>NC_087235.1:5731507-6059388 GCF_034640455.1 Diachasmimorpha longicaudata
AGCACCGGAATCTTCAAATAATGGCCCGACATTTCCATAAAAATTGCACAAAAAAGAACTGACATCTTCCACTCGCGTAACATATTTTTCATGCACTATAATCTTCGAACTTTAATTATGATTATGACACTAATGATCAATCTAATCAAAAGAGATACCGGCCCAGTGATGAGCTTCTTAAAACTTGCCCCCATATCTCCCGGAGGTCCATTTAACATGCCTCCTCATTCTTTCGAATAGTGGAAGAAATCAATTCTGTGAAATGTCAACCACAATCTGTTCTTATGAATGCATCCAAGTCCACATTTATTTTTAGACTTCATTAATATCTTCGAGAATATGTCCTTACGAAAGCTGGCAATAATTTATGATGGTATTTGCCTTCCTTGAAATAGGAGAACAATGTCAAGCAACCATGAACCGCCGTAGTAATAATCAAAGGTCCTCAAAGGTTATCATTAATCAATCAATAGCGGTAAAAACAAACTCCTCTGAATTGTTATAAAATATCTGTTTAATATAAATAAGGCAGTATACAAAAAGAGTTAACAGTAAGCAATAAGCGCTCTGCTACAATTTCAACCAAACTTAACAATAAATTTTCAGCGCAGACATCTGGACTTAATTTACGATAATTAAAATGTACAATTCTACCTAGTTAGAGAGGTATATTTAGTGGAGCTTCGTGCATTACCTAGGCCATCTCCTTCACAGGTTTCCATGAATTTCGAGTTACTGAGAACATCTCACAGGACAAATTCTACATTGATCATGACTCATGACGATGAGCTCATGACTTTTTACCCCACAAATGCCATCATCATGAATAAAATTCCCCATAACGATCGCAAGATCAAATACCCTAGGACAAGCTTACACGCCTGATGAATCCAGTACATCCTAAAACGAGAGTATCGATCATTCATCATAAGTGTACGATGACAAGGTACCCATAACATTGAAAGAACATGCTCACCTCTGCCATTTAACCCTAGCCTCTGGCAGAGTATCCAGCGGATCTTTGATCAGGTAAACTCGAATTCCCTGGAGATACGTCTGGAAGTATTCGTCCCAAACGAGCTTCTTCATGTCGCAAAAGTACAGCTCCTTGTCTCTCCGATCCAACTTCTCAACTAATGCATTCACCCGATCGTTTCCGAAGCTCCACTGCTTCGTTGAGAAATAGTTCAGTACGTCCATGAATTTGTGAATTTTTTTGTAGATTTTTAATAGCCTGGAGGCAGTCAGCGTATCATTAATTCATTAATTGCTTAGTTACGAGATGTTCCTTCCGTGGAATCGAATGAAACCAGTTGAATTATCGTTTGCTGTACCTACCTGGGTCGCTTTCCCATGCATACTGTAGCAGCATCAATCAGTAATGCGGGGAGAAGATGGAAGAAGTAAATGAAGAACAAGTGGATGATTCTGTGCTTGTTGTTACGGAAACTGTAGTACCATATTGCTCTCACCGTGGGGTATTTAATTCCGTGTTTCGCTGACATTACCTTGAGCTCATCGTAGGTTATCGGATTGTCCTGGGATACGTAATTGTATACAGGGATTTCTGGTCGGTTTCTGAAAGCCAGATAACAATTTTTTTGCTGCTGTTAATTAGGGGGATGTATTGGGGTGCATACCTGTATATTTCGGCGATATCCCAGGCACTGGCAAGTAGAGCATTGACAACCATGTCTCCAGGTACAACATTCGCATGTATTGAGCCGTCACAGTGGAGGGACCGGAGGAGGCCAGTGCCAGCACCTGCTGCTACTCCTGTGGGGCCGTACATGTTGTCTATCCATCCTCTGATGGGCTCCTTGTACGTAGAAATAACTGAAGACCAGGAGCATTCGAAATCACTCAGAATTGTTTTTTGAAGGGATTTTTTTTTTCGGAACTTTATAGTCTATGAATCGTTTACTCACCGATGGCAGGTCGGAAAATTCCAATGGGCATACTCTCAGCCTCTCTTTGTACTACATTCTCAGCCACTGCCTTTGTGTAAGCATAGGTATTGGGCCATTTTCCCAGCAACCTGAGTGAAAAAATGGAATCATCATTATTAGCCAGAAATTATTAGAACAAACTGGGGATTATTGACTTTAAGCACTCACTGGGGGGTGATCTCCTGAGCAAGATTGTCGTCTACACACTTCATCAATGTTATCAGTTTATCGGGGTCCATCGGGGGAGTGTAGAATTTCTCATCGATTTTGGTGTGCGTGCAGTATGCGTAGGCGGTTGAAACATGTACGAAAGACTGCAAACAGTATTTGATTCGTTTAATTAAGGGGCCTGGTTTAATGAGAAGTGATAAGCATCATATTTTCTTGTTTGGGAATTTAGCAAGGGAATTGCCAAGTCACCTTCAGTTTGGACATTTGTTTCGCCATCTGTATCATCTCCCGGAGGCTCTCGATGTTAATAGACACTGCAAGATTGATTTTCTCATCGAAACTGAGGGTTGCTGCTACGTGGAATACGATGGAGACCTCCCGGGTAAGAATCTGTCTATCTGTATCGGAAATTCCGAGATTTGGGAGGGCGCAGTCACCCTCGATGGCCACGATTTTGTGACGAAACTTGGGGTATTCCTCCTTCAACCTCTGGAATACCTGCGGACAGGAGAAAAATCAATAAGTTCATCGAATCCTCGGATCTCCTCGGATGGAAAAAAAATTCTACAAAACTTTTAACACTGCGGTCTTTGCTTTTACTTACTACATCATCAAAGAGTGCCTCAGTTCTCTCGTGTGTGTCCTTCCCCTTCTTCGGACGCACCAAAAGATAAATAACCGAAATATTTGGACAGCTCCTCAACAGCTTTTCGATGATCAATTTTCCGAGGAAACCAGTGCCGCCGGTTATGAAAATACTTGACCCAGTGTAGAACTCCTGTATCGGTGTGAGATTGATATCCGATATTGGCGATATGTGGGGTGAATATTCTGTGGGTGTACCCGCCCGTGACTCGTGCTCAGCAACGGCCACATCTTGTCCACCCGACTCGAGCAGTGCCTCGACCATTTTTACGGGCTCGACGCCAGTATCTGAAATGCGGGTAGAGATCAGTCAAGTGGGATTGCAGTCGCATCACGTACACAAAGGACATTCTCATCCTGATCAGCGAATTCCCCTGTCCTGGGGACTTTACAATGAGTTTTGAGTGATTTAAGAGGAAATTTTGATGGATTTTTCATGCGTCGAGGGAAGAATCGCAAAACTTTCTCACGACCAAAATAAAAAAAGCGTTGGGACAAATTTTTGGTGCTGTAAATACCAGAAAATTGTAGCAAAAAAGTGCAATTAATTTAACCCAATATTGTTCCAGTGGTGGAAAATTTTATTGACAATTTGATCTGAAAAATATCGCGCAATCGTCTATTAAATTCCCATGAATTTCCAATGGTATAAATAATTCATATAATTCCCAAACGATTACACAATAATCACTTCATCATTACAATCCCTGAAATACTCGGCGTGAAAGTTGATCGTGAACTTCCCCAATCCCGAGCCGAAAATTTTTCACGAACGAATGATAATCGAAAGTCATTATTTGCACGCCCCACATGCATTTCTCAGCTGCACTCGAGAAAATCTGCTTTCTCCACTTGTCTCCGGGATGAGGTAATCCCATGCATCAAGTAAAAGTGTTTAACCAGAGAGAGACAATTCAGCTTCCACCAATTTACAGACATTAAATGTGTAAAAATTTTGCATTCCCATGGAGTTCAAATTCATGATAATTCATCGCCAGTGATGTTGGTGTTAAGTGAGGGACTAATAATACCGGAAGTATAATGCGTAAAATTGCGGTGAATTTACAAGAAACTTTCACTTGTACGTGAGCCGAAGGGGTGATTGATTACATGGACAAATGGACATTTATCTCGAGTTCAACGATCGGGGGGAACCAGTCGCATAATTTTAATTGCCAAATTTACGTTGAAAATATAATGTAATTATATCTTATTGGTAGCCTATTTCCAATGTATTTTTTTCTGCGGAGAAATGATGCAACGCAAAATCAATCCCACGTGCTCTCCGCTTTATTTTTTATTTTCGCATAATACTGAGTGCCTCTCATTCTGATTGGAGTAAAAGGCCGCCAGTGTTTATCCAGCGCTCATTACACGATCTGGAATACGGAAGAGGCCGAACTTCGAACGTTACATAAACCAGAAGGGGGCCAAGAAGGACCTACTTCCATAGTTTTGCGGAGAACGTTCGATTTGTCACGTCTCCTCGAGAAAAAATCTATAATTATCGAAGAAGAAATAAAAAGCCGGGCTTTTTTCACTGACAAGCACTGCGAGCCGTATAATTTATGATGAGAGAAATAAACAAACATTGAATGGACAATAAAAGTCATGCTTATCGTTTTTTACCGAATAATTTCTCGTTTAACGAGCGGACAGATCAAATAATTAAATCATGCTAATGCTCGACTGATTGATTCATCAACTAACGCACAGTTAGATAATAAATTATTCATATATTATCCAACGGATATTCTGGAAATGAAGGGAATGCCGAGAACTTATCAGAAAATATTTTGATGTCAACATAAATAATTTGACAATAAATTTTACCACTCCATGACTGAATGGAGATGTGAAGAAAGTGTCATTGACTTCATTCTTGACGCAATGGTTAGAGGGAATTGATCTACGCGCCCTAGTTTTTCTCACCTGACGTTGACGTAACAGTGATTATTTATGCAATACTAGGAAGCAGATTGTTAATTTTCTGGTCCGGGTTTAACCAGTTTTATTTTCTTCCGACTGTAATGACATATTTTTTTAATATAAAGAATTGTGTCGGACAATACTCGATACGTATTCCTTCGAGGCTGGAATAATAGTTGAAAGTGAATGGAATAAATTTTATTAAATACCACAAGTCCTCAAATAATCAATATTGTTGTCTTTAATTTTATTTTGTTCAATTTAACCTGCCTTGGTAAGAATTTCAAGTCAAAAAAAGGGGTATAAAAAATTGGGAAAATTGTTCCCTCGTAAATTTTCTCGTCGCGAGTGGCACAGACCACAAAAACTTGTAAAATGCGGTTGATCATCATCGACAATGTAATGTATAATTTTTTCTGAATTTCGTCACTGGGTCACCTAACGTTCCTCATCACCTGAGCTCTGAGCTAACGGTCCGGACCCTCCCATTCCGCGCATTTCGAACTCAATACTGACTTTGGCTTTGGAGAATATTATCGCCCCGGGCTCTTCATTCAGATTACACTGTGAGCCGTGTATAATAACGAATTATGTGACGACTAGTGAGTTGAATGCTCCATAACGGGAGTCTATGTAGATTAACCGCAATTAATGTTGTTTTTTATTAATGGCGAACCTAGCCAGCTAATCGATGGGAGACATCAGTCAACTTTATCGATTCTCCCATCAAAATTGATGGGAAATCATGATTCTGACGATACCATCTCTCATACAACTCTCAAAGAAATTTTTTTCAAGTGAAAAAGTAATAGAATTAAAATTAAAAATTTCAGTGGAAGAAGCAATTTTGCGTCAGACGAATTTACTCAAGTAATTCCACCACTTCACCGCCCGAATAAATTGCAAAATGAAAAATGTTAATGCTAATTGTTCCTATGTTCACCTAGTCCCCTGTAAATTCCACAATTGCGAAAAGAGGATGTACACGCTGCGAGAAATTTCTGAAATCACCTCAACACGTAAACAAACTTTGAAACTCGTGAAAAAATAGGAATAAAAATTTTGTAACACTCATTCATTAAACTTTCACCTCCTGATTCAAAATATTGAATGAACAGATGTAATAGAAATTCTCCCGAGATCTTAATCGGAAATTTCAATGGAAATTTTTCAACAGTGTCGAGTCATGAACAAAATTACTAAATAATTGATGCCAGTGTTGCTGAATACTGACGCATCAGTGACGCGTGAAGTTTGAAGGGTGCACTCTTCTCGCCTTTGTATCCTGTATGCAAAACGGCTTGAGATACTCATCCCGACGGGTACAAAGTGTCCAATTGATTGTCATCATCGTCAGAGTATTTGTGAATTTTAATGCGGGGGAAACCCGAGAGACCTCCGCCGAGATTGACAGTGTCACCATCAATGGGAAGTAATTTCTCTGTATCGTGGAGGCTCATCAATTTCATTCCCATCATTAATGACTCAGATAGTCATTATTAGCTAGTGTTAATGAGGGTGGTTGGTGAATAGTCGGGAGGATCTTCGTTGTGAAAATTTTATTTACTATGTTGGGTGGTTTATTTGCAATTGTAATTCATCAGCTCATTTTACATTAGTGTCACTTGACCACCGCTGGTTTCAACATTTTATTTGCTCGTGTGGGAGTGCATTTTACTATCGGAGGTATTACTCAGACGTTGCGGAACACTGTGAAGTAGTGGTGCGCTATTTTTTGGCGAGAGTTTGAAGATTTTACTGATAATTAACTCAACTCGATGAAAAATTCTGGGAAATTTTAATTATTTGAAAAATAAAAAGTGAATATATTTGAAAAATCCGACTGCACTTCAGGCGGATCGTCCCTCGTTAACCGCCAATGCGCCATTTTTTTTATATGCAGTACAATCACAACTACAACTGCAACTACTCAACAAGCATTGCAGAAGAGTGCGCAGTTATTTCCAGGCAAAAGACAGATTCATAACGATTAAAATTATCAAAATTACCCGACGTACAAATGATGGGCGGCCCGCGTGTCATATTAACCATGAATTATACTAAAAATGTGAGACTCTGCTTAATAAATAATGCAGCTAGTGTTTTGCACGGGATACGTTGAGCAATTCACTGAGGACTCGTCAATATCAGTGTTGTACCGTCGAGGGACAATTTAAAATCGAAAACTTCACCAATAGACGAAAATTGACGCCTGTTATTTGATAGCTTGTCCTTCGCCAGTAGCGCGTGCTGTTCGGCATCGATAGCAACGAGAGTGTAACCGTAAACACGATGAAAATATTTAGAAGAATAGTAGCAATGGTTGAACCTGAATCGTGAATTGAACAAAAGAAATTGAAGGAATTCTCGGGCGTTTCGAATCGTGACGGCAATTCGGAGTTACGATACAGTCGGGCACGTTTAAATTTCCAATCGTTGGAGACGAGAGGAAATATTTTTAAGAGGGCAATTGTGGACGGGCAAAGAAATGGTGTTTAAATTACGGAAATAGTCCAGTTGTCCAGGAATTCCCGGTGAATTTGACACTTTTAAATTTCAGGGACAGGTACCGAGAGAAATTTTCTTTGCAAATTTGAGTACGAGCACTAGGAGAAATGACAATCGTTCGATAGCAGGAATACAGGAATTATTTGAATGAAAAAAAATGACTGAAAGTGTACCAGAAGGGCAAAAAATATTGAAGATACAATGATCCTTCGGGCAGTGAACTTTCTTGGAACTTTGTGAGAAAGATCTCCTTTACATCTGTCTGTGTGCATCGTAAAACGTAATGGGAATATTTTCTTTATTTTTTACGAGGGACTTCACCGGTTGAGAACAATTGAAATTTCATGGACAGTTGATTACTATTTCCTGGAGAATGACATTGAGATCGTCTGGGTCGTCGTGGAAACGTTGAATTTATTTAAAATTTAATAAATTTAAAATTCTGGGCGCTGTGATGCGACCGAAATCTACAGGGAATGTGCTAGTAATTGCAGCAGAAAATAATAGGGTCGTAAAATATTCTGAGATGCTGTGAATAATCTTCCTCTACCTTCTGCTCATGCACTTTCTGCGGAATCATTTTAATGCGAGCTATTAGAGGCATTAATGGGGACTTAATTATGAGTTTCCAAGAGCTACGAAGATTTTGACCAATTTATCAACTCGTGACAATGTAATTTAGTGAAATTAGCAAGCAAACGACACTAATTTTTTCTTACATCCGATAATTAAATTGTAATATCTAGTTTTCAATTATTTCCACAACATTCGGGAACCTCAATAACTCAATTAAATATAATTTCTGGAGAACTAGACTGGGACCGAAATGTCCAGGAAAGGTAGCGGTCGTTCCATCGGCAAATGATAGGTCAGTAAAATTTTCCGAGATGCTGTGAATAATCTTCCTCTATCTTCTCCCCACGCTCTTTCCCCGGAATCATGGTAATGCAGGCTATTAGAGTCATTAATGGGGACTTAATTAGGAGTTTCCAACAGTTATCACGGCTTTAATCAACTCATCAACTCGTGACAATGTCATTGGAAATGCGTTTGTTGGCGCAATTATTATTCTCCGGAATCAGTGAGACACATCGGGTTTAGGATTTTAATGTTGACGTTTTGAATTACATTTACGATTAGGTTTCACTCACCTTATTCGTGCCAAAGCCAAAAGCCTCGCAATGCGTCCCCTATAGCACTTTCTCCAAGGTCCTCTGTTTGTTCTCCACTCGCGAGTTTAAAAAACGAATTTCATCGATGAAATTTTGAAGATAAAAATCATTCGAATAGATTATTTCGCTCGAGGCACTCCGGTGGTCCTAAAAATGAGGAATTTTTGGAAATTATTCTCTCGAATTTGCGGGAACTTTGGGGGAATGCCTGAGGGGTCCACGTATTTTTGAATATTTTGATATTCCCCTTTCGACACTAGACACACGAGAATATCTTCACTGTGAAGAGGTCAACCACGATGTGGACGAACTACTTGTGGTACCTGTGCTCAAGTGAGCCCGAGGGAGGGAGTATTGGGTAATGAGTGGGGACTCAACACCTTGTGCTCTGTATTCCTGCTTGACTGTCAGTGGGATTCAAATGACCCTTCCTTTCCCATTTCCTTTCTTATTTTTTCGGAGGAAATTACACCTTTAATGGGCAGTGAGGAAAAAAAAATTTCACGCTTCCACAAGTGAAGACAAGAAGTCTGGTATCTTAAAATAAGAACCGGGGAGTACTCCATTATTACGTAATGTGATTAAGGTGGGAAGAGTTGCCCAATTCGTGATCTTGTCTTATCATTAATGAAGATAATTTCGGTATACAAAGCAGATTATTTTCTCTTTTCCTCGGGACTCTATTTTCTCTTTCTAGACTGAAAATATATTCAGTACTTCAAGGTTTCCATTAAAAAAATCCCAGGTGTCTGATTTCAGTTCCCACACGGAAAAAATAATTAATGAAAATTACGGAACACTGGAAAAATTTCACAATTTCATTTTCGTTTGATTTGCGTGTGCGCAATATTTTCTTTATCCAGATGACTTTCACTGTTTTCTAAAACGTAGGGACTTAAGGATTATTGCGGCTATCCATCGGGGATAAATGGACTGGAAAGTGTCAGGGGAATTATAAAGATACCGTGGATTTCACAGGAATTAATTGAGAAAAACAATTAATGCAACAATTATTCATTTTCGGTCCTTAATGCACACACGGATCATGTCAACTTTAGAATGAAATGACTCAGGAAAGGTCCGGGCGTTGAAATGGCTCCGTAAAATAAGAGAATACTTACTCATTTTTTTAGCGCTGAGTTCCCGAGAAAATCGTGAAGTTCAATGGAGGCTGCTCTCATCCGCTGCACCTCTGCAAGGTGATGATCGTTTCAATTTGCCGATGAGTGCGAATGAATTGTAAATAATGTGCTCGCGTACCCCAGTACCCCTGCCAGTCTCTGAATTCCAGCCTGAGAGTCTAATAATTCCATGTTTTTTCGTCAAAGTTGTAGACATGTCCTGTAAAATTCCCAAACAAACACATTTCACACTTTCTGTTTGAAACAAATTAAAAAATTTCCAAATTCCTTTTTCTGTAAATGACAAAATTCCTTTCGTGTTAATGAATGAAAAATCTCCTTGATAAGATGATAAATGACAGTTTGTACTTCAAAGATTCATCCGCCGCTGCTGGTCAAGGTGAATGATGGCATCATTTGGGATGATTTTTATCATCTCCAATTGATTGTACTCACTACGACGGATATCAGGATTGTTATGTAGATTTACGACAGATACAATGTGAAGAAATCTCCGTCACGCTAGTAATCAATTCGATTCGATTTTATTTTTTCTTAATTTCCCAACAAATGACTCTGAAATGTTTAACTGATGAAGTTGAAGCTGTTTAACCATGGAATTGATTTCTAAACATCTCAAAAGGTGCTTGAATATCCTCAAGACAGAATTCTTGAAATTCTCTCAAGGACATTGTGAGGTACATGATGTAATCGCCTGCAATAAAAATTTTTCTATATTCAATTAATCGTTTTTATTGTTGCAATTGAATTGACATTCAACAGCTGATCAGAAGACATTTTTAACAATTGTCGGCGGACGTAATTAAGGCAGAATTCATGGGATTTAATCAAGGAGATTGACATTTGACGAAATAATTAATTAATTCCTGGAAAGTTGTCTTCTGAGGAGAGAAATTTTAGCATCGGCATTTTTTAATTGAATTAGATTTTACAATTAAAAAATAAAATTCTGCAATTTTTATGCAGCTCTACAACTGTCGGCAATATGACTCATTGGAGTCCCTCAATGACTGAAAAACTCGTAAGAATATACCAAAAGTTACAATCTCCTTAAGACCCATTATTTAAATTTAAGTCTATTTACAAAGCATGATTCTCGTATTTTTCATGTTCTCTCTGAATGTCTCGTCTCTTTTATTCGCTGGTATTGTTGATTGAGTATATATTTTCCCACAGGCAAGCACATTCTCCTCTTATCCATTTTTAGACTGAAATATTATCAGCGGAGTAAACAAAACTTGAGACCTTGTACTGTGAAAACATTGAATGTCCTGTAGCCTCTCAATTCTCAATTCTTTTCTCTCTATCGACGAAGGCTTCTACGTCTCAGGCATGAAAAAATTAGATTTTCGTATAATAAAAATTCCCTGAAGGGATCTTTTAAAGGGAGAATAATTGGGACATGATTGAACACTAATTGTCAACTACAACGTGTCAATATTATAGACTTTGTGTAGTTTAACATACTACGCTTGAAAGTACGTTCGTCATCGTTTTGTTCATACGTGACTTAATTTTAAATTTATATCTCGCTCTCTATGGGAGAAGGCGCAAAGTTTACATGAGAGGAATGAGCAAAATTCATGGATAAACTACGAGGAAATATTTGTGAACTAGGAATATTTTGGTGGGGTAATTTACAAATTGAGAATTGCGTAATTGACGAGTTTTTAGGTACAACTGATTTGACTCTTGCTGCATTTTTCACGCGATTTCGGACGGAAATTTTTGGAGGTTCTGTTTATGTACATTTATTTATTTTGTGAAGGAGTGAGAACAATAGTTGATTTTAGGAGAAAATATTGAATTCTTTTCCGACGAAGATCGGGGAAAAGTAACGGCTAATAATCTAATATTATGCTTCGTTTTTTATCTTACTATTCAATTTTTTTATAATGTAATTTGCGTCAATTATGCAGAAGAGAACTCTCGATATTTTTTCCCTAAATCTTTCATCATTGAAGAATTTTATTTCTCAAGCTCATTCAATCACTTCTCCACGAGTTGAATTGCGAATTTGCGCTCATGATCAGTTGGTAAAATAAACCTTCAATTTTTTTTCAGAACGAAAATTTAAACTTCCTTACACTGCATGACCTTTTGATTTTGGTCTTCGTCGGCTGGTGCTGACGATTGAAGTACGAATCGTTCATGGAACGACCGTACGGGGAATTCCCCTCTCAGAGGAATATTTCCTCCAGTTCGTTCTAGAAGAAGTGTCGGAAGACACTCTTCGAAGGTAGGGAAATTCCCCACAGATAATATTTCATTCATTGTCATAAAATAAAAAAGAGTTCAAAAGATTGAACTACTTAACAAAATATATAAAAATTATGCCACTTCAGTACTAAAAATGATTTCTAGTTTGTTTTCAATCGCTATATAATCGCTCAATTTCCTTTCCCAGATATTTTGAGCAATTAAAAATGTTTTAAATATATCCAGTAATTAACGAAAAATTCAAGATGATAATAAATGCGGCTAAAAACGACTGAAAAAATTATACACTAGCTACGCCCTGATGTGGTGGTTGTGGAACTGCATGAAATGATTGATCTTGGGCTTCATCTGCTCTTCCGGGAGATTGAAGCACGACGCGTTCATGGAATGAGCGTACGGGGAGTTCCAGTCCCGGAGAAAAATTTCCTCCAGCTGCTGACGAATACTGTAGCTGTTGTTGTGGTCAGCATCCTCGAACACCATTCCAATCCCTCAAAAATCAAAATTTCAATCACAATTGTTACTCCATTTATTATTGAATCTATCGGTTCCGATATAAACAAAAAAAATTCTATCGGTTCCGATCGTTGACTCGATTATTCTTTTCGCCCTTTGATAATTGAAAATTGCTTTTACCGGCAGTATTGATGAAATAATCACCAGACCAATTGCTGGTGCCAATATACGCGGCAATATCTGTCACCATATATTTATTGTGATTCACTCGTCCAAATGGAATTCTATCCAGATCTGCGTTCGTCGGGACGATAAATCTTCTCTGGAAAAGAGAAAAAAACATTGGGAGTGAATGTCCCTCCTCGAGGATTAATTTTCCCCTGCGGTCGAAGGGCAGAAATTTTTACGGAATATTTACCACTTCGATTTTCACATTTTTGTAGGAATTCGTGAGATCCATCAACGATTTGAGGAATGCGTTCTCGGAGGCACGCGAGTGCTTCCACCAGGATATCAACAGCCTTACTGTGATTCGTCTGTCTATGGCGGCTGAGCGTAGCGCGTCGTCTATCACTGGCCAGTACTTTACCTTCGTTGTGTAGATGGTCAAGGGAAAGTAATCCATTACCGATATGTAGATGAATTTTTCGGCTTTATCGATGCAGTGAAGAATCGCGTCGATATCGTTTGTGCGCCCTTTCGGGGATAATGGAGGGGGTGAGCTCTGCAGAGATAATTTATTTCTATTCATCGTGTGCTCTCGCTAATGAAACTGTTATTTTATTTAATTGAGAATCAAATTCAGTTAAGAAGTTCTTTAAAAAAATTTTGACTGACACATATAGGAGTGAATATTAATAATTAATCGAATTAAGTAATAATGTGCCCTAAAAAATATTAAATCATTTCGTTTTACTCACAGAGATGAAACTCTTATATTTATTATCATCTAGTGTAAAATTCATTGTTCTATTGACATTGATTTTTGTACTGAGTGAATCAGGCCAGTTGGCGGGCACTTTCCCCTCCTTTCCGAGCTGCCAATAAACCTGTGGAGCAGAGTAAAATAACATCCACTTCCGGTTCATTCAAAAATTGACCCCAATGACTATTGACTTTTGCCTTTACCTCGAAAATCTTCGCAACGTCGTTAGCGAGACACGAGCAATTCATGGCGACGAGACCGAGTTCTTTCACTTGCGTGAGAGATCTCCAGTCCATGTTGGCAGAGCCAACGTAAACGTGGGTACGGTCGATCAGCCATAATTTCGTGTGAAGAACACCACCTCCTAGTAATCCAGCAAAATTCAAACTCCTCACCTATTCAAATGGAGATTTCATGATTTTTTAGGGGGTAATTATCGAGGAGAGAGGACAGATCGATTTATTACCTCGGCGTGTGCTTTTTTCGCTAGATATTCGCTGTCGACGTTGGGGTTCATTTGGTTGGGAGCATTTTGTGCTATTTTTATGGAGATCCCTCGGTTCTTGCCGGCATCCACGAGAGCATCGAATATGTTTTCTCCCTTTGAATAATTGAGTAATTGTTTCTTACTTGAAAATACATTGGAATTTTGGAACATTTTTCAGTTTTAATATCAACCGATAATTAATAAAAATCAAGGGAATTGGTGATACTACCTTCTGGCATTTTGAATTTCCCAACGAATTTCCCAGTAGTTGGCGAGAAAATTTTGCTCGATAATTCAGTTCATTAGAACCGTAACTTGATGAATGAAAAACAATTAAAAAGCACTCACGTCTTTAGCACTATCATCAGGATAGACATCCTCCCTATTCATGGTCCAATAAAAGGCAGCAATTTCGATGGTGCTCTCGGCCGAGTTTATAAGATCCATCCACGTGAGGTAAGTACTCTTATGAACAACTGAATTGTTATCGTATACGAGGCCAATGGGTATTGACTCGACAAGCGATATTTTACAGCTGTTCATGCACATGAATTCGGAGTCATTTCTGGAATTGCTGAGGTGCTTGGGCTCGGCGTGATCTAGGAGGGGCAAGAGCACCACGAGGACTATAAGGACGAGAATTATACTGATGGGTATGCAGCTGGGGCGACACCAGCCTTGCGCTCCCCACCTTAAAACCGGAAAAAACTCAAGTTATTACACCAAAGGGATTTTTTTTGACCGATCGTTGTTTTTATTTCACCGAAAAAATTAATTTATCGCTCAAAAAAAAATGTAAATCATAAAAATTCATTTAATGGAAAGATATTTAAAAAATCGTCATTTCCTTGTGGACGCTGGGAGAGCAGCTCTTTCAATAACTTTTTAACGAGATAACTTTACGACTGCAAATACATCATATCGACTCGAAACTAAATTAATGTTTCAACTACTTCGAATTGAATTACTTTGAGTGCGTAAGGTGGTCGTCAAAGTCACTCCTCAGCATGAACCCGGAGTGGTCCCACAGCTCCAAATCGTCTTCCGTCGGCGGTGAAGTTGCATCGAGTCTAGCATTCTCAGAGACTGTCTGTAAACAGCATGTATCCTGATAAACAATTAACAAATTCACTGTTAAGCTGCAATTTTGTTTCGAAAACAAGTAATTAAACTGAAATATGCAATAAAAAATCGCCTATCGTTAAAAATATGTTTTTAATTATCGCATTTTTAAAAAATAAATCAATTCAACAGAATACAACTCAATTTCGTCAATATTCCAAACAGTTCACCTTTTTCGCTGATAAACCCCCATTTTTCTCTCCCGTATCTCCCTTGAAATCGCCGATATTCAATAATCGCGTCACGACCATTGCAGATTAAAAAAAAAATATACTATCAGAATAAAATTCCTAATCGAGTATTTCCGACGAATGTCTGCTCCGATCCCTTTGTTTACGAGTTAAACTAGCGATAGCATCGGGTGCCACAGGTTGTTCCCAGTGCTGCTTATAGGCATTGGGTCAATGCACGCTGCAACTGCACTCCCCGCACAGAAAACTTTTAGGTTAGAGCCGATGCACTGTTTATAAACATCCAACTCATTAACGATGATAAATCGTTACTCGAACTTCCTCGGGTGACAATGAAGCAATTTGTCGCGATAGTCTCGCATCGGGTGCGGATTTGAAAGAAATCAGTTCCTCGATTTTGCAACTCCGCTGACACACGCACACAGCAGTGACTTATCTGCACTTTACAAAGCCATTGACTTTCTCAGGGGGGTCTCGTTGCTCTTTGATTAATTGATTTTTAATTGTAATTAATTTTACGACGCGATTACATCAAATCACGCGGGACCTCCGGGGGTTAAAAACGGGGTTATTGAAGATTTACTTGAGTTATTTGTTTGTTTATTGAATTAACGGGGAAATTATCAAGTTTCAAGTGTCCCGAGTCACTGATAGAAGCAGATACACTCCTGAATCTCCCCTCTTTATCCGGATTTATGTGCCGTCGCGTTTCACGTTGCAGAATTCGGTATCAGGTCAGCGGAACTGAAACTGTCTCTGTCTTTCGCGTTCGGTATTTTTTTTATTCACTTAATTCTTGAAGACGTGGGGAATTTTATTATCGACGGGAGAGACTCATCTTTCTGGAAGAGGTTCCGGTGAAGAGCGGCAGGTGGCTTTACGAGTATTAGAATCGAGGAGAACATCCAAAGGCTTCGTCAGACTCCATTTTTCCTTAATTTATTCACTTAATCGGCCCGCGCCTTCCTTTCGAATTATTATTCAATATTTTACTAGACCAGGGACCTTCCCTGAATTTTTTCACGACCAAAGCTTCGCCATTAAATTATTAATCAATTATTTATTGATCCATACCCATTGGGACTTGCTGAACAATTTTTTTACCCTCAACCCCAGCGTAAAAATTCAAAAATCGCAATTTCATCTCACCCCACCAATTGAATTCAAACTTTCCATTCAAGTCCCCTCGACCGGCGTCTGGAACTCCATAAAAACTTGTGGAATTGAAACTCAATTAACTCCTCATGAAGAATTCATCGATACTCAAAAGACCCTCTTCTTCCCCGATAATAACCCTTTTTTCCCCCTGCGCAGCCATTACGTCTCGCCACCTGCGTCCGGCGGAGGAAAAGGCGTCCGATATCTCCTAATTCCATTTTAAAATCGAATTACCCGGGCTTTCACGTCGTCCTTTGGTCAGGAGTCGACGTGCAGAAACACCCTCCCCCGCCTGTCCCTCTCTGGGGTACGTTTAAACGCTGGGAGAAAGATAGAAATGTAATGTACACTGAGAAACCCGAGAGTTTACGAGCGAAGCGATGATTAACGTTCCATCGATCAAAGTGTCTGGTGCGCCAGCGAAAATTGCCGCTCTTATTCTTTTTTTTTTCCTCGGTTTCTTTTCACTGTCGGCCGTTCTTCCGTCACCTCTTATGGCATATAAGACTGAGACCATTGAATAACGGTGACGATGGGGCTGGCTGAGGTGGAGTTTTCTACGTGGTCCACTCTATACTGCTCCGTTGGGATCCATCGGATGGGTCAATATTGACGCACGACGCGCACCGACGGAGGAAATGTCGCCACCGTGGAGACGCTTATCGACGATCGTATATAACCCAACGTGACGGCTCGGCAGAGAGCTTTGGAGGCTATAACGCTGTATGGGCATCCGCTTGATCCTCGATGTACCCCACTACACACGTTTCTTCGGACGATATTATGACGGGGATTTAAAGTGGGTGAGTTTCTGTAATTTTTGTAATTTTACCGCGACAACAGTTTCGTTCTCTACCTCAACCGCATCAATGTTCATAAAATTGTGAGGAATAAATAAATGTCTGAATATTTCAATAATTTTTGGTTAAAGTTCAGGCCCAACGCTCTACCAATATATCGACAGTCTTCATCATCATCAATTTCTCATGCAAAAAATAATCCTCGAACCAGGAACAATGATTTCCCTCTTGCTTACGGCATCTCATTAATATTACCGAGGCATAAAAAATTGTGAATTTTTTTTTATGTCAATTTAAATCTCTACGACTCCAGAAATTTCCGCTCTCATTCACTGATGACGGAAGTCTTCCAGGTCAATGACGTTCTGAGATATTAGAAAAACAAATCCTTAGGGTGGGAGATTGATTTTTGAGTATCTCGGGAGGGTCTCTCCTTCAAAGTTGAAAAGCGGAAATTTACCCGTATTCGTGATGTCGGGGGTGACTACCCTGTGGTGGTTGTTTCTGTCGATGAAAACTGGAGGGCGCAGGGATGATTACACTTTTGTGTTCTCTTCACTCAGCGGGAGAATTCTTCACGACAGACACCGCACGGAAAATATTGTGATGTAAAATGAAAATTGCGTTTCACTTCCGTAAAGTTTTCAATGATGGGTAGTGTCTTCTCCCTGAGAAGACAAGGGACACCCCGGCGACATTTCCGGGCGGTTGTCGAGGATGACGCGCCGTCCCGATCACTAGAGATACCGCGAGGTGAAAAATTTTCTGGATATTTTCAAGAATTTTCAGGAATGAAGGGGTGAAATGCCGGTCGCGTGGCGATTCATTCACCAGGCGGTTTGCGACTGAACGACTTGACCCTCTAATGTTGCCCAGCTACAGGCAAACCGGCAACTTCCGCGGTAGGTGGTTATTCAAGCCTTCGGAGCCCGTCCGGAAAAAACTCCGCAGCGTTTGCCGCAGAGAAATTATTGCAAAAAATTGTAATAACGGGTTTTTATGAAAGTTTAAAATTTTTACATTTTTCTCCCACTATTTTTAGTATCGCGTTACTGTCAACTTGTATTTCATTAGCCTCGTTAGAAAGTTTAAATTTTTACCGGTGGTTATAATTCACGGGGTAATTGGGTCGGCTGTTGGTACAACTCGTGAAGGAAAAATCGATATTGACGGTGGAAGTAAGGGATGACCGTGAACTCACCTCAGCGAGCGAGAGATCATCGATCTTTTTATCGTTATCCTTGGAAAAGGGCGTTGAAGATGATGAGGGTAGGTTGAGGGGGTTCCGATGGTCATCTGCACGTTAATCTTACGATGAGACGAAAGAATGACGAGCTATTTTATTAAATATTTGTCGTGAAAACATAAACAAAAGGCAAAAGCTATATCGAAACTAAATGTGAACTACAACTGTGCCACCCCCTGCTATGAACTCCCGGATGGGCAGTTATTAAATAAAACAAAATAAATAAATTGATGAGCCATTTATAGATTCCCCTGAAGTGGATAAAACACTGCTATCAATTTTAAAAATTAAAAATTTTTCAATTAAATTCAATTTCCCTCCCCTGAAAATTACAACTAAACTGTCCATGCCTTTCTATTATTTTTACAACAATTGATATCCTCAGTGATAAAAAATGCAAAGTAAATCTGTGCTGCACGTGAAAACAGTTCTAATTTTCTGCAATCACGAACACTCCACCACCAGTTGGACTTTCTCTATTTTTACCCATCAATGTCGCCACTTTACGGTATTGTCAACATATTTTTTATTTTTTCAATTCACAGTAAACGTTTCTCGAAACCCGTACCACCACTAAAATAACGTGACTACCCCGCGGCCATTTTTCGAAGTGAACCGAACTTCCAATTCCATTTTTTTAAAATCAATATCCTTAATGATAAATAATGCAACGTAAATCTGTGTTGCACGTAAAAACAATTCTAATTTCCCTCAATCACGAACACTTCAACCCCCATTGGTTGCTGAACACTTGGCAATTGTCAACATAATTTTCTTTCGTTTATCAAGGGATAATTCGCACTTTGGCCACTCGTCCGTTAATAACGACTGCACGGGAATGATTCAAAAGTCCGACTGAGGCTTCGCTCTGTGTCAGAGGGTTAACAATTTCCACATGCAGCCCTGGATCGTGATAATAACGCTGGCACGCGTTTCACAGCACCGTAATACCACCGCAGTATGTAGTCTCGCATGTCTATCCCCGCAATGGCATAAAGCACGTGTGGAAATTATCAAGGGAAATCTTTCGTTGCCACCAGCGTCGACTGATTATTCCTAAACAATTCGCCCGCGCCGAGAAAAAATGTTCAATAAAAATTACGAAAACGAGAATGAATACGTAACCAACTACGTAATTTTTACGTAGCACTTCCGACTTTTAACTGGATCCCCCATAATTTTTATTCCCTGGAGAGAACAATTAAATAAAAAATTTCATCTGAATTTTCCGTAATCGGAAAGCGAACTTGAGTTTCGCAATTTTTACGGAATATTCATCTCCGTGTTAAATTTTTATAGACAATTTCTCACCGGGCGAAAAAGGTATTAAGATCGTTCGAGAAATTCACCCATTCCCCCGCAATTATTCTCAATCTATTTCGCCTGGAGGACATTCCGGAAATAATGAGGAGAAAAAACAAAGGATCGGCGGCTCAATATTGCGCCCGAGGAGCACCACAAGGTCGGCCCCTTGGTCTATGGCGTTTTGTCACGCATAAAGTCCCTCTCATTTTTCTTTTTGTAAACAACCAATCGGTAGCTACCATCACGATCCCCATGGGAATTGGCTCCTATCCAATAACGTAGATCAATTCACTCGTGTGCCCTTCGGGGAGGCATATTGGTTTAAACATTCGGTCTAATGAAGACTCAGTGTAAACGAGTGTGTGCACAATTGCAGGGGGAGGGGGAGGGTGACTTTTTTTTCCCTGGGTTTTTCTCGCCGAGAGACAATACGGAAGCCATAATGCCTTATTGTTTCTTGTCATGCACTGGGGGAAGTGTAATTATTGAGGTTTCTAAAAAAACAGAAAATTCACCGGTAATATGATTGTTTGCTTCCATTTGTTGGTGGTGTGGGGCACACTATGGGGCCAAATTTTCCCTAATTTTCCCATTCGTTCGGTCTACATGATATACCGCCCCTAAATCGCCAAACCAAATTAATTATGGTAATTGATTTGATAAAAATGTAAAAAAATGACATCACAGGTCGTAGGACTCATCATCTCTCCGGTTCCTGACATCTGACTCATCAACTCAGCAATAAAATTTTGCCCTTCGATTATGGAAGTTATAGACTAATATTTCCGTCGATTTTTCTCTCCAGTCAATTTATCGAGTTCCCAGTCTTATGGCTCGCAAAATAGCCGTCGAATCACCCTAAAATTACACCTGAATAATTGAACCACTGGAGCTCTCACAACTTCAATAAAAATCCAGTTATCTCTAAATCCACATAAAGCACGGTTCACCTTAACGGAATAAAAAGTTTCCCTCAATTTCTGTTCCACCAGCACCGGCGGAAATAAATTGATAAACTCCCGGATTAGCGTATTGACAAAATCCCAAAGATTTTGCATTTTGTATATACACGTACTTAAGCTTCTTACGGTACCGCCGAGTATTATCGATTCCCCCACCTGCCCCCCTGCCCACCCCTGAATTTCAGGAGGCGAGTTAGAGGGAGATGCGAGTGAAAGCACAGGCCGCAGCGTGGCATCGCCGAGGTTTGTGCCAACGTCGTACGCGATATTCGTCCCAGAAGTTTCGTGTACGCTAATGCTTGCCGGTGAATATATTAATCTACCGATCAATATGCCATCGGTGCAAGAACTTGATGAGCCCTTCTCACCACCCCAGGCCAGTTTGTTGCTCAAAGCCCTCGAGGGCTCGACCGTTCCCTTATCCCTCACAACTTCGGAAAATTTTCAATTCTCAAGCTGATTAATTATTAAAAACGAACCGTGGGATTTTTTAAAATCATGAAAATCCGAAACTAAAGGCTGAAAATGGTGGAGGGGAAGTGCGCAAACTTTATTTCAATCTAATAAATGGATTAAGGGCTGGGAGTACCAACTTCTGAGTCTTGTTAACTCAGTCAGTTCAATATGATTCGATTTGAACGCTCCATTCACACCCTCAGATGCAGAGTCCCCCAAGACCCGGGAGAAGATTAGGCAGATGATTTTCCTCAGGTGATACAAGTAATTAATGATGTAACTAATTATATCTGCGGATCTATTTTTTTTTGTTGAAAAAGCACTGAAATGACCCGATAAATTATACGACGACTGCGCTACTGCAAAAAAAAATGGAAAATAAAATTTACTGTTTATTACATGGTTCGTTATGAGAATTTTTATTTTTCCATCAGGAGCGAAATAAAAAAAATGGATGTAATCATTTTAATCCATGTTTCGTGTGAAGAGACAGTTAAGGGGTTTTCCTCTCCCCACATCCTGGTTTGTCGAAAAAGTACGTAGGGGGAATGGAAAAAAGGAACTTGTATAATTTGAGAAATTTGATCCAACAGATTCACCCCATTGCGTAAAAGACTCTCGGCGATACCCTTCCAGACCCTGTAATCTATTCTCCCGTGTGAATAACATCCCATGATTTTGTTTTTATCCATGGGCTATATGCCCTCGAGACACGCGAGAGAGTCTCGAGATTAAGAAGGGTGAGCCTGAAATGTTCATTTCGATAATAATTTCACGTTTCGATTATTATTTGTCTGTAGTGCCTTCTGCTTGAGAAAAAGCAGCCCTTTTTCTCCTATTATTTTCGATCAACCACAAATAAATTAATTAATCATTTCAATCCACTTAATTCATTTCCTAATGAGAAATTTAAAAAAAATTAACGAATGGCAATAGACTAGTCATTTTTTAAATTCTGAAGGTCACAAAACTATCTGCATGATGACAGTGTGACAGAATACTTTTACAATATCATTATTGTTCGGAAACAAGAAATTTTCGGCAATTTCCTAAAGATATTCCCCCTTCATCATTTCCCCCAAAAAAAAATCAGCAGAAAAATTAATTGAATGATAAAAAAATCGCGTATTCACTGGGGGTATCATCCCCCGTCCCTTGACACCTCCCTCCCCCACTGCAGACTCAAGAAAAACCCTCCAGTCACCAACAATAGGGTATAATTGTTGCTAAGAGCGGTTTTGTTTGTATTTTGTGAGTGAAATCGTCCGATAACTGGTTGACAATGGAATTTTCCTTTGTTCTCATCGCGTTAATGGACGATCAACACGCCCGATTAATTCCTCATTTACTGTATATTATGTGAAAACAGAGCTAAAGCACAAACTCCAGAGAACACACACATAATCAATCTCCAACCCCTAGTCAACCCCCTCCCCGCCCCCTCCTCACGCTCCACACATTCACATAACACTGGTATAATCACGCTTGAGCGGTATTGGACCGACGCGTTTGAACGTAAAGACAATAATAACATTCAGTCGAATGGACAGTGGCCGAAGGGTAAAACGGAAGAGAAATGGCCGATGCGAGGGATAGTGAGACTGGAGAGGCTCTTTTGTTTTGACTATGGACGTATAAACCCAGGGTTATACACGCTTTTGGCTCGTGTAATGGGATATAATTACTCCTGTGGATTTGTGTACACGTGAAAATGATACTCTATTCAATTTCAACGAAAATTTTCCACCTGATGATCATTGCACCGTTAAATTGTCAGTTCTATATCCACTCATACACGTTAACACTCGGAGTATTGTGAAGGTTTATCTGGAATTTGAGAGAGAGAGAGAGGGATGGAGGGGGATGAACTTTTTTTCCTTTTCACGGAGGGAGGGAATATTTGAGTTGCAATTGATCAACTGGAATTTATCGAATTACCAGGGTGAATTGATTAATTGTATTTTGTGTAATTCGGGGCTGATAAATTATGACGTTTCGGTGGAGATACATTGGTTGATTCAACACCGAGACCGCGACAATGTTTTCGGAGGCGTTATTTGTAATTTAGAGTGATCGCCATTGGCTGAGAGCTTTGAATTTATGAAAAATTTTAAAAATTCACTAAATTCGCCCCCCTTATGTTTTATATGTAATTTTCACTTTCTGTAGGTATTTATTTATGTTCTTTATACATTTTGCTATCGGCCGAGGGTGTGTGCAGGTCATAAGATTTTATTACGATCATTATGCCGAATTATTCATGACTCGTACAGAAATCCCAGTTTTTCTCTCACAGCAAATTGAATTCTCACAAAAATTTATTTTCTCCTCAACAATAAAAAACGCTCAAGTGTCTGTTTAACCCCTGTCAGGGGGTGGGGCGAAGAGGTGCACGCACAGCATTCCGGGATTTTTTTTCCTCTCAAGAAAAAAAAAATTAATGACAAAACCAGTGAACATCGAAGAGCCCTCAATTTATCCCTGAACATTCGCGGAAGTGGCGTGTCGGATAGACTTGGAAAATTGACTGATAATATCATTGCCGACTGCACCCCGTGCGTTTTCTCCTTATGCTACCCCGTGAATGCAAAAGCAGCTGAGTTGAAACGTCCTTGAGGCACGCAAATCGTTTTCTTGTATAAATGTTGTAAAATAGTGGAGAAAAATGGTGGCTTTTTTTCCACAGCCGGAACGAGACTGGCAAAACGACGGAAATGTCGTTGGTATAAAGGGAAAAAAAGGACGAAATAGCGGCGGAGAGGAGTAGAAATAAAAGGCGAATGAAAAGGGAAGAAGCTCGGGTGGTAAATGGGACGCAAAGAAATTTGGAATCTTGGCAAGGGTATCCAGAATGGCTACACTGTAGTCTCCATAACATCCGTGAAAACGTCCTGCAATTTTCTGCAATGTAACGTACACACGCAGGGATATGTATGTATTCCGAGTAGGTGAATGTAGCCCTTGTAGCCCCTGTACCCCTCCCACCGCCCTTCATTCCAAACCCGATCTAATTTAGGGTACTTGAGAACCGTTGGGAAAACAGACACTGAGGACCCGTTGAGTATACAGTCGTTCAGTGAAACGAATATAAACGGCAATTGAATACGAACGCACTTACGGGAGTTAAGGGCGAGTTGCTTACGACGTACGAAAATACAGTCTACATTGTGAAGAGTGGAGGGAGAGGTAAATGAATGAGGGAAAATCAAAGCGTACGGGGAATAATTACGAGGATCGTGGACGTGGAGCTGAATTAAATTTTCTTTCAATAACATTATTTTTTCTAAAGACCCCACGTTGCTAATGTCAAGGAACCCATTACCTCGGTGATAAAAATCACTGATTGTGGTGGTCATTCAGGTCACTGTCCGCCAATAATTGTTGGCATGTCCCCGAAAACTAAAACTTTTTGTCTTCCTCGCTGAGGGACAATGGAAATGTCCCTCGCAGAGTGCACGGTATTATTTTTATTGCCATTCTCGGTTACACTGGCGTCTTGTTATATCGTGTCTCGGGGTGATAAAGCTCGGCTCAACCGGGGGCCGACGAGCGATGCCCGCGACTCTCGCTCTCTAAAAAACGTCGAATGACGGATGGAGTTATTTTGATTGTTTGGTTTTAGGGGCTGGTCTTTTTGGGAGATTCCGGAACTCGATGGGTCTTTCATTCAAAAGCTGCGAGACTTTGGGGTCGGGAGAAATTGTCGTTGGTTTGATCGATCACAATAACTATTTGAGGTGAAATAGTTCTCTTATTTTCCAAACAACAATTTTGGTGAAATAATAATAATGAAAATATTTTAAAAGTCTCTGCTAAATTACTCCCCCCTTCCCTTTCCAAGTAATTACATTACTCCTTAATCCATCGAACGAAACAGAATGCCCCAAATTAAATAGTTCAAGTTAATAAAACTTATTTATAGCCCCTTGGCTTTTCCCGCATCTTACTTTCGTGTCTCAAGGCGATAAAATCCCCTGCCCTCTCCCCTTCTCCTTTCAATCGAAACGGCCAACAGCGTCGATTCCAATATAAACGTGACGCTCCTGATTTAATAGCCCCACCTCTCAACCCTGACCTTACACCGAGACATTCAAATTACCCACACCTCACACCCCCTTTTTTTTCCCCCCACACACACACATCAGACTATTCAAATTTTGACCCAAATCGTGTGCCTGCACCAGCGAATAATTTTGCAAATCCGACAGCTGTTTCCAAGTGTCTACACATTCATATTTTTTTTTTTCTATCAAGATAGTTTCGGAGGAGCGATTGAAAAAATCAGATGGATGGTTATTTCTTACCGATAGTTTATGCTTAAGACGTGGGGTCCGGCTCTTGCGGTGGGGAAGAAGAACTACGACGTCCTGATCCTTGTTCACAGTGCTTGGGTAGGATTTTGAAGATGATGGAACTGAAGAGGTTGATGCTGCACCACTACCCGAGGCTGATGAGTACTTTGAGTAAGCGACGTTGGTAACTGTGTTGCTACCACCGTACGACACGTTGTGGGTATTATTCACCTGGAGAATTAATCAATTTGGGGTTAATTGGGGAATAGTTTTTTCGGGGGTATAATACTACGTGAGAGCAGCATCAGGAGTGGATTTATCAAGATGGTCATAATTTTTTCAATTATTTTGATATTCCGAAAAACTGCATTATTTTTCCCTGTGGGGAGGGCCTTCGGTCAATTAGTGAAACCTTTTTTTGTTTAATAATGAAAAGTGGCTGGGAATAAGCCTCACAGAAGGACAGCAAAGGGGCATTATACGGTGGGTCGTACAGTAACTGAGTGGGAGGCCAATCACAGCCACGACAAGCGCTTCTCCTACCCCTTGTTTTTCCCACTTTTCCCCACATCCCGTGGAAGGTCCGCACAGCGGGTAATGATACGAAGCTCTTATTTTAATTAAAGCAAGGCCTTACCTGCACGAGTATGTGACAAGCCTGGGACGCTATTTGAAAGAGGCCATCCTGCAAATTGCGTCCTGGATGCTCGCCGCCGGTCTCCCGCGCACCCCTGCCCCACCCGAAGAAAGACATTTCGACGATGCCAGGATGACTTTTCGCCACGTCTCCTCGCTGTCTCTTACGTCCACTCTTTTCTACTTTATTCAACAATTTCCTTGTTTCTTCTCCTCGACTCTTCGCATTTTTGAAGCAAATAATTCGCCCGTATCCTCCTGGGTTGTTTATCTATTCCTGCGATGATTTTTCGCTTCATTTTTTGGCTTCTGAACTGGCAATAGAAGAACTGGAGATCAGTTTATCTGGAAATTAAAATATTTTTTCACGTGAGAAAATAAAAATGTGATTTTAAATTGAACTCATCAAGTCACTGCAATTTTTTTACTGCAGTTTACTACTTTGTATTTCGCCGAATGAAATGTTGAAATATAAATTCGGAAACTACTTGGTCGAAATACTCAAACACAGTGAACGAGAAAAAACGAATTTGAACATTGATCGTTGAAACAAAGTACAAACAGTCGTGTCGTATCATCCTGTTCTGAGCACTCGTAACCTCGTTTATTACGGCTTTATGGTGGAGAAAAAAATAGTCACATGACTTTGACGATCGATAATTTTACAGGGGAACTGTAAAAATTGGCGTAGCTCGGTTCACAGAAACATATAAAACCTCTTTTAGGTTGACGATAACTTTGACTCTATATCATTTATGTATTTAGTACATGAGTTGTGTATTTCTCGGGAAAATTTTAGTGTTATGGGAAATGAAGGTGTGGAGAATTTTCCAGAATGTTCTTTGATTAACTTTTGCCTCTCTAGGGTTCAGGGAAAATATTACAAATGGTAAATTTGACTTCGATGTCTCTGTAAAAAGTCTGCAAAAATCATACACTTGATCCTGGTCACTCCCTCCTTCACAAACACTTGTAAATCGCCTATAAAGTGTCCCATTAATGCAACCCCCTGACTACACCGCGGACAAAAATTATACTCGTAGAGAGCCCTCGTCTTCGTCGTCAAATAGCGATGACAAATGGCAGGATCGATCAGACTGCCCACCGGTCAACAGACAATTGCTCCTGCATGGCTGACTATTCACCCGACAAACTCATTGTTGTCCTTGGATAAGAAAACACCCGACCCCCCGGAAATCGATTAATCCACGTTCATTTTTATCAAGATTAAACTGAAATTAAAATGTCATTCGAGTGAATGAAATTCGCATGAGTTTCTATGAGTGATGATAACGAAACGGTTGAAAGTGTGGAGTGAAAATAGAAATGGACTTCTCCCGGGTCTCAGGGTAATAATGGAAAGCAATTTATTGATTACAACTGATGCAAAAAACTAATATCGGGGAAAACTGCATCAACGAGAAAATATACTGAGAAATTGTAATTTTGCAAAACATTTCGCTCGAACGAACCATCATTTCATAGTCAAAAGAGTCAAGTTATTTTCCACTCCCCCCTTCCCCCTCACTCGTTGAGGTAAATAAATTCAACAATCGTGTTGTTCTCCGCAAACTTTCCGGGCAAAAATTTTCCCCCGTTACCCCCAGATAATGCGCATTAAATCATTCAAAAGCGACCCCATTACTGAAAAATTAATTCACGATATCGAGCGAGTATTCACCTAAACACTCGTCCACGAGCCAGTAAACAGACTGAATATTATTCTCCGAGTGAAGCACCGGTGTTGGAAAATAAAATGGACAGCTAGCTGTCACTCATTCCGTATATTTTCACGTCCGACCGGGCATTTGAAAAGTCAGTGGGTGGGTGATAGTGGGGTGCGTACACTTGCCAATGGTGAATTGGAGGAGTGCGAACAGGCAGACAGGGAATGTAGTGAAAATGAGATTCAATATTAGTGAGCATTTGAAAAATTCATGGCTCGGTACACAGAACGGGTCTACGTTTACTCCAACAGATAAGCCAACCGGCAGTACATGCTAGTGCGTGTCCCATGGCCATCAACGTTTCCCCGATGATAAGTACAGTCCCACGTGTATTTGGCGCCCCGACGCTGCTTTTCCATTCTCAACGTATATGTATATATATTTCCATATGTATATGGATTGCAGAGACGCGTTATAATCGCCCTGACTCACCCTACTAACGTTGTAACCGGGTATGGCGGTGAAACACTAACGGTAATGCCACTTTTGCCCATCAGATTCATTCATGATGAATAATACAACGATACTCGCACGATTGTGTAATCGTAAAATATATTTTTCATCCCCGGTGTTTGCAGTTTTATGCGGCTTCATTCGTTGTTTATTCATGTTCATCGTGGGTACCTGATGGGCACCGCCGAGGAAAATTCAGGGGCTGCGGTGGTCGATTATTTGGAATTCGTACTAGACTTTCCTCGGCAAATATTGAATGTTCATTCTTGACATTTACGCACTGATTCATTAAACAAAATATCAGCGTCCAAAAAATTGTAGCATTTGTTCTCCTGTACTTTGAGAAAAAGAAAACATTTAATGATTTAAACATTTCTTGATGTCAGCAACAATCATCCCCTTTTCCCGTACAAATACACCCTGCAACACCCATAAAAAAAAAATCCCTCCCCCAGCCAACACCACCGAACGGAATGAACCACCCGCGCAACTAAAATAATCAAATTAATTATGAATAAAAATAATAACCAGGTTTCCCACTACTCGCCATTGAAACAAAGTTGATGATCGTCAGGTTTGTTTGCAGAAAATGAATAGTTTGCCGAGGTGTACCCTGTACGTGTAATGCATACGTTACGAGTTGGAGGATTGTTAGCTGGAATACAAACAGGGTCCCCGTGGTGGTCGTTTATTGTGGCATTTCACCGGTATTTGCAAACACGGTTAAAACTACCGCCCGGAAAACCAAGAGCACGAGTGTGAGGGAGAAGGGGGTACCAAGAGGGGTGGCAGTGGGCGGTGGTGGGGGAGGAGGAGGGCTTGAAAGACAGTAGAAGCGGTGAAACAGAGGTTTTCGGCAACAATGAGCGATATCGAGTGACGTTGCGTTACAATTAACTGTCGCTGCATTCTATCGAAACTTTGGTAGAACTAGCGTTATTGTTTACATATGTATATTTGATTGCCATTGAGGGTAATGTACACACACGGACATGAGAAAACGTTTCTCGGATGTTTCCCCAGTTAATTATCAAGTTGGTTCATCATTTTCGAGTAATTCGGTATTGATAACTATCACAATTAATTAGGAAAATATGTTTGTGTTATCGGTGAGTTGAATTTTGGGGAATATTTTGTTTATTTAATGGGGTAATTATGATACTTGGGGGTATCATAGATAACTTAATTTTGTCAGTCAAGGAAAATAGTAGAAACGTTCCAATGGGACATATATTATGATATCAATAATAAATTATATTCTAATTTGAAAATTGTCTTTGAGAACTGATGAATAAATGCTAATTACCTAATTTTATTTATAATTTTCACGTTCTTCCTATTTTCCAGACTCTCACGACTTGCACTCAAGTTAATTCCGCCCCCGGGAAATACATTCCCAGTGCCATTAACGTTCAAATAAACTTTCCCCTGAATTTTCCTAATGTTATTTGACTTTGGGGAACGCTAATTACAAGAGTTAATTCAATTCTTTTTACTTCACAAAATTGACACGATGACGTAGTTACGCATATTAGTCAATTAAAAACTCATTCGAAAGGCGGAGCTGAATAAAACTGACAGAAAAAAAAAAACGTGAGTTGACATTATTTTTTGTAACAATAACGAGTGCTTTTCTGTTTTCGACTCTGTGAAATTATTTCTGACATGTCAACACGTGAAATTTTCCGATCTGTCACATGACGCTGATGCACTTCCGCCTCTTTATCAATTCTCGAGCATCCCCAATTTTCTACAGATGAATAAACATATTTCAAAAAAATAAATAAATACTCGAAAAGTTCAGCCCTCGGATGAAGACTCTCATACGCGTGCTTTCACAAACCCTCTAATTGCTTTTTGCGAGTATTGGCTGGAGCTTCCAATGAAAATATACACACGCAGTTCTACAAACGTAATGATTGTGTCCAGTCACAATTTCCCTCGATAAACACAATTACACTGGCAGTGGTAATTATAGAGTTTGATGAATTCCCGCGAATCTGCCATAGTTTCGTCATCGATTAACGATTGATTACCTCTCGGTTGATCCAGCGGGTGGGTCAGCACCTCCAGGGATGGCCAGGATCCCCAGAAAATGCCGAAAAATTCTGGAGAACGAGGGTCACCACTAACTCAGACTTCAACAGACGTGTTTCGTCACTAGTGCGAGCGCGAAACTGATTATCGATCACTCGAATTATCCAGAGGGGAAGCACTCGTTGCTCGCATTATCCCGATCAAAAATAAATTTACATTAATTACTTCGATTTCACTGTCAATTGAGACGAATTGATTCACTCGATCCCTCTCCCGTATTTGGACTAAAAATTAATAAAACCAAAATTCTGGGCGGACCTTTAATTCTTAATAAACCGAAACAAAGACCGAATAACGCGCAATTATTTAATTTGTAATGAGTACTCAACAAGTAAAGTGTACACTCGTGCTCCGCAGCCTTTTCGCTCCTGGCGCGAGAGTAGAACAGCTGATTATCGATCACAACAATTATCCGGAGCGGAAGTACTCCATGTGGGTCACATTGTTCCACCAAAAAAATAAATGTCCAACAATTTCCAAAAATTTCACTGTTACATCAACATTATTGGACTCTTCGGGATAATGGGGAGCGATTTAAAATGGCTTAATGCGTCTTGGATGTTCGGCCTTACGTTCGCCAGGGCAAATGCTTTGGTATAACGAGTTGAGCCGCAGGGGTATACGAAATAGAGAAAACCGACGGCTTACAGGGGTGTTCTGCACGCCTCCGTCGGGGCTAGACCTGCGCTCCAGACGCTTTGCGTGACCTCGATACACCTACCCCTCGTATAAACACAGGTAAGAGGAAGCTCGTGCCGTTCAAGCCCTATCAGCCCTATGCGGGATGTGTTTTTTTTTTTTTTTTTTTCACTGGGTGGATTGGTGTGGGTGCAGGCGTACATTTTGACTGTAGACTGTTCCAGTACGTTAACTTTCGGACGGCGAGGGTGTGGGTGCGGAGCTCGTGCACGAGGTCATCGTCGTCAGGCAAATGGACGGGTCGATTGAATGATGGGGTGATGGGCCAGAAATGGGTAATCGAGGGGAATTCACGGATTTTGGGCGCTTGGGTTTCTCCACTGGGGCTTGTGTGTGGTTAAGGATTATTCGAGTACTTGGATTGTTTTGGTTATCTGATAATCGGTGTCCATTTTCAGTTGATACTGAGTTATTACTCATTTTAGTGGGGATTATTGATTTAAATGACTCGGAAAATTGAGGGATATTTCGCCCATTGATTCTAGAAGTTTGTGTTCCAGTTTTTTAACCAATATTTTAGTGTTCAATGTAAATTAACGTAATGATATAAACAAATACATAAATATGTGTGAACTGTGAGCTCGACGATTAATTATGTTTCAGGATTAATTTGAGACGGTTTTTGAAAGTTGTAGGTCAATATTTCCTACGGTTTTAATTAAATGCAACTTTATGAATTTAATACGGAACTTTATTTCTGTTTTTGAATTTGTTTCATCCGGATAATTCAAAAAATTACCCGCAAAGTTTGTAATTGAAAGTTTTTCAGTCGCAGCGGAGTTGAGTTCGACACCTGCGGTTGATAAACGCACGTCAGCTCCGGTTTATTCAATCCTGTTCATTAATTAAAACTCTGGCCCAATTTCATGAAATTATAGGAAGGTTTGCCTGTGATTAGGGGATGGATACCATACATTGTTATTTTTATAACACTGTATTACTGGCATTGAGGTATTTGCATTGCCCCCAGGGTCTGTGGTTATACCATGTCCCAGGAGAAAATCAAGGTCATCTCGGCTATTGAATATTTATGATTTAATCGCTTTGAATATTGCAGTGATTGATAGATTCTATGTACTTGCGTCACGGTTATTAATTTGGTAGGCATCTTGGGGATGATTAAGTGGAGGTATTCACTCTGTCTTGGAGGTGTAAAAATCACTCAATGACGAATATTATTAAGTCACTGGTTCTAAGAAAATTCACGATTCATTTATCTGGTAAAAACTAGAAAAAATTAAACAGACGATTTCGTAAATTTTTTAAAGTAATAAAATGTGTTCATCAGAAAAATAAAAGAAATTGTTGGATAACTTTTCAATTATTTGTGAAATATTGAAAGCGATTATCCATCAGTGAGGCATTTTCTCCCACAAAAAAAAATTCTCCATCGAGCAGAACCCACGCCATACTCAAGGTATTAATTAATACTTAATGATGAAAAATGCGTCGTTTAAACCCACGAGTTCTAGACAGACATAAAAACCCATCCACCAAGACCTTGACCTCACAGCTTTTTTTAATAGAAATCCTCGGAGTCATACTCAATTCTTCGAAAATAAAATGAAATGAGAAAGAAATTTGTTTGACTTGAGTCTGTGACAATAACGATATTTCTACATTAATATCGTCGGGGCCTTTGAGACGGGGAAAAAAACCGGGGAAACGCGTGAGTGACAAAGGGGATGAGTCGTGGTGCAAATATTGCTGATTGTTTGGTCGAGACTTTGTCGTATCTCTGGACGGGGAGAGCCAACGAGCCCTCGGGCTAACGCAGGAAAATTCCGCGTGCCTTCGACGCCTCTCTCAGTGCACAAAATACATGTATATGTATAGGATCTTCGTTCATCTAGGCAACCCCCACATCCCCGTTAACTCTCATTTTGCAGTTATGGGGTTATACACTCTCGTTTTTCGTACATGAGCGTGCAAAGATGGCTTTCATGCTTTCTCCGAGCCTTTTCCCTGGTAAGGCAAATAAAAGTGAAGCGCCTTAATGAACATTGTGCTTGCGGAAAATAAAATGACGATTACAGTTGTTTCCGGTACTTAGACAGGGGGATGGAAAATGAATATAACTCAAATTAAATTTTGCCTGAAATTCCACGTCACTTCATACTTGAAAAATCAGTCACTTAATTAGTAAAAATGACGAAATTATAGTTGAATTTTTCATAATTACGAATGAGTCACAAACATCTATAAACATTTAGGGTAATGTATTTTAAAAACAAAGTCAAAGTATGTGACAATGTACTGTTCCCCGATTCAAACAATTTTTTCTCACTGGAACTAAAAACCCATTTCAAGCCCGATTTCCCCGAAATCTGCATAAAGCTTTGAGGACCCATTGGCCCGTGTAATCCAGAGAATCGAGGCGCAAGAGTATGAAACATCGTAAAAAAAAAAATTTGAAAAAGAAAAAGGGGAGACTTCAGAGAAAAGAGAAGAAAAAAAATCTGGAATATATTCGGATTATGAATATTCCGGTGCTCTTAACGGCTGAATATTTTTGTCGAGCGAGCATTGTGGAGTACAGTCCCCATACATTATTTAATAATTATAGAAGATGTGTGCGTGGGTGCATAAAAAATGGGAAGAGACAGCGGGTGCCAGAGGCCCACCCATTTTTATTTATTTTTCCTTATCAGGAAAGCCGAGAAACTTGAATAAAATATACCGTGGAAAAACATTGAAGGTATAAATAGACTGATTTATGGGTTTGAGAGGTGAAGGAGAGAGACTGTTTTTACGACTCATATCAATTTTTTTCAACGATGATCCACCCTCGTGAATGTCAACGTAAATAATAACCCCTCTATTGCTCTGGCGTCGCCCTCATGGGCTCGGGATATTTGGTAATCACCACTGTACGGGAAAAGATACGGGGGTGGCGTACGAACCCGATCATAATCGTCATCATAAATTTTTAAACATTGTTCGGATGAGAAATACCGAGTAAAAATGACTATTCACTATTTACTCGGGTCTAGGACGTATTTCCAATGTTATTTTCTCCTGAAAATTTAATTTGACAAATGATGATGACGATAATAGGAGACAGTCCAACCAGACTACTATGGAAAAAAAATTATTAACATTTGAAATCGATTTCCTCACAAAGTATACAACAAAAAAATTCTAAAGTCCCACTAACACAGCGCTCAAATGAAGAAAAATATTCTCATGTCCTTGAGCGTACCATTCTCTCTGCCCCTAACGACTTGTTCTTCCATAATTTATTAATGACCAAAAAAACATCGGCAGGTGATGCTTCGTTTCCCGTTTCGGTGGCCATTAATTTCCCCAAATGACTCCCGCAATATCCCTAATTTATGACAGATCATTATCCTTCCCTCCCCTTTAGCCGATGATTCAAAAATAAAAATCCAGCAATTAAACACAAATTCCATTAACAACACAATTTCCTTGTTCACTTAACACAAATTTCCTCGTGAAATGACGTCATACCCGATGTATAACAGTGAATATCAGTGGAGTAGAACGAGTGGGTACACAGAGAAATGTCGTGAAAGGGAGAGGAAGAGGGTAATAGTGACTCCCTCACAGCCCTCTCAGTCCCGACCCCACGGCGGAAGTCGGTGAACTGCCACGGGTGTGTAATGGACAATCGATAACGTCGATCCAAGCCAATTTCGGTTGAAAAACTTTTGCCTTCTTTCACTAAGTATTTTTAAATCCCTCTCCAGCCAAGCCACCCAGTGAATTAATTCCATCTCCCATTTGCATGACCCGTCCGCCCGATTTTCCGCGTCAATTAACTTATTGGCGGATGCTAAATAGAGATTTTTTTCCCCCCTCCTCCTCTCCTGTCCCCCGGGCAGCTAAGCCCCTCGTTTTTACATTACAAAATTGTATTACCAAGAATTATGGGCCATAAGCGACATTAACTAGAACAAAAAGTTGGGGAAAAAAACTACGACGAGCTACGGGGGGAGAGAGAAAAAATAATAAGACTTAAATCTTAATTCGCTCGACATGAGATAAGGAGGCGAGTACACGGTGCCACGGCATAATTTTCATACATTCGACGACCGAATATAACGGTCACGCGATCACAACGCGAACGGGGTCAAACTGTGAACGAAAGAAAAAGGAAAAATCAAATTGCCCGGAGGGGAGGAGGGGGAGGGGAGAGAGGAATAATCGAAGTTGAGGCTGATCCGTTCAGTGAAATTTATTGCGTTTACACAAAGCGGTTTCTTTTAAAATTCATATCCAAGTCAAATGAATATCTGACGTTCGACAAAAGGTGCATTGATTTCACATATTTCGCGATTTCAATTGAACACCGCTGAAACAATATTCCGGAGAAAGGGTAATTTCGGGGGTTACGGGGTTGCCCTTAATGTTCGAGTCAATTTTCTCGATGAAATAAAGTAACATGAGATACTATTTTTTTTCCTCAAGTACTTTTGAACTCGTATTAATTATTTTTCTGTACTTTAATATTGTATATCCCTCACCATGTTGATGAACCAATGTATCACATTGGTATTTACGTTTGGATTATATTGATTACCCCGAATGTAACTCGAGATTGGAGCTATGTACTCCAGAATTGGCAGTGCACGCAGACACAATTACAAGATGTCCATCGGGAAAGATTGAATCGGGCTTACCGCCTCATCCATCCATCAGCCTTAGACTACATTCTATTATATACGAGATGGCTCAAGTAAAGATGAAGGGGTGGTAAAGTTTGCCGGAGAAGGAGAGAGCGTGTTGTGGAGGGTACGAGGGGTTCTAGTGCAACTCGGAAACCATCTGCTGCTACCACTACCACTCCTGTTTCTCCCTGCTACTTGATAGATATATACAGTCTGTATTACACTGCCGCCCAGCGGTTTGACAGTTTTGGTATATCGACGGGATAACAAGTGTCGCGATTCATCTTCCACCTGTCGTAAAGTCCATCGTAATGCAATTTCATGACGTATAAAAGTTATTGCGTTTTATTTATCAATTTATTCGCCCCGACGTGGGTGATAATTATTTCCCATTATTAATTGAATATTAAGGTGCGCTTTGTGAACGTTATTAACGGATTTATCGAATTAAATTTTTCTAGTTGAAAGAATTGGTGATTTCGGGGGAGATGGAGTAGATTGGATGGAGATAATTATTTCATTATTTTGCGAGGGTGCATTATGGACTGCAGTCGGTGGATGAACTTCACTGTCACTCGGGACAATGAATTTTGTCATTTGAAATAGAATTATAAATTTATTCATTAAAGAACGTTCTTTAAATTTTTTTAGAAGACCGGGGTAACGCTGGACGTATGTGGAAAATCATGAACTGTCAGTCAAACAATTTTTAAAATTTTAGTATCCAATTAACTTCCTCATCTTCAATTCTTTCCATTTTTACCGTGTGATAATCAAGAAAAATTTATATCATCAAGCCCATAATATAAACTAAAATAAATATAATGAATTGGAAATCATAAAGAAATGGTAATGGCAAAACCCAAGTCTCATAAAAAATCACACCGATAAAAATCTTTGAACTCAAATGGTTAAACTATAGTTGAAAAAAAAACGCAATAATTCTCCTCGATAAAGAACCCCCAGTCCCATTGAAATTAAGGCGAATAAATATTATCAAGTACATGAAATATCCGCGGAGATTGTTGAAGCACGATGATGGAGAGGGGGAAAGGTTTTTCGGTAAAAGACGAGAACAAAGTGGACGAGCATAAGGAGTATATACGAGGAGAGATGAGCCAGGAAAATGGCCCGTGGCGTGGCTTTGTGCTACCGACGGGTTTTAACCGAACCTCCCCCCCTCCCCCCTCCCCCTGTTCCTATATATTCTGTCTCTAATGTACTTTCCATCGAGTGAATATATACTCACTATCCAAACGAGCCGTGCTTCCGGTCTTTCTGCAATTAACGAATTATAGATACGTATAACCGGGGTGTACGTTACAGTTTGCCGAGTTTGGCCCGGGGGGAATTCAGCTGAAAAAGAATAATAAAATGAAGGAGAATTGAAATGAAGCGCGGGGTAAAAAATACCCAGTGCCGATCAAACAGTCCTCTATTTGTTTATGAAATGTTGAATTCAAAGATTTTCCGTGAATTTAAATGGAGAGTGAAACAGGGAAAACGTCAGGGGAAGATGGAAAAATTCTGAGATTTGAAATTCAAATTTCTATCGCTCGGAAGAGATAAAAAATATATATATTATTCCCGTGGATTGTTTCGAGTAAATAGAGAGAGAAACAGAAAAATATATTTCACATTGATAGAAATGAATGGAAGAGAAATTCTCTGCACTCGTACCGGAAAAATCAGTCGAGGGTATTCCGGGTGAATTTATTTAGTTTAAACATGCTTCAACGATATAATGTTATTTAAATTGTTGGTAGAATATATGCACATGAAAAAATTATGCACAATATTCTTTGTAAATTGTTATGGTTGACCCCTTATGTATCTGAGGAACGATCGACCGATTTCCGTTTTTTTCCGATAAAATTTCCACCCCCGGGTACGGAATTTTCTGAAAAAATTTCCCTCCGTGTGGTATAATGCCCACAGGTGGTGGGACACAGACTGATCGGCCTCCTAGTTAACAACGTCACGGCCCAGTTCAGCGGACTTGTTCACAAACTGTCGGTGAAATAATGAAGGCAGAGGGAAGGGGAGACACAAACGCCCCATCCCTCTCGCCCCCCCTTCAAGGCCGCTGGTGGGTGCGGTGTGACACGTATACAGTACTCGGTCATTAACGCCACCATCTAAGCAATTTTCATGTAATTAATTACAAAAAAAAATGGAAAAAAAGTACGCGGAACAGGAGAAAAAATGACGAAGTTCATCCACTCGATACTAGTATTTTCTCCCTCCACCTCGGATAATTAAAATACAGGGGGTTGAAAAAAAAAATATGGCGGAAGGGAATGTGTGGAATAGAGATGGGGGTAAAAATGGGAGTATGGAGAGCCGGATAATCGCAATATCCATCGACACACATGCAGCGTACCACCTCTTTTCTCATCCCTTCTCTGCCATTCGACATATCTCGTTGGTGAAATTTTTACTCCCTCTCATTTCCCTCCCCCCCACCGACATATATCCGGGCGAATGGAGCATATCGATCGTCGAGCGGGTTAACGAAGCGTACCACTCGCCGACACGCTCGACGACAAATTTACGTTTGTCTGCATCATCATATTCCGGTGGTTTTAGCCCAGCGAGAAGCAGTCACTTGTCTTTGGAAGAAGTGGGTATTTCTGCTGCTGGGTTATTCCTGATGCTATTGGGGAGGTAGATGATTCAGGTTAGTCGATAAATCTGCAGACGACAAATACTGAATTATGAAGAATAATACGATATTGTGGATCATTATGAATTGGAAATTATTCAGTAAAAATTATGCGAATGACAGACAAAAAAATTCAAATCCCTTGGAATTACCGTTTTGTGAAGGAAAATGCTTGAGGACATTCAATAATCACCATATACTTCGCATCTGTCACGGTATTTTCACTGGGTGCTATCAATCCACGGTGAATTGCACCCTCCGACAATAGTCCACTCTAACAACCGTCAAATTGGATGAATTTCCCTGATTCTATCCGAACTCTCCCTTCGCTCTTTTTGCATAGGCCAAATTGGTGGAAAAATTTTCCAATGTCGCTGGAGAAAAAAAGATGCCATGGACACTGCTGAATACCGGGAATTCCAGATTTGATGTGTGTTTTGACTTCGATATCGGGATTTTTATGAATAGAATTGCTGGCGTTCCACTCGCCTTTCATATTCTCCTCGTTCTGCAACTCCTTGATCTTCTAGTTTCCACCGACTCTTGTCATATCCTCAGATATTTGCTTTACAAATATCGAGAATGAACAGACGAGATTTTTTCTTCTCTCGACATGATGTGAGGGAATATATCTCGCCCAGGGAGAACAAAATTGAAAGAATTTCGTTACGAAATGCTCGCTCAGAATTTTCTCATGAATGAAAAAAAAAAATTAAAATATAATCCAAGCGGAGCAGAGACTGGATTTTTCAAAGAAGAAAATATTACCCCAATTTGTTATCAGACTTTCCAATTAAGAGAAACGTTCCTCATCAGAAATAATTTGCCACTAATAAAAATTCAGCAAAGCTTCCAGTGAACTTTCATCAATCTAATCCCCCCCCTCCCCTCAAGATATCTCAATAAATTTCCAATAAATTCTTCACAATATCGCAAACATAAAACAAAAAGTTTCTCATCGATCCCCGCTCTTCCCCCGTCAGAGAAACCCACGAGAAGTAGTTACGCGGGAGTACAGTCATGATTACCGTGCCACTTATCATAATTTCGTTCTTCGTCTTCCAGTAGCTTCTACCCCAACCCCCCCACCGCATCAGACTCGAACAGCGGAAAACGTCGCCTGTTCGGTGGTTCGGGTGAGGTCCCACTTACTTTTCTCCCTCCCAACCCCTCAATATTCTCTTTTTAAGTTCCCCCGTTTTCACCCCCCAGCCCCTCGGTCGCGGAATTCACTCTATTTTTCAAAAATGGAATTTAAATATTTAAGCCCCGTGACTTCTGTAACGCCGCTGGTGGAAAGAGGGGACTGTCAGCATCGCACAAACAAGGGAAACGCAAATATCACCATAGCAGGCTACCTAGATTGCTGGAGGGTACGGTTATTCCTCTGCTCTTGAAATTTTCCATTCAAAGAGATTTTTTTATTCGAATATATTTGGAATTGAATTTCATTGGAAAATTATCATGAACGAGCGTAATTAGTATTGCACTGCAGTTTCGAATATAATTTTTCATAGATTTTGATGAAGCTATCGGAAAAGGTCCAATGGAAAAGGGATTAATAATTCATTGGATATTAATAACTCATTTGTTGGAGCATTCATTCAATTTCATTTTCATTAAATATTCTTTATCGCAATTATGCTAATGTTTTTGGTAATTTTATTCGTTCGAACCAATTAATAATCCATTACATCCCAACGGATATTGCAGTTGGAGGGAATGATATCGGTAAAACTGATTATTTCTCCATCTGAGTATCGACTAATAGAATTTCCATATTTGTCATTTCGCGAAAAAGGGGACTGAAGTATTTTCATAAATTTCAGTCATTTTCATGTGAGTAACAATAGAATTTGAACTTTAAAAATCGTTTAATCCTGAGTCTTGAGGGGATTTTATCGACTGAAATTCAAATGGGTAACGAGTCCAAACCAAAATTTTCAAAATCCTCTCAAATTATGCGATTGTTTTTCTACCCAGCTACCACCAGGAATCCCTTTTGCAATGGAATTTAATCTTTCCCACTACATCTGAAAATCCAAATTGAGATTATAAAAATAGATAAGAAAATATCCGGTAATCTAACGTGAAATTGTAGCAAAAGCTCTTATCCGATGCTCGACTCCAAACGTTGGAAGGATTTCAGAAGGGAAAAAAATATTCCAAGTACTGGGGGATCCTCAAATGGTACCCAGTTACTGCCTGAAAGTGCATAGAATATGCGATGATCATAGAGGACTCGAAAATGCTCCCTCTCGTTGGCCAACTGAGAGCACACGTCAGGCGTGTGTGCATGTGACGAGTGCAGGCACTTAATTCAACTCTCCCGCTACAGAGGGGTAGACGTTACTCCCGTCGACGATTTTGATACGCGCAATAACTGGGTAACGTGCGAAATAACCGCTGCACAGTGGCCAGAGTGCGTCGTAATTTTTTGCCACCTTTTTTTCACATCAATGTTCAGAATTCGTGTAAAAAGGGTAATTAAGCCATCGGGATGTAATGGACCATTGGAAATGTTTCAGGGGAATTTTATTTGGCTTGAAAAAATTTACGACAGGTTTTATGAATCCATCAGGCTCCGGTTATCATTTGGATCCAATCCTCAGGGGTATAAAAAATTAATTGATGGGGTGAAAGTAGATTTCAAAAAGTTTCAGAATTTTTTCGCATGTGACGAGTCGCATTCGCTTGGAATTTCCCATCAATTGGTCACTCATTATGTCCTTTCTGTTTATAGAAGAAATATTCCGATTTAAATGCCAAAAAGAACAAGTGTATTTAAACTTCGTAATGCCCCGACAAACCCAGAACCATTAACGAGTATTTCGTCAATGATCTGGCGTTTAAAAATACCACCCCAAAATTCCAAAAAAGTTGAATTCCCTGGAGCAATTATAGCTGAGCCCGCAAAAATCCGTTGACTCGCCAAGTGCGATAGATATACGACCCCCTAAAACACTTGTCCCCGCTTTTTTACCTCCTTTTTCCCCAGGTCTGTGGGGATAACACACGGCCTGCGACGCTCGTCGCCTTTAATGAGGCGAGCCTTGACGCGCACATTGCTTCTATTTACATTCACCCTTTTGCCTTCTTTTTTTTTTTCTTCCCCCATCTCCCACCTCCCCTTCGTCTTTCGTTGAGGCTGTGCATGTGTCTTAGGATTATCCACGGGAAATTTTGCTCCAACGATTCGTACCAGATTTAAGATTGAATGACGGTTTGTGCTCGGTGAAACGTGACGACCGCAACTTTAATGACTGGTTTCTGGGTACGTACTCTCTATTCATACATGCTGGGCTAATCCGTGTATTTTTCTCTCAATTCCCTCTTTTCTTTTTCCTCTTTATTTGAATTATTTCACCGGGATTTTTCACAGTTCGTTGCACCTAACCGGGACCTTTTCAACCCGTTGAACTTCTTCAAATGACCTTCAGCCATTAAAAAAACGTGCGAGTGTGATGTTTGCCGATGAAAAACTTTTGCTAATCCTTTTTCCAGCATTTCCCAATATCTCCTCGAATAACATTCATCTTTCAATTTTTACGGACAGCAGTTAACCCCCTCAATTCACCGAAAACCCTCGCTCCTCTGATTGCCCGCAATTAAAAGTTCTTCGAAAAATATTGCACTCATCGCAATTGATAAGGCTTCAACGCTATATTTATCTTAATATTTCTGATTTCCAGGAATTTCATTGAATAATTAAGAGAAACGTGAAATTTCCAGTAATTTTTCTTTCTCAAAATTCACATAATATATCCTTTCCGTATAAATAATAAATTTGTTTTTGAATGGACCTTTATCAAGTAATATATTTATAATTAAATGCAACGATTAATTCTCTGGATTAAATTCAATCCCAACACGAACGCTCTCAGTCAACATTACTCTAACCTTGAATTTTCATCACTTGTCCTCCCATTCAAATAAATTACCAAAAAAAATTTCCAAAAACACAAATGTTCCAAAATAAATTTCCCCACCGCCCTATAGCATCAGGAAACCCATTTAAGATCACAACGACCCCCATTTACACACACACATCCCCCCTAGATAATTTATGAACAGCAGGTTGCGCTCCAGAGGCCAAACTTTGGGATACCACCCAAAAAATTGGAAATTTCTAATATGACAAATAAAACACATCCAGTGAGAAGCAAAACTCGCGGGGCAGTAATGTTAGCTTATAAAAAACCTCAGCCTTTCGAAAAATCCCCCCCGCCGCGTGCCAATAACCCGTAATTAAAAGTCCCTCAAAAAAAAACAGTATTTATCGAGTGCAGACGAAATGTAAATTGAACGTTGGGTACCTGCTTTATCCACCGGTAGATAGCGCCAGATAAATCGCGCGCCGCACGTGCCATCTCCCTGTTCCACTCCATGTACAACTACTCGTCCCCCTCTCCTTGCCCGTCATGTCGCGGATACCTGCCGAGTGTAGCGAGAGTTTCCGGGAACGCCCGAAGTGCACTTGAAGCTGCGATCGAGCGACGCCCTTCCCCTCAGTCGTTCTCCCCACTGCAGCGGCCATTTTCCTCTCCTCCGCGTTCTATCTCACTCGTCCATTCCCAAACACCCGTAAATTCAGTGTTTTTTTTTCGTTATTTGGCGTTATTTCGCCCCTCTCCATCACCACAACGTGAACAACCAACTGCTCAACATGGCAGAGACCAAGAAACAACGGAATAACAATCGTAAGATCGGTAGAAACAATTTTCTCACTCAGTTCAGTACACTAACCGGCGATTCCAACGTATTTTTCCGCGGCTCTCTCCGGCGTCGTTTGCCGAGCGCTTAGTGTCCCTCCCACCACCGCGATTTCCCCCACTCGCGGATCACTAGTCGCTGGCTGCCGCCGCCAGGGGTACCCTCGCCCCGTTTGCCGTAGTCGAGCGAGCCAGTGAGGGCAACCCGTATCTCGCCAGTGTTCACAGTCGTATGTATACTCGGGCGGTCGACGTTGCTGCGCGTTGTGTTTCACAAAACCGGCGCGTTTTACGTTTATACCCACATACACTACCCCCTCGCCACTTCGACGCCATTGTTACCGAACCCGACGGCCAGTCATTTGTTTAAACAATTATTTTCCCCAGTGTGTAACGTTAACAAAGACAACCAACGGACCTGTTCAGAACTGGCGTCACAATCTTGTGACAATAGCTGTGGATACCGGAGTACTATCGACCTTGGCGACGTCCCAGAAGCCAGGGGTAAGGTCCCAAGCTTTAGTCCATCTCGTTTATCATCTGTAATTGTGGAACTCAGGTGAATCAGTCATGACGAGGGAATAACGTCGTCGATCGAAAATTTAGACGCTTTCTCGTTGTGATATTTTCTGTTTCTTTCCCCCCTCCGGGAGAATAACAATTGCCGGATAAAGGCGACTCGACTCAAGTGTTTGTTTACTTACGATATTTTGATCCCCAGGACCTGTGATAAAAGTCGCTAAACTCACCAGTGCTGATTTAAACGAGTCAACGGTAACTAACGAGATTTATATAATTGATTAATTCAGTCGCCAAAGTCCGTGGAAAAAGTAACGTTCTAGTGAGTGTGTTTACAAGTGCAGTGGTGTTATGTGCATTATGTGATTTCGTGCTTGGGTTCACTGGTTTTTTTTGTGCAACGCAGTTGAGGCCATATTTATTTTGACACACGCCGGGGAAATACTCGGATACAGCGTGAAGGTTAGTACTCATTCTTCTGGCTTTCTATTATTTTCCTTTTGGGGGTCTTCGGGCTATTCGTCTCCTCGCCGGTGTTCCTCTTATTTTTCTACCTTCGGGGGGTGACTCGCGGAGCCTCATATATATTTTTTTTTCTTTTTCAACTCTCTTTACTACTACTTTTCGCGTTTCACGTTCACTCCTACACTTTCTTCCTCGTCTACGTTTTACCTCTTCCTTTTGCAACTGGCTTGGAAATAGGGAGGTTTGATCGATCGTGGGATTGTATTTTTTTTTTTTCGCCGGTGTTTCCCCTTCTCGTCTCCTTCCTACCACCGTCGGACTTCCTGAACGATTTTCTTGCCCTATGTTTTTATCTCTCGATTTTCAACTGGCGGAATGTCGGGCTCGCCCGGTATGGATGCGAATTTTCAGCCAGATTTCAGTGATCACGAGGGGCTGGGGAGGGGTAGTTTTTTAGTCTCGATTTTTCGTTGAGCCATCGGGTGGCTCTTTGTTTTCGATAATGTCGAAAATGTTTGGGCATTCTGATGAGCTGGGGATGCAACACAAGGGTGGGTTTGGCGCTGGAACGATGTGCAATGTTGCGTGATTAGAATCTCTTGTCGGGTTAATGATCTCTCTCACCCTTGGATTTTACCTTTCCCGTATGCATTAAAGGCAGAATGGTTTGTGTTAGCGTACACCGGGGGTTTTGGCTGGTGGATAGTGTAGACCAGTGGTTGATTGCTATCGGGGACTGGTGGTGGGCCATTGCCAGCTGCTCTGGAAAATTTCTATTTCAGAAAATAAAAGAGTAAAGGGGCTCTGGTGGTGGAAGCAAGTTGGAGAATTGGCTAGTTTATTTAATGCTGGGGAGGGGAGAGGGGGAAGTTTATTTTATTTTTTTTTTTCGATCCACTGACTTTTTGTGGATTTTTCGCCGGATTTTGCTCGGGATTAGGAGAGGATAGCCAAGTGAGTTGGAGGATAAAACTGGACATTTTATCGTTGCGCTAATATTAATGCGAGCCAACATGGGATAGGTATGCGCATAGCAAGAATGGCACGTTCGTGTTCCCAGTGCAGTTTTCTTATCAGGTCTGCAATGTGCGCTGGTGTGTGCTAAGCAATTCGTGTCTTCCATTCTCTTTCTCACTTGGGCACAAGTTTAAAATCGTATGTGCAAGCCCTGTGGATTTTTTTCAACCGAGAGATGGTGGGTCGGGGATGAATGCACCCTATTGCAGGCTGCTACACAGATCCGGGAGGTTTTTGGGGATATTGGAGGGGTTGTGTTGGAGTTTGAGAATGAGTTGAATGATAAAAGTGTTTCAGGAGGAAGTTTTTTATTAAATTCATCTACATTCTTTGTAATGACTCCTCGCACTTCAGGATCTCTCGAATCTAAATTCTTTCTTTATCTTCTAAAATTCTGATTAGATAATTTTTTTCTTCGATTAAAGACAAATGTAAGAACGAGAAAACAACGAAATTGGAGGTGGCTAACAAATTTTCCTCTTGATACGATTAAAAAGGTCGCGATTCCATCGATATTCCCCTCTAATTTCGTCTTTTATACTCCCATCCACCCCCTGCCACGTTGATTCCCGTAAATTTTCTCCCCCTGAAACCGTAAAAATTCCCATTTTCTCCAAATGAGTATAAAACAACAGCATATCACGGCATCCCAAAGTATTTGTATCCCATAACACCTCATTGAAATATCCAAAATCTCCATAAACACGTACACCATCGATCCCATATCTCCCCAGATATCCGTTAGCTGGTGGGAGATCTTGAGCATGTGATACCCATTGGATCCGGAAATTCGAGTGGCCACTGAGGTTTTCAGCGTCACTTCCTTTGTTACTCCCCTCCTCCTTCTTCACCCCAACGGGTGGTATTTCGTACAACCCATTCACCAGGAGGAGCTTTTGTTTCTCCTTTTAGAAAGTTGTACATGCGTGACACGATAAACATCTGACAAACCGGTAAGGTCACTGTCTCTCCCCACGGACATCCGTACTCTAATGTAAAACAAAATTTACTTCAAATGTGCTTTCCTTCTCCTCCTTCTCCCCTTATCCCACCCCCTCCCTCACCCTCACCATTCCGCGCACTACAGCTTTTCCTTCATTAATTAATGTCCATGTTTTCTCTCGATTTATTCTCTCATTTCGTGAGTAAATACTCGTGAGGTCTCCATCGTGATTTCACTGATAAGCCTGAACATGCATTTCAGTTGGGTTTATTAAATACAAATGTCGTATGGGAAAAGGGGTTGGAGGAAGAGGTGAATTTAATACGATTATTCATTGTTAAGTCTAACGAGAAGAGTCCCTGAATAAATAACACTTGGGCTTGTATCGTTAAGAGTATTATAGTCGTGTATATGGTGGACATGTACATACAGGGTATCTTACTCGTATATATATCGGCTTATCTTGTAAACACAGAGCTGTGTCAGGATAAATATTTAAAGCGTTTTAACTGCGAGTAAAAAAAAAATCACTGAAATCCAATGCTGATTGCAAATTATTTTATCGTGAATGAGATAATTTTTGTTTTCGTTTGAAAAAAAAAAAAAAAAAGATAATCAAATTTTGTTGCGTGTGGACAAACGAGGGGAATTTGTGTCGAGTAATTGGAGATGTAGAGTCGAATGATCGTTACCTGCGTGGGGCGTCTTCTTTTATTCTCTTTAAGCTTTCTATTCATCCAGTGAAGTGAGTTCCTTGGATTTATTTTCCATAGAGTCGGGAAAATCACTGAGGGCCACTGTACTCAATAGCAGCATCTGCCTCGACGAGCAGCATTTCGAGAAATTATGATTTATTTCGTTAGGAGGGGCTTACGTCATTGCTCGATGATGCTGAGGGATTTTATTTTCATCGTCGGGCCATTCTTTATGGATAAACGATTTTTTTTTTTTTTTGTGGGAAGTTGAAGAGGCTGGGATTATGTCCCTTGGGATCGGGGGGGAATATTGTCCGAAAGAACTATCATGACCTGGTTGGAGTTGCCTACCTCTGAGGTATTGGAAATAGACGGGGTTTTGGATCGTGATAATTAATGAAATAAAATTTTGTTATGAAGCGGTTAATACATCGATTAATTGTTAATGAATTTCTCGAGCTACGGGGGCAGTGGAATTTTTTAAAAATCTGATTCGTGTAGCTATTTGGGAATATTCTTTGGAAAATTTCGTTATCTCTCTTTATCTCTCCTCTCTCATAATAAAATAAAATATTTGCGCTATTGATATTAGAGTCAGTAGACGGACTAGGAATTTCATTTAGCGAATTACGTAATGGGAGCGTAGGGAAGCTTGAAGCATTTAAAATAACCATTTTCACTCGATCATTTGTTTTCAATGTCTATGCACCCCTCTCCCCCTCCCTCCCTCTCTCTCTCTCTCTCTCTCTCTTTGCCCCCTGAAAATTCAAACCTTGGCCGAAAATACTGACTCCCAGGTGAGGGTTTCCAAGCTTGGACGATAGGCTCAAGCTTGGCCCAACCTCGGTTACCAAGCCTCGGGATTCCTAGTTTGGACCAAGGTTGAACCTGTGGTAATTCCTAGGTAAAACCAAGTTTGGCGATTCCCTGTGAATTAAAGCTTGGCTACCAAGGCAATTCCTATCTTGGTCCAAGCTTGGATCTCCGAGCTTGGATTGATAAGCTTGAACCAAGTTCGAGCCAATATGTTCTAGTAAAAATTCAATAGTTTATATTTTGTACAGATATGAATCCATATTTTTTATAAATAAATATATTATTTATTTTATTTTCTTTAATTTTTTGCACATTCAAAAATTTAGCTTGGACGATAGGCTCAAGCTTGGCCCAACCTCGGTTACCAACCTCGGGATTCCTAGTTTGGACCACGGTTGAACCTGTGGTAATTCCTAGGTAAAACCAAGTTTGGCGATTCCCTGTGAATTCAAGCTTGGCTACCAAGGCAATTCCTATCTTGGTCCAAGCTTGGATCTCCGAGCTTGGATTGATAAGCTTGAACCAAGCTCGAGCCAATATGTTCTAGAAAAAATTCAATAGTTTATATTTTGCGCAGATATGAATCCATATTTTTTATAAATAAATATATTATTTATTTTATTTTCTTTAATTTTTTGCAAATTCAAGAATTTCTAATTGGTTATCGTCCGAGGGCTTTAAGTCAAACCGGAAAATTATGAACAAATTCTATTTCAAATTTATCGTTTTTTATATTGTATTTGAAACCGTATATCTCTCTAATAAAAAAAAGAATCAACCAACTGTAATGGAACTGGAATGGTTGGGCGGGTGCGGTGTTGCTCCGGCGGTCATCGAGGCTAAGCAGCGTTTCGTTGGGATACTACTTGGATGGGTGACCGTTTGGGAACACCTACACTCGGGGAAAAAAAAAAGTCGGTCCCATGGCACCGCAGGGGAAGGGAACAAAATGTAAAAACCCGAGAGGGTCCATACATGTGAAAATAAATAATAATAATAATAAAAAAAAGAATGTATTTCAATACGACTGCCAAAAGTGAGTTTTTTTGCACAGCCAGCTAAACTTATTTTTTTTTTAAGCCAAACTTGGAAGTCGAGTTTGGGTGCCGCTTGGACCGAGGTTGGACCAAGTTTGGTCCAAGCTTGGATCCCAAGTTTGGTCCAAGCTTGGGCCAAACTTGGGATCCAAGCTCGGACGGGCGTTACCAACCAAGGGCTAGCCAAGATTGGTCCAAGTTTGGAAACCAAGCTCGAACCAACCTAGCCTAGTCTCGGTCCAAGCTTGGTCCAAGCTTGGACCAATGGTGAATTCCCACCTGGGCTGTACAAGTACAATTGTAGTACTGTATGGTAACACGAAAACCCAGGAGCAATCGTTTTCATCCGATTGAGTGGCCCCCGGGTACACGTTTGGATGAAAGCACATCGGAGAGAGGGGCCGAGTGAGTGAGTGCAACCGGTGAACGATTGGCCAGAGGGGGTGAGGGAGGGAGGGCAGTGAGTCGACGAAGAGCGAGGCCAATGAAACCGTTGATAGGAATTTCCGTAATTCCGTGGGAACATAATCGAATATTACCGCAACGCTGTGCATTAGCGCGAAATCGTCCGAGTACCGGATTGAAACCGAGTGGGATGCTCGAATTATTAACGTTGCGAGAGAGTGGGTGAGGTGGGGGTGGGGGAGGGGAGGTGGAGGATAATTACAGCCACTCTGGCCTACCTCCGACCCTGAAGGCCTTTTTATTCCGCCCTTTTGCACGCTGGATGCGCGTATCAAAGAAAAAAATTTGATTTAGGGAAAAATGGAATTTTAAGAAGTTGGAATTTTTATGGGAATCCGTTGGGAATTTATTGCTATTTATCGGAAATTAGGAGAATTTAATTTAATGGGTTTTTTGGGCTTATTGTAGATAATTGATTATTGGATTGTTCGGGAATTTTATTTCTAAAAAACCTCGGTCAGCTTTTTTTCAGGGAATTGTTTGAGTGATTCCTATATTGGGGTGAAGTGTATATGATTTCCTTTTAATTATATTGTTTATAATTAATAATTAATGAGTGGGATTTACGAGGGTTTTTTTATTGTCATAGATATTCGATTATCGATTTTTCAGTATTTGATTTCTCCAGGGTGCTCCATTCCATTCACTATGAAAATTATGGAAGTTTATGGCTGAAGTTAATTACCCGAAGTTGATTGATTAATTGACGGTGTTTTTTTTTTTTTTCGAAGAATAATTGTTAACATTTGTCGTGGGGAACGAGGGGGTTGTTAACGTGTGTGAGACACGAATGCTTGAATTTTTTTCACAAACTCCAGTACCGCATGCGAAAATCGACGGGGCGTGAAGGCGGCTCCAGAGGTAACTCGACTCCACCACTCGCTCAAATACCGGAATTAACATTTTCTTCATCTCCCTCACTCCAGTTTTTTTTTCTACTCACATTCAAGCACTGTACACGATTTTTTATTCCCTTTTTTTTTTCACTTCAACTTTTGCACTCTAGTTGTGAAAAGAAGAGGAGTTGGAGGGGTAGGGGGAGGGCTTGAAAGGTGCTTGGCATGAAAAATACTTGCCTTTAATTACATTTATCATTTCTAGGCTTCTCATTATTTTTTCAACTCACCGTTCATTTTCAACGTGTGGAAAATTTCTCAATCCTGGTGAATTTGCACGCACATAGGCGGTACGTTTGAAGGTGGATGACGATGGGAAAGGGACAAGAATAAAACGGGAAATTGTTGGGGGGAGGGGGGAGGAGGAGGAGGTCTTTTTTTTTTTTTGACGAGGTGGGCGATGGGGAAATGCGAAACGATTCTAGAGCAACGAGAGGAAGCTCTGTGTACTGTCCACGCTGTGCACTTCGCCAAGGAGGGTGGGACACGTGTACTCCGATAAATAATGCACAGACTACTCGTTTCTCTCTCTCTCTCTCTCACCCTACCCTTCTTTCTATATAATACAGGGCTCTGCTGTTACGCTTACGTGGATGTGGTCTTTGCACTTCTATCTTTCGCTGACGACGTTCTTTACATTCATCCCTCCTCCCTTTTTTTTTTCCAGCGTTATAGCCACCCTACATTGACACAGGAAGAGATAAAGAGGGAATCGGTGGTTAAAAAATTCCATGTCGTTAATGTTGTAATGTGATTGAAAATGTGGTATTAATTTTTTCATTCATTAAAAATTAGATAATTCGATAATGAAATTCGATTCGTCGGTATCTCACGATCAATTTATTGGATTTGAATGAGTAACGTGTCATTTTTAATTTAAATTTATTGAATCGGGGGAAAAGTTGGATTTGAGATAAATGAATTTTTATTCGTCAGTGGCTATAAATTTTCTAGTCTATTTTTACATGGTGCTAATTAAAAATGTTGACAATTAAATCACGAAGTTGTTTCTGGGCTCTGGATAATAATAGTTAGTGAGTGAGAGAGAAACTTTGCGTGGGTCAGTGCGGCGCCACCGGATGCACGATAATACAGGGTAAAATATATATTCGTCCGGGGGTAATGCATCCAGCAAGTTGCATAAGGTGGATGGCCGTCTATAGGCACCTTGTCACGCTTCTCCGTATTTACCTCTACATTGAACTCGAGTGAAAACGCTTTAACACGACAGGGTATACGTGGCTCGACCCACTTTACCGGGTTTAACCCTCTCCCCTGCATTCTCAGTGGACACCTGACTCGTGTTGAAATGCTCAATTTGATGGTTAGCATTTCTTCCCTTCGATGTTGACATTTTTTCTAATTTTACTCAGATATTCGTAGTTCAACTGATTTTATTAACTTGCGACTAGCTCCGCCACCGTTGATTTTAGGCGAAAATATCATCAGACCTTTTTTGTAGGGCATCTCTTGATCTTCATAAAAGCTCTTTTGACATTTTTCACTGAAATCGATCGGGTCTGAGATAATCATCTCCTTAGGAAAGTTCTGATGATTATTTCAGAGTAAGAAGTCGCTGCCAGTTGGTTTTCACTCACCAGAGTACATTTATTATTCGAATACCGTTCAGTATTCTCTTCTCGAAGACGTGAAGAAAAGAAATGAGTTGTTCACGAATTGAGATGTGTATCCAGCGTATTATTGGCCGGATGATATCATACGGATATCAAGATTGGTTATCTTGGCCGCTCTCCAAAGGACCACCACTACTATTATTCCTACCCCGTTGACCTCGTCGACGAAACGTTTTTTTTTTTTTCACCCCTTTTTATTTCTCTTGTATCACCGGTACCCTGGTTTTCCTCTTGTGTGCAAACGTCCATCAGCGATAAATGTGAAATGGAGGGCACACGGTATCCGACCCAAACGTTTAACTTCAGCAATGTTGGAAAATAAAAAGCTCCTCGGGCACATCATCTACACGTTGAACAAAACCTCAATCGATTTTATCACGTAATGTCGTTTGAATAGAATTTTAATTAATCTCAGAAGGGAATTTAATAGTTTGTAGGAATATATTTTCATTATTTTATATTTTATTCGTGGGTACTGTGGATAAAATTACGAATCTGAAGACAATCATCTCCACTTCGGAAACAAAACGGGTTTTCGTATTATCGCTTAATATCGATCTGATGGAAATTTAATTAAGTTCTATCAGATGTTGATAGAAGATGGTAAAAAAATATTACAAGCTTTTTAGTTTGTGAATTGACTACAGAGGATCGTGATCTTGTTGCATGAGTGGCTTCTGCCCTGCCAGAGCGATGAAACGAAGTGGACTTTGAAGGGCCTCCGCACCGCACTTTTTTTTCTCCTTCTCTCTCTCTCTCTCTACATCCCCTCGTTGATGAGGATAAAACCAGTCTGGCCGGTTTTCATAAGTCACGCTGGGCTCCCGCATTTCAACCAAGCCCGGTACCATGCAACTCCGTGTGCATCGGTAATTACTGCTCTCCAGGAATTTGTCTCGGTTAAAAAAGATGAAATGAGGAGATGAAAATTAAGAGATCGGTGAAAAATAAGAGGATAAATTCTCTTGGCCCTTTATTCTCATATTTATTGGCTCCTGAAAGTTTGAATGGATTTTCTCGATGGTGAAGAAACAGCCCGACGATGGTAGTTGAAAGCTCCTAGAATTAATTATCGCATTAGGTTCGTTAGGTTAATTTAATGAGCGTTTAATCCCTAAGCTCCTTGGTACTCTCCCTCAAATCTCTCGAGTGGATTTTAGATGCCCACTTTCGCCGAATATCTCGGTTGTCTTATCAGTACCTCTCGTCTCGCTTCGTCTGCATACTCTACTTATCTTAATTATGTCAATGAGGGGATCTTCTTGTTGGGATAGGGTTTTTCGTTGATTGAAAGAATTTATTACGCGAACGATGATGGCTGGGGTGGAGGGGGGCAGAGAGGGGAAAGAGGATGAATTACGTGGCGTTGAATAAATTCATCAATTATCGCTGGGAATATCAACATATTTTGTTTATTTTCACTGGATTATGAATATAATGAATTTCTGATCTTCAATTTGCTGTCGCCCTTTAAAAAATTTGCGGGTATAATCGCTGAATAAATGAAGTAATTTATTTAAATATGAATTTGACAAATTGATGAGAAATTTCTAGGGCTTTTGACAATTAAAATTTTGTAGAAAAATCCGGGAAAAGGGGAATAGTTTTTAATATAGGAAAACAAAAATTCGTTACTAATAAATGTTCCATCAATCAACCGTCAAATTTCAATACATCTCTATCACCGAACTTTCCCAGTTAAAAAAAAATTCAGAAACAATCCCCATTACGCTGTTTTCACCAGCAAAAATGATGAAAAAAAAAAAAAATTGTGCAATATATCACATGTCGAAAAAAAAAATCTTATTTCACGATTTTATATGAAATACTAGTATTGACCACGTTCTACTCCGGATAAAAGCACACAGAGATAGTACACCCCGAGGGCCAGTCGTCGCTCGTGCAGTCACAATGACAGATATTAAGCTTCCTATTTACGTCCTAAGTCAACGGAGCATGGAGGTTTCGGTTTATTGCACTGGTGGTGGGGTGGCAGGGGGAGGGGGGAGGGGAGCTACGATTTTCGTATACACATCCCACTATCTACCCTGAATTTTCCACGTAAAGCGTCCTCTTCTTCTTCACACATACCCCCTTTACTGTGCCCACCACCCTTCCTCCCTCACCTACACCGGAGAAATCCAGTGTATGCTTTTCCCAGTCTTGGTTTCCCCATGGCTTTCGCCCTGGGAAATGGCCGTTGCCAAAATATCGCCCTCTTGTGTAACCACCAACCGTTTCCTTCATCCCTTCTCTTCCCCCCCCCCCACCCTTTCCACCTGATCCCTTGGACTCCCCTTTACCCACATCTCTTAACATTTCCACCAGCAATGTGAGCATGTATACAGTGGATGGGTGGTTAGAGTTTTGGTAAGAGGAATGGGTGGTGAATTGGGTGGGGGGGGGGAGTGGAAGGGGGCACGTAGAGATCGGGTACACAACCAGTCCACCATCAACTTTGATATATTTTCCTTTATCGGTGTCCACAGTTCCTCCACTTCCCTGTTTCTACCCTCGAGAGAACACTCAATCGATTCCTCTAATGCTTACAACGGACACTCTGACGTGCAAACTCAGTCTAATCGGTTGAAATTGGTTTTCATAAACACTGGCTTGCCTAGAATAATTTGACAACTTTTGAATGTTGACGGTGGTACCGGTCAAATGATTTGAAAGTACGAGAGAGAAATATTATTTATTGGAAATAGTTTGTATTTGATTTGCTGCTGTTCCTTGGTATTTTTGGATTTCATGATGACATAGGTATGATTTATTAATTTACGTGTGTAGTCGTACATTTTTCATGAATGGTACAACAAGTACTTTCAAGGGTAGAGAATAATCTTCATAAATATCTGAATTTAAAAGATTTTCTACTGCAATTTTCTTCATGTCTACTGTGTGTGGGTTTTGGTGTACATGGGATCGTGACTCACTCGGTAGGAAGATCCGGGTGGATGCTGATGTTACTACACAATGAGCCTACGTGTACCCTTGATGAAGGCGAAGGGAAAAAAAAATATAATCGTAAAAAAAATGGTAGATTACACGGCGGTTGGAATTTCCATGGGGGATTATTTCCTCGTAAAGCCGTGAATTTTAAATTTTTCATTTATAAAAGTTATTTAAAAATTCACTTGTTTTTTTTTTTTAATTTTTTATCTCTTTTTAAACCGCGGAGGAATTTATTCCTGGGTCGTTGGATAGAGGTTGTAAAAATTCCGTTAAAAATTGCACGTAATTACAGACGCAATATCGAGGATAGCCAGCTGCGGAATTCTGCCAAAAACATAGTCACGTCACCTGGAGCATCTGGAAGCTTTAAAAAAATTCTGTAAATTTTGTCTGATGATTTTCTTGCTGGTAAAAATACCCCACATGAGGTGCCATTGTCGTTGATAAATTCAGTGAATTATTGTCGCGGGGATAAAATGGAATGAACCAGTTTTCTTGCGACGAACCGCAGACACCTGTCATTAAACGTCAATATCTTGAGACCAAATGGTGCAATTTGGATGAGTCAGGGTTCATTTTAAAGGTCCAAAAAACACCTCGAAAATGAGAGTAGAATCGCTGTATTCTACTCAGCCGTTCCCTAGCTATCGACGAATAAAAATCCACTTATTTTCGAAGAGCATGGATATGTTAATTGAACTATTTCTTCCATTCAATATCACACACATTTATTATAATTACCATTCCAGATATACTCTGGTGATGCACTGCATCTGGTTCACTAACGTATCCCTCGATCCGTGCTAAGTGCTTCTTAACCTGAATAAATCCAAACATAGAAGTTCAGTTTCTCTCCAATTGCAGCAAGTAGGTGTTTCCTGCAATGCTTTTCGATAACCTAATTATTGACGATATTCCAAAGGAGTTATTCCAATCTCGAACATATTAATAATCATCCCATAGTGCACCAGATGACATTTCTAAAAAAAAATTCTCTTGGATTCAATGTAAACAAAAATCAATCACAATTCGGCTGCAAAAAATTCTAAAATAAAATTTTATCAATAAAAAAAAAATGTAATTACGCGATTATTGGAACGCTATTATTCGCCGTCGGTAACCACAATTATTCAATTGTCGAGACATCGTATAATTTAATAGTTGTTATCGTGTTACAAAGCACGATGAAGGCTCTTTAACAAATGGAAAATGCACGTTTGGAATCCGATACAGGAGGTACCTACCGTGTCATCAAGACACCCATTGTTTTCACTTCACCAGTGTATCCTTCTCACTTGTATAGGTTCATTCGGGAAAACGCACACCTATGTAACTTACAACAACTGTAGTGAAACACCAACTATGTATAATCCAGTCGCGGCCTCGTTGCATTCAGAATTGTAATGCGTCTCCTGTTGGCCTCTAAGCTCATCTTCCATTCTCCCATTCCCCTTCTGCATAACGTCATTTCTCTCTTGTTTCCTTTCCAGCTCATTTTTTCTTTTTTTTTTTTACTTTATTTATTGACGATTTTTTACTCTTATTTATATATGAAACACGTTTCTTCTCACTTCTCATCAGTCGCAATAAAAATATATCGCGTGTTAGTCTCAACTCTCATCTACCTTCTCTCCGGTTTCATCATCATTTTTATTTTTTCATTCATCCACCTTTTCAACTTTGCACGAGGTAAATTGTACCTTGAATTTCAATTACAATTGTTAATCACGTTCTGGGGGTATGTGAAAAGCGTCTCTTGATTACTTCACACACACATTCACATGGATTTGCTTGTATTTCTATGTATTTGCTTATTTCCATCCGCGAAGAACTGTCTCGGGCACTTTTCCACGTACGTGCAATGGTTTTTTAACAACAAAAGTTCGTGGAAGAGCGTGAGGGGGAGGGACGGGGAATAAACAAGAACTCGGCTCGTTGATGTGAAAAAAAAAAATAAAATAGGAACAGTAATGGATCGACTTTGCGCGCCTCTGTGGGCACATCGGGATGTTTGACGACATTGTACAAATATACACGTTTGTATATATATTTGCACTGAAATGTTATCGTTGAAATGGGTTTAGATAGTTGTGAGCGCTGGTTGTTGCCGCGGTAACTACTGGGCATCGTTTAATTAGTCACCTTCTGCTAATTACTCCCGACTGCTCGGGGATGCCGAGGGGCCATGGGTTTGGAACTATCGATTCGCCGGAGTACACAGACGATGAAAAAAAAAAACCAAATATTGAGAGTGAAAAATAAGGGGAACAATTGCAAATTTTTTGAATGCGTCTTTTCATTTGTTAATTTTTTTATCAATAATTTTTTTTAATTATTTTTCGCATTCTGCTGCAATCTAAAATTTTGAAGGTGGGTTAACTCTCAAATAGTATTGGTAAATGTTTATAATTGTGGAATATTCCAAGAATTATAGGAACTTTCTTCAATATAACAAATGTAAAAAAAATTGCCTTTTGATCTCTCTGATATCTCATGTGGCAAATCCTGTGGATGTATCTTGGGACGTATATGTTTTGAGACGAGGGGATGAGAGAGAGAGAGAGGGAGAGAAAAAAAAAGGGAAGTCAGACGGGCATATCGTGTGTCCATGAGACACGTAATAAAAGTATAAAAGGGCGGATGAAAAAGGGAAAAGTGGACTGAGGGTTGAGGAGAATCATCGTGTGTGTTTCTATGTTCGTGGAAAGGGGGTAGGGGTGAAGAAGTGACCGAAGAAAACTCGAACCGAGAGACGAGATATGAGACTCGATGGAATTTTAACGCGTTCGTGTCCAGCAGCTCGTCGATATTACGTCCACGTGCTTTTGATGATCGATCGGGTACCCGCGAATGTCTCTTGAGAATCCTGCCAATCTTTACGCCCACCGAATTTCCCAATTCCGATGGTAAATCCAAGGGATTCGGTCTTGATGTCTTTCCGTATTGCCTCAAACATCAGGTGAAAAAAAAAAAATGATGAAAAATACATTTTTTATGAATTTATCTGTTTATTAAGGGAAAATAATATCTGCCATTTCCCAAAATTATCATTTTTCTGAGAGTTTGGTAGGTTGTTATTCATAAATAAGTAATTAAGGTATTGTCGTGGCCCTTCTAAACAAATCTCAAGACCAGACGAACCTTCAGTGTCTCAAATTATGATGAAAAAAAATTTCTAAACGTCTTTTACCCCGCCCTATGGAATACCCTAGTTTTTACAGTGCTGATGACACTCTCATATTTCTTAAAAACTCTATCGTCATTCTCCACTTAACGCGAATATTTTTTTCCCTCCCCTCGGCCTTCGAAAAGAGCAGAAAAAAAAAAGTCAAATGCAAGTGGCGAAAAAAACGTGAGGAGAAGAGTAAAAAAAAATATCCGAGATATGCATCAAGCACACGTTGGACATTCTCCTGGGGAAATATATCTGTCTTTGCCGTCCGCATAGAATGGAAGACTGATGGGCCACCGAGTATACGACACTCGTGAAAGAGGGAGAGGGACAGGATCTTTGGGTGGAAGTGGGAGGAATAAAGGGGAAGTGGGGGTTTAAAAAAATAGCGGGAATGAAGGAAAAAGAAATGAATGAATAGAGAGTGTGGAGTTGTGGGTTATATGCAGAAGAAGTGAAGGTACTGCGATAACGTCGGTGAGAGAAGGTCATTCCCGTAGATGATGAGTATTTTTCAAGCTCAAATAGAGAGAGCCATTACCTCAAGGGAATTCATCCCAGCGACATTCTCCACTTGGAATACAGAATTTAATTTATTTTTCCAAGTCCATGTGACTTTATTTTTGTTCTTTTCCTCATCATCAAAGAACACACTCATTATGGGAATTAATTACAGTGGGAATTTTTTAATTAATTTCGATTGGGGTAATGCGATTGGGGGTTGTTTTGGGAAAAAATTCCTTTAACTATTGGTTGAACATCGGGGATCTGGTTGGTGGTATGATAGCTCGAATAATCTGAATCTTTGGGAGGTACGTGGTATCAGTGGTCAAAACACCTTGTCCTCAATTCTCTCCTCTCCCACTTCGTGGAACACATGCTGAGCCATCGAGGAATGACCGATAACGCTGTTTCACCACAATACGTTGGTGCCCGATAGAGGTTTAAAGTGTTAACATAACTTTCATTTTGAAGATAAAGAGGTGAAATCAATTTTTAATGAATGTTAGGGGTAGTTAAAATTTTCTAATGGAGTTCTGGCACATTTAGGAGTCTAGTTTTATCGATAATAATTAGTACAGATGGGTCAAACAATATATATATATATATATATTTTTCAGTGATCGCAGCTGACTTTTTGCAATTTTTTACATCAAGTTCTGAGTATTTAATTCGAAAATTTCGTCGTGTGTCAGTCGAAAATTTTCAGAGGTTGACGTTAACATTAGGGAGGTGCAGGTGGAAAATTCACGGGATTTTTTCGGGGTTTTGGGAAGTGGAAGGATGAAAAACAGTGGGAAACAGGTGGTCAGATGTTTTTGTACCAATGGGAAGTTTCATCTTGAAGATACAAAAAATTGAGGGAAAATCAACCTCTCCTCAACGATGTTTTATCTTTTCTGCTGGATATTTCTACCTTTTGTCTAAGATATATGAATGTCAAACATTTTTTTATTAACCACAATATTTTCATTTCTAATTTAAAACTCGAGTAGAAAGCAACAGAATATTTAGGAATCACAATTTCCGATTATTTTTTAATTACAAAATACTTAGAACTTTTTACGGTACATTCATCCGCAAATTTAATTTTTTATAATCTAATGAAATGAGGAAAAAATTGCCGGAAACGTACCTATTTAGGGATTTTTATTTAACCGATCAAAATGATTGACCGATCAGGTTTGTTTTTCACCGTCTCTCATAATAAAAAATAATTCACGTTACACTCATCTTATCATTTCATTTAATCACACAATTATTCTTTGACGTATATCGCAAACGTCTAATTTCATCCGATCACCTGTCAGCTCAAATTCGTGCACGCAATACCCTCACCCCCTCTCTCCCTCTCTTTCTCTCACACTTTCCACCCCCTATCCCCCCCTCCAACCCCTGCGTCTCAGGTGGTCCTACAAGCATTGCATGAGCGTGAAGAATTTGCCCAGCAATTCCATTTCTCTTTCCACACCTACCACAACAAAAGAAAACTAGACAGGCCAGTGTCAAAATACTGAAATGTATTATTACGAGTGCCACCTCAACCATTTCAATGCCCTATATTTGTATTCGTACACCCTATTTTTCCCTTATTTCAATGTGTTACAATTTTATGCGGTTGTTTATGACATTGATATAAATGTATTGTGTTGATTTTTCAGGATGCAGGAACTGGCGTGTCAGAGAGGGAGGATCCTGGTGCTTCTGCTGCTGGCTCTTCTACCCCTCGCTAACGGTGAGTCACTTTTATACAATACTTGATAGGACGAGTGTACGGGGGGAAAAAAGATACCCCTGTATCAGGGTGCCTGTGGGCACTCAGTATCCGTGAAATTTCGGGCCACGTTTATATTATTGATACTGAGACTATTAATTCAACGATTTTCCGCATATTTTCGGGCCGATTGCCATCGGCGTTCGGGAAAATTTATTGGGTTTCGTGAAGCACAAATAAAATAGTTCAGAAGATTTTTTTATGATAGGACAATTTTGTAGGGAAATCATGCGAATACGTTTTGTTTGAAATTCATTTTAAGGGTTTGAATATTTTCATTCTCTTGTGCATCTATTTTTTTTTTTTTTAATATTCTTCGATACACCTCAACAAACAATTTCACATATCGATCCGTCTCCCCCGAAATTCAATTAAGAAACCCCGTAGGAGCGGTAGGATGAATATTTTCTTTACGTCACAACCAGAAGTTGAAAGTTGATAATCCCCACACATATCTGGATGTTTCTGCTAAGCCCGAAGGGAAAAGTGGATGGATTTCTCCCCCTCAGTGCAGTACAGATGTGAAATGGGGTCGACGTCTAGCTCCGGGGCTGAAATTTCGGCCTCTCCGCAATTCTTGCGTGTGCGTCAGCCAAACCACGTGGATCCTCAGCAGGAAATTCTTCGCGAAAAAAAAAAATTGTCTTCTCTTCACAACCATGTTCTATTCCCCCTCCATGTGTCTATCACGAGTGAAAAATTCTCGCTCTATTTGCTCAATTTTTTTTTTCTCCTTCTTTCAAATTTCTTCACTCGAAAATTTTGTTAAAGTTCCTTTTTCAGTCTTTTCTTCTCGTGCAAACGACGTTCCGATTCAACACGCTGCCTCTTTGGGAATCCTTTTGCCCGAGGACGTGACGGAGTTTTCTCTTATTCTTTATTTTATTTTTTTATTTTTTCCTTCGGTTTTTTTCCCTCCTTTTTTTTCGTCATTCTCTCTTTTTATTCGTTTTCCTTTGAGAGGTGAAAGAGAAAAGAGTGGCGGGAGGTACCACGAGAGAGGGGGTGGGGGGCCATCGGGGAGGGGAAGTGTACAGATGAGAGAAAAGAAGCGCCACCAGAGTTTTTAGTCCTGCCAGGGATCCCGTGTGCACCGGGTAAACCCTCTTATCTCATCCCTCACGAGGTTTTTCTCGGTTTTTTTTTTCTCCCCCTTCCGTTTCTTTAGAAGAGAACCGCATATTCGCAGCACTTCGTTGCGTTCACCTCTGTCCAAAGATTTCATTCATTCCGTTCTCTGTATCTTCCTTGAACCCTCTGCGGAGCAGTCACACGCCCATTCATTTAGGACACTGCACTCACTCTGTTGAGGTATACCACTTACCTGTGGGGATTATTAGGTTCACTTCATGTGTAAGAGGTAGGAATAAAAGAAAAATTGTACGGTGAGATATTACTGTCCAGCGGGCGCCATCTGGCCTCTTGTGTTGGGATAATTTTATCTACTAACGAGATTTTTCTTGAGAAATATTACACAGGGGGATAAATGTGGATAAAATTGATTTAGAAAATTTAAGTGACTATCGTCATTTTTTACTGGTGATTCGGGTAGAAAAATATCAAATGCTCTGGCAAAAGTAACTAATTTCAAGTATGAACTGGTAAATTAATCCTTGAATTTCCTGGTGAATTATCCAATTCAACGTCTAACAAATTTTACATTTATTAACACCAGACATTTTAATGAATAATACACTTTTTAAAATTTAATCATCCACATTTCCTTCTACTCGAGGAATAATAAATTAGTAATCATCGTTAACAATGATTTTGCATAAAACATGACTGTTGAACCACCTCTCACCCCAGGAATGTGGAAACATTAAAAATTTAATGCATTCGCGAGAATGTAACGTTTGAAATTCATTAAAAAACCAGTGGCACATTCATTAAAACAAATTTCACGAGTTCTTAATCGTCAATAATCACTGAAACACTCACTTGAACACAAATACATTGTCCACCCCATCGGTTAAAAAAAAAATCATAATAATAAATCCGAAAATAGCTTTCATAAACTCTCATAAATTTTATCCCCTCTCAAACTTTCAAAATTGAGGACAACTTTATTCCCAAAAAAAAAAAAAATTCAGTACCAATAAATCCGAAAATGGAATCCATTTGTCTGTGAGTGGATGCCATAGTATGAAAAAACATTATGATGATAAAAACATTGAGGTACATTAAAGTTGGTAACGGGGCCATCGATCACATCTTGAATAACAATCTCATGTCAATGCGAAATAGCAAAAGCCACTGAAATGTTAGTTCCCGGAGAAGGTAAACGGGGGTTGTTGGGGGGGGGGGAGAGGAGAGGTATATGGGAGGGGGCAGGAGGGGGTTATAGTTTGAAGGAAGTGCCCCCCAGCACTCGCCCATTATCCAAGATTTACGTTATTGGCTTTTCCGGTTTTTGTTCTCTCGTTTAAACTTATCTGCGTTCTCCTTTCTCGAGATAAGTAGATCGAGTGAAGGGCGGTGGGGGGTTTTTTTTTTTTTTTTGGTGTACTGAGGTGGTAGTATACGGACCCTTTTTTTTTTCATCCACAGCCGTGTGTTATGGCGAAGATATAGAGGGCTGAGGGATGAGTATAAACGGCAATATACAGTGGAGTGGATATATCGTTTGGGGGTGGGGAAGGGGGTTGAAGGATCGATTTAGGGGATAAAGTTTTTGAATCGGTGTACGAAAACTAAACTGCCACCTTGAATTTCTCACACATGCAGTGCTGCTGGGTGTTCTTACTTTCTCTAGCTCTCGGTCGCTTTCCAACGCTTGTCTTTATTTTTATTTTTTGCGACCCCAACCCTTATTTGCTTGAGGAGAGCGAGGGGCTGGTGGTGGTGAATAAGAAACTGGCGAGTGTACGGTGGAGATAGGCACATAATCTTACCGGGGGAAAACGATTTGCGTCCGACGTTCAGCATAACGTCGACGATTTGTTTCGCGTCACTCGAAACAAATTCACTCGACCGATAAAACATGAGCGTAAATTTCTTTTGAGGGTCGGGGGAGGGGGTGGATAAAGGGGGTGACTAGTTGAATGGGCCTGGGATTTTTGGGGGATTTTTTTTTTCAGTTTGAAAGTTGTCTAGGCTGTTGCAGAATTATTATTAATTATTGGGTTAGTGGGGGATGGAAATTGTGACTTTTATTCCCCTGATGATTCATTTGATTTTGGGGGTGTTTAATGAAAATTCGTAGCCTCGGTGATGTGAGGAAATCCACATTTAATTATTAATAATTTTCCGAGGTAAAATTAATTAAAATTTCAAAGCTTTTCGATTAAAATTTCCATAATAATTTCCCCGGTGTTGGTTGGATGGAAATGACATCCTTACAAGCATTAGCTTTAATTACATAATTAATTACTAATAGAAGTGTAATTAAAATGAGCTTCAAGGATTTTTCAAATATATTTTTACATTTTATTTGAAGTTGTACATCCACGTGAGTTTATTCCAGAGGAAATGGATGAGAAGTGAGAGCCAGGAAAAGTCTCACGGGAAATTTCAGATACTCGGTTTTCCACCGGAAACTAGAGAATTGGAATGGAAATTGTGAATCTCGGGAGACTGAAAATGCAAAAAAAAAAATGAAAAATCATCAACTGAAAAATGTTTAAAAAATCGTCATTCAATTGATATTTTTGTTTATTCATTAACAGAATACGATGGAAATATTTCAAAACTGTTTGACAATATTTTCTGCGTTTCTTCCCTTTCCTCTTAGAAATTTTCTCTTCTAAATATTTTTTCGTTTCAATTTTTTGTCCGGGGAGGGAGTACGGGGTATGGGAAGACGAGATATAACATTCATCATCGAGGGGGTAGAACACGGTTCATTATTAATTGCCCTCTTCCCGGTCAGTGTCTGATGGCAATTCATAAAGGACACGACGTGTACACAGGGCTTCCTCAGCCATCGCCCATCGTATGTATGCACCAAGGGGACCCTAATGACGTTCAACTGACAATGAGAAGTCCTGACCACAGGATTTTAATGGCTCAGTATAGTTTGATCCTTCTATCCCTGTGTACTGGGTTGTACCAGGCCATTTGTCCTGTGCACTTCTCCCTTGGATCATATACACACACGTGTCCATCAAATTCATCTCATTGTATCTCGATCAAGTGACTTTAACTGGCGCCATAAAATGCCGGAAAGACACTGTTCGAACCCTTCGGAGAATAAATTAGACATTTCGAAGAGTATTCTCGAGGTATTTTCACTCGGTTTAACTTATTCATTTCCTAGTTGTGATTCAGACATTCTATGACTCATCGGTAAACATTTTTTATTGATAAATATGGTGCTTGAGTGGTGCGGTATGTCGACATTTTTTTTTTTCATCATGAAATACGTGAAATCCTCGATAGGAACTCTCTCATTTCCTAGATGTGAATCATCATCAGTGAGCATTTCACTGATCATAATCATGAGTCAAGAGATAAGACTTAATAAATACATAGGAATGTACACATAGACAAAAACCTGACAATTCTCGATTGATAATTTCATTTCAACCTCATTCATTGGAATTTTCATGTTTCTCATTTCGAAAATGGCGATATTATCCAGTAATTTTACCTGAATAATTTTTCCACCCTTCTCTCACCTTGAAACGCAGTCAAAAAATTCTCAACATAATTCAAAAATATGCAAATGAATTGTTCTTTAATTTTTTTTTTTTGTGTACGAAAATGGGAATAGGATGGGGGAAGGGGTAAAGCTCGTGAGATGCTTTTGGGATGACGGAAGAGAGCACCCAGAGACGGGAAATACAGACAGGGTGTATGTGCGGTGTATGAGACCAAGGGAATGGGTGCGAGTGGCAAAGAGGAAAGGGAAAGAGAAAGGAGAGTGAGCAAGGGCCGTCGGGACGCCAGTGGAATCGCTAATATCGTTCCTGGTCCTCACCCATTCCTCTTCCCTTTCCCCCTTTGCACTCTCTCACTGTCTCTTTCTTTCTCATACGGTGGTGAGTACACTCACCGGTACTCACTCTGTGCACGTCGCGCACACTCACGCCCCCGGGGGTTGTAGACACCGGGGGGGTAGAGAAAACGCTGGTGGGTACCGATCCATGTGGAAATGAGAGACGGCGACCGAGATGATGGACAAGACAACGAAAATGCTAATTCAAATACTGGCTTGAACCCCCTCCACCCACCGCCCCTTTATTCTCTATTGCACATTGGGGCTGAGTCGTTGAAAATTTACACCGTAATTGATTCACACATTGGATGCATATTGAGTGGATGAGAAATGATTTTTTAAAGTCATCTTGCTTCTTAGGAAATTTTATTTTTTGACTATAATTTGGCGGTGGTCGTTGATTATTTAATTTTATCAATTAAATGGAAAATCGAAAGGCTATTTTTTGCATGTCATGAGGATCATTCCACTGAAAATTAAATATAGAAGATCATTATGGTTTTTCCTCTTTCGCGTGAATTAAAAATTTACTCCAACTGAAATAATCCTAAACTCCCATTAGCCACCGGAAATAGAGCCTTCACTCATTTAGTTCTCCGTCTCTTGGAAAATTTATTTCAAAAATTCATAATCATATCATAATTAAAAATACGGCTGTAATTAATATTTCACACAACTCTAATATTAAAATATCACATCTAATAATAGCAGTGATGCTACTGCATAATGTAATTCAGAGGCTTCAGGGATTCGTCCAGTACTCGGCAAACTGTCGGTGCGTTTTTTTGGCTCGTAATTGTAGTCATCCGAAAAAATCCACTATTAATCATCCAAATGTGTTTACCCGGGATTTGGTGTATTTGATGAAGTGTACAGACTGGTCTATCCCCCGGGCCCCTCGTCGGCCAGTAGTCATTCTCTCAGCGATTTAGCTTTTGGTATATTTTTTTTCCCACGAGTTTCGAGCGTCGTAAAACCGAGTTTGGAGTTTGCACGTTGATGAATTAAATGTGAATAAAGTGACAGAGAGAGGGAGAGAGATTTAGAGAGGTATATGAGAAGGATAGTTGGGACCATACGTGTTTATTGAGTCTACCCGTTACCCATAAATCTACTAGATTGATGTACATTGACAAAGACCCCCCCACCCCCCTTTCTTTTGTTAGTTGATTCATTTCTTTTGAAACAAGAGGAGAGGAGTTAAGGTATTATCCCGAGGCAATATCATCCAAAAGTTTGCCCCTAGTATTTTCCGGATGAAATTCCCCAGAGAGAAAAATCAAGAATTCTTTTTTTAAAAAATCAGTAAAATGTGTCGGTCGTAAAAATAAAAAAAAAAAAAACAATTTCATAAAAATTTATAATAGTACAGCAATAATCAATTTAATATTAGAATGGGACATTTGATTATGTCATATTTAATATGGTATCTGTGGCAGAATAATGACGAGAAGGTTAAAGAAATAGAAAAAATAAATTGTTAATTATCGCTGAAGCCTAGATTTGTAGCGGAATTTCATCCGACTTCATCTCCATTTATGGAGTCGGAACTTTTAGCAATAAATCTCGTAGATTGATGTACATTGATGCCGACCCGGAGTTGATGCGTTCCACCCGAAATAATGGGCGAGAGACGAGATAGAATGCCCCGAAAAAAAAAATGGAAAAAAATCGAGCTAAAATGATTTAGTTAAAGTGAGAAAGATGGTATACGTTAGATGGTCGGTCGATTAGCCCTGATAGGCGTGTAACCGAGTTAACTCGACGATTCTCTCGGACTACTTCAGACCAGAATACTCATTCTAACGTTGCCCAACGAGTAGAATCCTTTGGGATATAGTTTGTTAAAGGGTAGAGTAAGGAGAGGGGGGGGCCCTCTCTCTATTCCTTTTGTTCTTGGTGAATTGCGAGTAATTATCTAATTAGTTCTTCTGCGGTATGAGTGTTTTCTTGGAACATGATTTATGCGGGCTATTATTCGGTCCTGAGAGGAAATTTTATTATCATTCATTTGGGGTTATTAGGCGAGGGTAGAATTTGAAAATTGATCGTATTATTTTATTCTAAAATTCTTTAAATTATTATTTGAGGTTAAGGAGAGTTTTGATGATTTTCTCCTTCTCCTAAAATTTATGTTTTCTCCTAATTTTGCACTTCTACATTTTCGCGAAAATTTCATGTAATTTTATGCCTCCATCGAGTTCGTTATTTCCTAGTGCCGATAAATGTTGGACTTTAAAACTGTCTGGAGCATGTTTATTAATGCCCCCTCAACTGTAAATCGAAATTAACCTACGGTCATAACCATTGGTTGTCCAATATAAGTTGAACTTTAAACGGGTATCGCCCATAGTCCGCAATTTCTAGTGTCGTTTTCCCAGAAAGGTGGGGATAAAGGGGGGATGGGGGGGGGCGAGGAGGGGGGAAAGGGCAATGGGAAGGTGCCTTGGTACCAGTCGGCACGTAAGTCTTTGTACACAGATGCGCCAGTTGCGCCCGGACAATCACAGGGTGAGGCCGCGGAGGGAGAAGGGGAGGGATGAGCATGTGCGCTTCAGGGTCGACGCGTGGCACATTAAAGCCGAAGAACTGGGGGCCTTTTAAATACCAGCATATAGTGGCTATTGTCAATGAATTGTGGTAGAAAAATACTTTTTGAGGAGAGGAAATTCGAGAAAAATTAAAATTTCATGGATAGTTGGTTGATTTGTTAGGGGAACGAAGTGTGGAATTTGAAATTTTCGTGTAATGGATACTTTAAAAATATATTCGTATCAATTTTCCTGAACTGTATAAATTTATATGAAATAATTAAATTTAATTCTAAACAGTTTCAATGGAAAAATGTAAAATATGAATTTTTTAATGAAGAGATTTATTTAACTTTTGATACAACTATATTCGAGAAAATTGAAACAAAATATTGTAACATTATTACATTTATTCACATATATTCGTAATAATTATGGACGATAATTAATCATAAATAGGAAATTAAGTCGGGCAGTTAACAGCAATTAATTGGTTTAATGTATTATTACTTCTATTGAACTAATTCTTTTGTATTCACTCCCCTCACCGGTCTGATACATCCCACAGAGGCTCTATTTACCCTCAATGGGGGTATTTACGCCATTGTTTGACGCATTTCCGAAAAAGAGAGAGGAGTGAGAGAGAGAGGGCTTTCCCAAAAACCGACAAACGGAAAGTCCACACATTTCGACCGCACGAGTTATGCCCCATCGAGCGGAATGGTAATTCTCTTTTATTTTTCATCTCTCTTCATTCTCTTCAATGTAGTTGGAAACCAAGGGAGAGAGGAAATAACAGTCGACTCGCCGTTAAGTGGATATTCCATCCCTCTACCCCACCTTTAACCGAGTCTCACCCCCCTTTCACGACTACCCTCACCCCCCTCCCCTTTCACCAAACTCGATAACGATTTCTCCCGTTTACTTTGGGGCAAAATAATGGAACGTCAAAACTGTCGATCGGTCCCGTTTCGTTTCGCCACTTTTGCCCACTCCATCCCCTTGCGTTACTCCCACATTAACACGATTCTGTAGATGTCTGTATTTTTTTACGGGTTCCATTTCTTCTGGTGGTTCGCTTCACTGGCGTCTGATTAGGAAAATAATAATTGAGGGGTTAATTTAATTTTTTTTTTCCGAGGGAAAGTGCTTTGAATATTCTGAATATTGTAACTTACGAATGATTTTTATGTATTTTCATTCAATACAATTTCAACCGAAAATCTCCATTACAATACAACCCCCCATCCCCTTACCCCAGCAATTTCCCGTCAATTTGTATTCCAAGAATTCCTCTACCTCACAATTACTATACAAAGCTTTTCAATACTCGTGTAGTTGCGAGAGTGCCCATATACCCCTTTTATCTCGGCACGAAACGGGGCTAAAACAGGGCTCTTTGGAAGGTAAACTAGCCAGGTTTTTCCCACATGCTCGCCTCACCGAACACCAAGATTTTTACGAGTCTTATCATTTACGTCTGGCTTTTGCGAACCGATTGAATTACTCGTCTTATCGATTAGGTAGTAAAAGTATTCAGGCGTAGGACGCCTCTCATGGCGGCCTCTGCCCACCTATTTTTTTTTTTGCGAACAAAAAAAAAATAAATAATTCGCCACAACCCCCTGGGGTTTTGTATATCCATGCAGTTATACGAGATCTTGAGTTTTATCGTCCCGTATAAACTGCCTTCGACACTATCCGTCAAATAGACGCAACTCTGTCGGTAAATTTCCAATAAAAAATGAACGTCAACTTAAGCGTAACGTCTTCAAGTGTCAATAATTCACGAATGGTAGAGTCGATTTTGTAATTTTTCATTCAGTTTCAAGATATATGTTGTAGTGTTGAAAATGGGATGTGAATCGTTGAAATCACATCGTTCGGTCCAGATATATTGATGGCTGTAGAGCGCTTACTGTTTTACATGTCTCAATTTATCACGTTTTAGCCAATTTTTTTTTGAGAACAATAAATCAATCAGTCTTTATTTTCACCTTCTTTTTCCACCCAAAATAGATAAAATAGAGTGAAGAAAAATGCTGATAGCCACTGGAAGAAAATGTTATTCAGTTGAATGGAAATACTTTCATTTATTTTTACATTTTATTTGCCGTGTTGCGATCAATGTACACGCAGCGTATCTATTCGTAATCCATTCGGAATATTTTGCCATTTGTCTTGCTTTCGGCCCTGGAGGCTGTCCTCTTCAGAATAGTGTTGGAACACGTCTAACCGGGTACGTGGGTTGAAACTTATTGAGTGTCTCTCGGGTGTATACGAGAAGAAGGGAAAACATAGACCGAGAAGACAGGGCTGAGTGTCTTCGAATCCATTCAATCGATTATCCCTCGGTCTCTCTCCCCGCCACGCCACCTCTTGTCACCTCATTTCTCATTGAGGTGAAAAATAAAAAAGAGGGGAAAATTAATGGGGATTTATGGGGTGTGTTAACAGTACTGGAGATAAGTAAATTAAATTCTCTAATTTTACAGTATTCCTGTGAACGTCTATGTGACGATGAAAAGTATATATATATATATATATATATATTCTTCGCCGTATAAAAATCAAATAAATATTTATCGCTAAGTAAAATTCAGTGATCGTTAGTTTTTATACATATATTTTTTGCAATTGTCGTTGGAGACAGAAAAGACTCTCGAGACGTATTTGGTGCCTCCGTTGGGTTGGAGAATCGCTTGACTTTGTTTCCAACCATATACGGAAACAGTGTATTGGACTCTTCGGCACCGTCGTATAAAACTAATGGGCCCCATAAATATCACCGAACGGACCCTATTCCCTACCGAAGTAGAAAATGTCTCTCTCTCTCTTTCTCTGTTGGTCCGACGTCAATCGACGATACAAAAAAAAAATACAACGGAAAGAAAAAGAATTGGATAGAAAAAAAAACCAAGTGAATAAAAATACGAATCAACTGGGGAAAAAAAAAGAACACACTTGGAGAAACGAAATACAATGTCACGATCCCCTGAAATCGAATTCTTCACGCAACCACGACAAAAAAAAATCGAGAACACTGGGAGAAGAAATGTTGAGACGGAAATCGAACGGATTCCACTCTCATCGTGTCTTCAGGAGGGAAAAAAAATTGATTGCTTAGTCAAAATCTCAACGATTGAAATGCGACAGAAAGTGGGAGGGAGGGAGGGAGGAGGAGAAGACGCGAATCTTTACCTCTGCGGAATCCCTTTGGAATCTCAACGGCTTCCGACAAATGAAAAAAAGAGGAATCTTTACCGCATCCTTTTTACGTTTTTCTCTCTCTTTCCCCACCTCCCCTTCCCTCATCTCCTCTATTCTCTTGTGTCTATCTAGAGGCGAGCGCCGAATCTCGAGTTGTTCTCGAGTGCTTCGTCGAGTGGTCTCTCTGCCTATCTCCTCACAATCGACGATATACCAGTCTCTAGCTCTCCTCCTCGTACCACCCACTTACTTTTTTTGTATAGAGGTACCCCAATTCTATTTCCCATTTTTTTTTTCCAGACTATTTTCAATCACTTGAAAAAGTTGGACGTTAATTTCCGCCTTTTTGAGCCACTGTACTTCCTGTCCCAGTCGGAGTTATTGAAGTTACCGAAAAGTCGAGAGAATTTTCGTGAACGCTCTTCTTTTTAAAATTAAAATGGCCTCCTCAAAAGTTTGTGACATTGTTTTGGAGTTTTGGAGTCAACTGCCTCGTGTCTGATTTCATTTATGAATAAAGTATTTTATCTGAAAAATACTGGGCTTTGTTGAAGCGTAATAACGTCATTTATGATCATTTTTATTTTTGTTTCTTTCAATATTTGCACCAAAATACTTTTTGAATACAAATTTAATTTAAATTTAAATTAGATTAAGATTTTCTCGGAAGAGATTATTACGTCGATTGTCTCCCTTAGTTTCGAGTTTATTTATTTTTCGACTTCTTTCATGACCGCAAAAAATAAAATGAAGAATTTGAGGCCTCTGAGAAATAAATCCACTTACCACTAATTTTGTTTTGATGTTCTCTTCAGTTTTGTTTTGCTTCCATTTATTCTTCTCTCTACTTTGATTTTTTACGTATATTTTTCGAGTCTCGTCGCGCAAAAAATAAATAGAAAAATCAAAACCTGAGAGAAATGTGACTTCAGTTCTCCCTTTGTTTTGATGTTACCTAATTTGTTTTGACCTCTCTAATTCGTAAAAGAATGCACCGACCAAAATACCTCAGGGAAGTATATTCCTGTTTTTATATTTCCCGTCAATACATTCACCATTTTTTCAATTCTTTTAAATGTCATGTCTTCGGGCTCTGGCTTTTTTATCCAACGTGTTGAGTACATTCTAACAATTATCCCCCTAAACTATCCCCAGTGTGCTCCATTAGATATCTTCACTCCAAACCGTCAACATTTTACAAGGTGTACGAGCCCCCGGAGTGTAACATCAACAAAAGCTTGAGACACACATCCGACTCCTCAGATTTTCAACGCAAGAATTGTCCACAGCAGTGCAGGATTTCTTGCCTCCCCCTCACCATCGGGCTCCACCCCCCGGTGGAAATCCTCCCCCGAGGCTGTAATTAATAGCTCAGTGGAGGGTAGCACATCCCAGACACTGCAGCTAAAGAGACAAATCGTCTTGAGCCAAAATGCTTTCAAGACAACCGGTTCTCCATTGCCAACCTCCACTCGCGATTTGCTGCCGACTTCTCGCGTGATCCGGAGTCAGTTCCATATATTTCCTTGGGAGGTTTTTTTTTTTTCCTTCTTCGACAAACGCTTACATGCTATTCGTGCATTCAAACTTTTTTTTAACCTTTCGGGTTAAGAAGTTTACTGTCATACGATCCAAAATTTAAGGGTTTCGTAGAGTTGATTAGTTAAAAGGGCAATAGTGGGGTCGAGTGATCGTTGAGGTAGGGTTTAATGAATATTTTCATTACTTATTTATTTATTTATTTAACCTACACGATTAAATTTCTCCCCGACACATGTTCACATATTCACTCAAACAATTGTTTTCTCCTGGAAATATAGGGACCGGAGGTTATGGGATTTTCCATCCGAAAAAAAAAAAAAAAAATGCTTCACCATTTTTTACCAACCCGATGATTTTCCCCACAACCCCTAAAAAAAGAAATATACCCGTGTTTCCCTTTTAATGTTCGACCATCGGATAAAAACGATGGTGGAAATTTTTTCGGATCACGCGAGCCTATCCCCTCTCATTCCTCCCACTCTTTATTTTTCGCTACCAGAATATAAATAGCTTTCGTAAATCAGAGCTTTTGGTTTATCCGGTGATTTCCGTGCGTTGTTATCCACTTTTTCCTTTCTTCAAGGAGCCCCTCTCCCCTCCGCCTCGGTCCGCGTATTTCCACCCTCGTCGACGAGGAAAAAAAAAAAAATCTCCAATATCTGCCAAAAACTGGCTGAGGAGCTACTTGTTGGCGCGTAGAAATTGGTACATGGGGCGTAATCGTTAATCCGTACGAGTTACTCACGGTGCCTTGGTTACGGGTAAACAAGAGAGGAAATACCGGAAGTGGTGAAACTGTTTTTCGATCGCAAAATAACATTTTTTTTTCCCCCCCTTTCTTTCTCTCTCTTCGGCACTGCGTCTTTTGACCCTTGATGGACGACGGTGGAGGGAAAAAGTGGTTGCAACGGGGGTAAGAAGAAGGGGGGGGGGAGATACATGTTACGGTGCGGATCATCGGGCAACCCTCGTTTGTCGTACCAACCTATTGGCCATTACTCATCCCATTCTCGTACTGAAATAAGTGCGGAAAAATAGACTAGGGAAAAATCACTTTTGGCAGGAGTGGTCGTTGATTGTTTATTTCTTCTTAACTATTTTTTATAAATATTTTTTTTTGTCCTCGTGGAAATGAGTGAAGGATAATAAATTATTCATTTAGAATTAATGAATTATCAAGTTGCTGGTATGAAAACATTTTCAATGAAAATATTTTGATAATGAATGAGCCAATTGAAAACAATGGCATGTATTTGTCTCAAATTTTTACAAATCCCAAAGTGACCCTTGAAACCCCCATTCCGCACTCCTTTTTCCGTCGAGTCTTTCCTCAAAATGTGCGAAGGGGGAACACAAAACTGCCCTTTTTCTCTCTCCAAGTGGTTATATTCATCCTCAACATCAATGTGAAGTATGAATATGTGTTCCTCCATGCGAGTGACTCCAGTTTAAAAGAGTAAATGGTGCCCTGTGCCTGCGAGCAAAAGACATGTCCCACCCTTTACCTTTTCTTAAAAAAAAAAAGCCCTCAACCCCTCACGCCCCTCGCTCTCCACAGCCTTTTAACCCACGATGGACCAATTCATGGTAGAACAAAGCCAGTGACTTTCGTCCGTGAGAAAAGGGCGGGGAATTTTGAACGAGGGACGAGAGAGAACCAAATTCCATCGCCCCAAGACCAACCCCCCCTGTATGGGTAATGGCGTATTGCCTCCTTCAGTCTCATTATGTTTTTCTTTCGACCCCTGGAGACTGATCTCATATCTCGATATACTGTTTCAACCCCTTGACAATTTTTTTTTTCATTCAGGAGAGTTGATACCAGTCTATCCTTTTTTACCGTTATACAATAGGCCCTTCGCTTTTCAAATTTCACCTGAAGAAAATGACAATCTTTTGTTGAACACGTTTACATCGCAGTTATTGAACAAATTATCGTTTTAAAAAAAACGAACAATTTTAAGGTTCAATAAAAAATATTTCTGATCAATAGTACGACTTTGTGAGAACTCGTACTATTTTTAATTACAATAATTTGAGAATATATATATATAGCAGGGAAAAAAAATACCCCCAGCATACGGTTGCGTTGAATTTATCTTCAATAATAACTTTCCATTGCAATTGTTGATGTTCAATTTGACTTCAGACATGTGTAAAAAATTTTTTGAAACATTCATCAAACCAACAACTCCAGCAAAATGAACAATTCACCTCCAACATTCAGTTGAATTAAATTTTTCGTCCATGAAAATGGCGCAGAAGGTAATAACAGCGGTTAGAAAATCGCGTATAGCCACGGTGTAGCTGAACTCCCACGCGATATCCTCCCAACATTCACCCCCTGCCCCTCTAGTGGAGTCGCAACGCGCGTACTTTGCTATCGACCGGTGCGGTGCGCAGAGTGAGAGAGAGAGAGAGGTACAGGGTGAGTTCCCAACTTGCCCTTATGCTCTCCGGATCTCTCTTTGCCACCCCCCCTCACTCTTGGGCTCTCACCCACGAGATCCATACCACACCCTTATATCCAGGGTCCTCGTACCTTACGCCCGCCACATTTTTCTCCCTTCGCTGTCCGCTCGTCCCTTACTGGCTAAGAATGTAACGCGATATCTTTGAGAATTAAATAATAACAATATTCGTTGATAAATATATTAGTTGAGATTGAAATTATATTTTCAATAAAAAACCGATGATTTTTTTTTTTAACACATCTTTCTTCATCCGTCTATTCGCTCATTTGATTTATTCTCACTCTTCATCATTTCACTGAGGGGGTAAAAAGTCAAGAAGACGAAGGCAAATTACCGACAAGTACGAGGGACCTCCCAGTGATGATGAAACGAGAGATAAAAATCAACCGGAGAGAAACGACGATGGTAGAGAGGTCAGAGAGAAAGAGTGGACTATCGAAGTGTCAAGAGTGAGTAACGAGTGGCATCGAATAGAAAGGAAAGAGACGAAGAAGAAGTGGAGGGAATAAATATAAAAAAAAAAAAAATGTGTACGTGGGTATGCGTCATTACGTCACCAAAGGGGCGTAAAATAAAAAATGTTGTCCCTCTATTACAAGCGCGGTGCTTTATCTATCTGTCACCTTTACCGTGTATAACAGGAGGGGGGAAATGTCGATTTCTTCTAAATACAGAGGGCTTGGGGGGGGAGAGGGGGAACAATTGTGGGGAGAAGGAGCTTCAATGAAGGGGTATTCGGGATAAAGGATTGTTGAGAGCTGCACTCAATGATACGGGAGATGGTGTAATGGAATCCTTCGGGGTGAACGGAAATATTAAATTGTGAAAAGTGTCTTCCCTTGTACAATCGTTAGGCTCGAGTGATGTAAGGGGCTTTGAAAATTTTTATAATTTATTTAGTATCACTCTCTCGTGGTAAATCAATCCCATCAATATTATTCGCGAAATTGCCGGAAGGAGAATTAATTTATGTTCTGAAATTGCGATATTTTGATAGAAATTTTTGTTATTTTTGGATGACGATAAAATTAAGGAATAATTTTTCCTGATGTTTTTTTCATTTCTATTAATTTTCATGGATCGAGTGAACCTCCCTAAAATTCAAATAAAAAATTAAATGAATGATTTTCAGGGGAAATGAAAAGGGAGAGCTTTAAAACTCCACCGAGACGTCGAATAACGAGTGTCATTTGACAAACGCTGACTCCTGAAATTTGCATTTTCTTTTTTTTTTTTTCTCTTCGTCCGGCAATATCGTTCTATCCCCTTCTTACATAGCATACTTATGACATTTCAAACTACTTTCCAGTTGCCGAGTAGTTTTCGACTCGTCGTCAAATATATCGCTTCCGTCAGGGCTATCGAGAGCTCCTCTCCCCTCGTCTTTTGGGAATACCACAGTGTAAAGAGGGGTTTGGCTGGGTGCGGGTGGGTAAAAGGGGTTCTAGTGCCGTCGTCTCGGTGAGCATCACTCCTCGGTAACGGCCAATGGCAAGAGTCAGGGAGATGGGTATCCTATCGCTTTTGGCATCCACAACACTGTCAGACAGATGTCTCCTCATCGTCTCTCACTATTGCCAAAGGCTCAGTCGAACATCAAGGCCCTTTTTTTTTTCTTCCTCCACTTTCACCACCACCCGTAGTATCCTGACACACGGAAAAATCCACCTCGTCCACCTTCTTTCAACTCCTTAAATAGTTAAACACCCTCCAGAAAAGATATATCCACAGGGTGAAACGGAGAGAAGTTTACGGCCCGGCATTTCGTGTGTAGCTTTAGTCCGTGGTCAAACCGCGCTGAAAACTTTATACTTCCATTTATTTTAGTTAACCGGACTGTCGGAGGGGGATGACACTTTACGATCACCAGCTGTCTGACCAGCGACTTCACGGACAAACTCAAAACACTGTCGTTTACGGTCTCATCACCCGGTCTGAAATTAAATTGGGACAGTCTTTTAGCCCTGGGGGAAGATGTAGGCCTCGAGTATCGGGGGTTGTCATTCTTCAGTTCAATATTTTCTCACCCCCGGGGATCACTAAATTCCCGGCAACTATCATTAATTATTCCCGGGGAAAAAAATCTACTCTACAATTTTTTACTTTCAAAAATTAATTGTCAGGTGCTCTAGAAAATTATATTTTTATCTCGCCACATGACGATAAATTTTTTCGGAAAAATCCTCGTGATAATGCGAGAAAAAAGCCCACAGTAGTGCCAGGTAAAAAAGAATCCTGGCTAGATCTGGAATTTTTTAATAGGAAATATAAATTTTTGGAAATGCATCTGAGGAAATTTACTTTAATAACATTAGAATTTTTTATATTCAGAGAATCGTGATTTTTTCTAGCACTTCTGGCATTTTTGTGAATTACCGTCTATCCTCACCCTGTAGATTCGGAAATATTCCATATCCTGTGCTCAGGCGAATAATAAAAATGCGAGTCTGATCTGTTCCAGCGGAAAAGGAACAAAATCGAACTAGAAGTGTCGCATAAAAGCTCCAGTATGCTCTCCCCTCCCCCGGGAAGGGACGGGGGGGTTGAGGGGCCTGCTTCACAGGCAAAAAGTGAGGGGGATAAAAACGGAATTCTCTCACTATTTTTTATCCACCCCCGTATTGGAATGATACGTGTGCGTGAACGCACGTATAAACGACATAGCCGAAGGACAAGATCGAAATCGAATAGAGTTTGTTTATGCAAATTGATCCTCGCACTGGCAAGTATACGCAGGGACTTTACAATATCACTTGGAAAACGTCTGTCTGTTCCCTCAGTGTCGTGTATATATATATACATAATATATATATAGATATATACCTGTGTATATAAAGGTTGGTGTGACGCGCATGGTTCTCTTGTCGCTCCTTTTCTCGCTCTCTTCACTTCCACCTTCGTCTCACTCTTGTCTCATCTCATCACTCGGTGTTGCTCTCACTTGCATCATAGCCCTCCTACACCCGTGATATCGATTGTGTCCTCGCAAGGGCCCTCAAGGATGCTGCTGAAAGCGAGCCCGTGCCGCCCTCCCATACACATATACATACATATACGAATACCACCAGAGATGGCAGTCCCTTTCGTGAATGTTGGGTTTTTCACATCCCTTGTTTCCAATGCGCAAGCTCACGAGCTTTCGCCTACCACTGGAGGTACCTAATACTCGACAAGACGCTGGTTAGATCCACCTCGAGCGACTGTGATACTCTCGCACGTTCGTTGAGTCTGTTTACTCTTGTCACAGCACAATTTCCGGGGAGAGATGGGGGAAGGGAGAAAAATCTCATTAATTTTTTTTCTTTTTTTTTCGTTGGGATTAATACGTGAAGAGAAATGTTATGAAAATTATCCAACTGTTCGACACAAATCTAATATTTTTTCGTTTATTTTATATTTTTCATCAGTTGGGGCTCAGGGGAATATTCGACAATTGAAGAGAAAAAAATGTTTTCTACTTGAAAAAAATTCAATTAATTGAATTGAAAAAATACAATTGATTCTAGGGTATTAACGATGTGACGTATCACGTACCCGATAAATTTATTAACACCTCGTGGTTCTGATTAAAAAAATTATTGTCATTTTTTAATGGGAGTTTTGGTTAATTAGAAGTTTGATTTTTAATTGGATCAATTCAGGGATTTTTTCATCTCCCAGTGGTTGAATAATTTCAACATATTTTTTATCGTCAGGGTAATTGTTTTTCAACACGATTTTAATTGGATTCACCCACGGATTACAAATGGACCATATCCCTACCCCTTGAATTTCCACGGAAATATCTCTGTCAAGTCATATCGGTCACGCCTCACCCCCTCCCAGTGGTTGGGAGCTGTTGCATTTTGTATATGTATATTTTTTTTTTGTTTCATCATTTTTCTCACCCGCGTTTCTACGTTCGAGTTTGGCATTCGTAATGAGGGTGAGAGTACGGTTTTTCTTCAGCGAACTGGGGGAGGGAGAGGGGGAATGATACATATCCATTGCCGAGCGTTTTCGGCTCTTGACTCCCCCATTTTCCACCCCTCGCGATGGGAAAAAAACACACGGGTTCTTGTGGGTGAGAGCATTCCCTTCGACGTTGGCGATTCCATTGGCCTCGTCGTATAACAAAAAAAAAAAATGTGATGCTGGGGATCGGGACTCCCTTTTGCAAAACTAATCCGTTTTTCTTGGTGACACCGGTAAGCGGGCCACGTACCGATGCAGAGTACGTGTTTCCGGTTATTTTTTTTTTTCCTCGCTCCCATACCCCATTTTTCTCATCCATTTCGTTCAATTTCAATGTTAACCTATTTGAGACAATCATGGGGGAGAGGGGAAACTGGGGAGCTGGGTAATGTGACGAAGTACTTTCGTGCGGTAATTTGATGGGAATTACATCAGCTTAAATCGTTATTCTGATGATCTGTCGTAAATTCCTGGGAGAGAGAGAGTGAGAAATAATTAGCAGATTTGATCTCAATTAATTCTGTTTTCACTAAACGTTAAAAACTCATGAAATTCGCGCAAAAAATTTGGTCAACAGTTTAAACATTTTTAAACGATACAAAAGATTTCTATTTTGAAAAAATATCGAGAGATTATTTCTTGACAGTTGATAAAATCCAATTAAGTCAGAATTTGAAGAGTCAAAATTTCAATTCTGTTTAAACATTAAAACCATTCGGAGAGTATTTTCATTTCCAATTCCCTTCGTGTTTGACTGAAATAAAGAGAAATAAACAGGAATTTCTCCCCAGCAGACAAAAAAACACTTAGCAAATGTCTGGAAGACCTCCGCAATGAAAAGTACAACTGGATAACTATTTTTTGAGAATGAATAACACCCTAGCCATTCAAAATCCATTTTCCCCGAAAATGTCAACACCCAAGATCCCTCCTAAGATCATAAGACACACACGAGCACCTCATCCTGCCTAATACCACGTGCTCGTAAATAATTCGCCTGTCGTCGTAGAAACACCACGAGCGCATGGCGGTGATACACACACCTACCAAACTTACCCTGAAATATCGCACTTTGAAATCTCGACTCTTTGGTACGTAAACCCATATGCTAACCCCATGTACGCATTACTTCAATGGCTCATCTTCCCTTTATCACGAACAACGCCACGAACTTGGCGTAAGAATGGCGGAGACGGGAAACGACTATAAAAGTCTCATAAAAATATCCATTTCAAACTCAATATTCCCAGAATCTTCGTGATAAATTTTTTTTTCATTAAACCCCGCGGCAAAACATTCAAAATTGTTTCGAGTATTTTTTTCTCCTCAAAAAAAAAAACGTCACGAGATCCTCGTCATCGAGCAAACGTCTAAAGTCACTTTTCTCATTCACTTCGTTCGCAATTTTTTCTTACTCGGTGTCTTGAGTTGTTGCACACCCGCCCAGTTTCTAAATTAAGACGCGTCCGGGGCGTTAATTCGTGGAGAAGTTGCTGGGGCCTGTGTTGCCCAGACGATTTACCCGAGACCACAAGAAACCGACTTCACACGTCCAAAACGAGTAGCAAAATATTCAAACAATAAAAATGCCGAGGAGGAGTGGCCGGCGGAGAGGGGGAGGGGGGGGGGGCAGAAAAAAAAACACTGAATGGAGAGTGGAGGAGAAATGTTTGTAAGAGAGTGAGGATGTTCTTTGGGTGGTGAAAAACGAGGGTACGCTTGCTTAATTAATGTTTTGAAAACACGAGAGACTTAGCGATCCATCATTTACACGTGTGGGCGTGAAAATTATTCCTCTTTGCCGCATTTTAAGGCAAATGAGGAATATTTGGGAAGGGTCTGGGGTCAACACAGTTTGATTTTTCATATTGCAAACTGCTCATAAATTTCACCACTTTTTTCATGATATTTCAGCCATTCTGAAATAAAAATTGCAAATTTAACTTGACTCATGCGATGAATTAATTATAATAACTGTGTACTATAGCTACTGTTATTATTAATTGAATATTTCTGAATGGATAATTGATTGAGGTATCAAAATACAAGTTCGACTATTATCAAACACTTTTGAACAATTTTTACAAGTATTTTCAATGATAAAATGACATTTAGACGGTGAAGACGGACTAAATGACGTTACATGTGTCAAAAAGGCTGCACTGCACTCGTAATAAATATTTAATGCGAAGGAAATCATTATCGATCCTAGAGGTACTCCTCTCGCTTCAATTTTCTTCCAGATGAAAGTGGAATCGTGCTGTGAATAATCGATGCATTCACGAATTACCTCCTCTGCTTCAGTATTTCCAGCGTAATGGTTACTGTTCAAAAAATCACTCGAGTGCTGGGTTTCAACTGGGGATCGATACAAAAAAAAAAGGGCCATTGAGTGCAATTAAAGTGCACTTTTTCCATCAGTTCGAGTGGATTTTTTTTTTTAAGAGAAAGAGGCATTCAAGGTCGGTTTTATTACTGTTCCCTTTTTGTCATGTTTTCTCTCCTTTATCCTGAGGTGATTGAATTCCTCCCAATATTCCACGGTTACTCAATCATTAAGCGTCATTGAGGGAGATATTTTATAGTCCCTCTTCCCGTCCCCACCCCTCTGATGATTCAGGGTGAACGAGGCATTCTCTCTGATTACGTTTTATTCCGTTTTATCTGTATTTAAATTAATTAAAGTGACTTTAAAAAGATATAAATTGGGTAAGGTTAGTTTTACTTGCTTTTTTTATATCCTCTTTTTAGCCTCTACTCAACTGAAGTGGATAATAATCCGTTTTCTTTATCCCCCAGCTACTCGTAAAATAATTAAAGAAATGTTTTTTTTTCATCGTCTCCGCTTTTTTTTTCGCCTGCAATCCCTGATTTTTTTAGGTTCATTCTAAAGGGGACGTTTCAAAATTTACCCTCACCTCTCTTACGTCATGACGTTGTCTGTCTCTCTATCTCTCTCCGTCGTCTCTTTTTACCCAGTTGTAATGAGGTTAAAGAAACTACTTTGTCGGTATTTCTCCAGGGGTGGTGTGTATGGACCGAGTCGCGGGGTTGGGCTGTGGGGAGAAGAGAGATTCTCTCGCGGGTTCGTTTTCTTGTGAGGCTCTTATCTCGGTCGCGACTCTGCTTATCGTCTTGTCTCTCCTGGGAGAAATACTCCGCACTTCCACTTCTTTATTTTTTTTTTCTCTTACTCCCTGTGTACCGCCCTGACTCAGTTACCTTAATCGAGGTTTATTTTCACTATTACAAAAGGATGGGAAATTAATAGGACAACAAACGTAAACTAGATAAGTAGATTTTTTGACTCAATTAGTCCGTTATTCCGCGAAAATGCCCCCATGACGTTTTACTCATTTATCAATTTTTTGTATTCACTTATCGAGTAATAACTATGTTTGGTATTAGTCAGTGGTTTGAAGTTCTTGGAAACACATAAAATAATTGAAGTAAAATTTAATTCAATTGATTTTGACATTGGAATTCCAAAAAACATCAAACGCAGCTCTCTTCCCCCCCTCACCCCTAGTACTTCGATTTCCGTCTCAAATCTTTATTCATTTCCCTTTCTAAATCCAAATGACTTTACTTGTCACTTGTCAACCTAATAACCCCTTCACTGAAACCAAAAAAAATAGGTTTTTTAATTTTTTTTTTTCACGCCCCTTGACACAAACTGACGTTTAACCTTTCATTTAAAATCCACGCCAGCTGTCAACCGCGCAACTCTGTAAAACGAGAGTGGCTTGAGAATTTCGAGGAAGCTACCCATTTCCGGCCGGGCGTGAATATTTCCAAGTCATTTGGACGTAGATTGGCTTGTTAACAAGTTTTTCAACGTCTCAGGAGAAAGAGCACCACACGAGGGGGGGAATGACAGGGGCTGGGGGGGAGGGAGAGGCATCTCCGATGCTTGCGTCGGCGCGCACGATCCCCACGTCCTTTTTTTTTCCTCCCCCTTCTCATCTTTACTCCGGCCTTACTTTTTTACACTCGCAAGACGCACCAGAGTCGTACCTCGGAGTTGGGGGCACAACACGTGACGCCTGTCGCGGCATGCCAAGGGGGTTGAGTGTAAAAACTACGTGATAAACGACGTCAATGGTACCCTCCTTGTCTCTCTCATTCACTTGTCCAGTGAAGTTTCTAAAATTATCGCCTCTTTCTCCCACGCATTTCTCACTCTGTCTCTCGTACTTTACCCTCGGCTCAGCTGCACGTACGATACACCACCTTTTGCAGCATCTCCTGAAGCTTCAATGTCGTTCAATTCGCGTTATTCTCGCATCAACGATTGCCTGATGGCGCACAGGGTGGTAGGAAGAGGGGGGGATGGGGATGAGGGAGGCTCACATTCACCGAGTGTCGATCGAAATGCTAAATAATTCGCTTGGGGTATAAATTGAAAAAGTTTAACCAACTAGATTCCAATACCGCTACTACTTATCACAATCCAATCACAATAAAACAAATTTCACCAACTTTGGATATAATTCAGGGGGTATTGGAAAGACAGGAGTGGTAATTTCGCTTAAACGGAAATTGCACTCTGTTTAGCATTGCTTGAATTAATGGAATTGTCTATTTATATTGTCAGTGGAAATTATGAAATTATTTCTAGTTTAGGATGATGTGGTATAAAATTGAGAATTTCATACAGATTAATTTATTCGCAGTTAGATAATTTTTTTTAAAATAGAATAATTATGACATTGACTGGAAATTTTAGGTGATAAATTCTCAACCAATCACTGTACATTCCCGGTGAGATACTCCGCCTATCTTGTACACGAGTGATACAAGGATTGGACATATTGAAATAGCTAGTACGATTACCGAAAATTGGCTCGAGCGAATTCAACGAGTCGATTAGTACTCGCGTGGATTTCCATGTGTTTCTCCCGTGGCTTTACATAGCATTTGTGGTCTCTGTGCCTGTTACACCCCGAACCCGCCAGTTTGCGGCCTCGTACCGTTAGTCCAGGCGACGTTAGTTAGGCTGATTGTTTATTTACTAATTAGTCGAGCCCATCCAACGTACTGTTGGAAGCTCAATGTCCCTATCCACTCTTACTCCCTTGGCCAGGCTATACAGTATCTTTCACAAGCATTTCTGGTCCCCTGAACACCTGCTCACAACTGTCTCCCTATCGTTTGGCGCTCGTTTATCTTCTCGATGGGATACATTATGGTCTCGAAATGGTTTTTAATAAGTGGTTAACAATTTGCTGGCTCCAGGGGATTATCTCCAACGGTTCAAATTAAATCATCATTTAAATTTAATTATTTATTATTTATCGTTACATGTTTATCATTCACGAAAAAATGACGATTGAGTTTTAAGGAGATGATTCTCAAATTTACGAATGGAATTCAGGGCCTTGTAGTGCCTCCTACCAATTTATAAATATGATCTGACAAATCGACAGACTGAACATCATAATTCCAAGTAACTCAACACAATGATCACTTCCTCGTGTTGATTATATTCAAGATAAAATTTAAATAGTGCTAGAAACACCGAGTCATTCATTTTTTAATGCCCACTTTACGAGACTCGTGGAATGGGTCCTGAGTACTCTCTCTCTTCCAGACTCGCTTGTCCACAAATAGCCTATCGATATTCATCATCATCTCACACAACATCATGACGCTCATTGTTCTTTTATTATTCTCAGTATGTCATAAAGTTCACCAATTTATTCACCACTCATTCACTTCATTCAACCTCTGACAATTCAAACCAAGTCATCAATATTATCCAATCATTCACAATCTATCGTTGCATACTTTTCATTCAGAAAAATCATTCTCAGATTCACCAACCCAGGGATCTGTACTACAATAATTCTGTCGTATAAAAAATGATTGATTAATTCTCTTTTGACGTATGATTTCCAAAATCGACAGACTCGACGTCATAATTCCAATCAATTCAACACAATGATCACTTCCTCACATTGATTACTCGCAAGATAGGAGTTAGGGTTGAAAGTACCGAGTCATTCATTTTTTTTATTCTTAATGCCCACTTTACAAGACCCATTGAACAGGGGCCCCTCGGTGGTGATTCATTTGTCCATGAATAACCTGTCGATATCCATCATCATCGTCAGACAACATCATGATCCTCATTGTTCTTTTATTATTCTCAATGTACCATAAACGTCACCAGTTTATTTAACACTCAACCACTTGGTCTAGCCCTTCTATTCTTTCAACGACATCAATGAGACACATCGACACTGTGGATAAAAGTGAAAGAGTCGTTGGATAAGGGACGGGGGTGGGGTGGGGCTAGTGGGGAAGGTTATAGCTACTTCAGTGTTGAAGACTTGGGTACATAACTTTGGAGTGGTTTATTATAACCCAAGCACCGTGGTAAAGGCATACTCCAAGCATCTTTATCATTCTCTCTCTCAGCTCAATCGCAGCGGAACTACTAATGACACTATACATACTCTGTAACACTGGTGATGGCGATGGTTTTCGAGAGATGAGAGAGACGACGATGGTGGAGTAACCAGGCACAGATAGAAAGCCATTAGCGGCTCCCGCAATTAAGTGAACACTCCACTTCTGATGATGGTATCTTATTTCCTCGATAAATCCACTCAGCTCTCTGCACAATGAACGGAGGACATTTTATTCTTACGTTTTTTTTTTTTAACGTGAAAAATTGGAGACAATCGTGAGGAATGGAGGAGAGTGGTTTAATTTTGGAAAATACCATTTGCTAATCATTTTTTTATTCTTAATATTGGAATGTATTGATTTGGATTGGAGGGTACTTGATGAAATGCATTAGTCAGGGGTGAGGTGGAGGGTATTCGGTATTTTAGAGGGGGATGGAAATGGACAGAGAACTTTTTTTTTATCGTACAAGAGACAGTTCCATTCTGAGCTTTCAGTGGAGTATGGAAATAATGTTGAAGTGCAGGAACGTAGGTGGGTCAATTTTAGAAATTTAAGTAGACGGAACGTCTCAAAATGAAGGAACGACAATGTCTAATTGTGGTATTAACAAAAGTTGGGAACATGAAAAAAAAGGTTCTGCGAATTGGAATGAGATAATAATGATTTGATTGAAATAGAATTTTAAACTATATTCGTTTGTCAGTTTCTCCATATACCACCGGACTGATTCCCATTTAGAATGCTATTATCAATGAACTCCACCATTCGAGTACGTAATTAGAGAAGAACGTTTCGAGACTAAATTAGACATCAAGTCAAGTGGAGATCGCTTCATTTCTTTTCCCTACTCAGATGCTATTGTAAAGTGATTTCAATTTGCAGTATTGGAATCGGTCATGATGTGATGAGCATAGCATCTAGCACAGAGATAATTTTGTAGCTTCTTGAATAGGCAAAAAGGTCCATCTGAATGCTGAGGTGATGGCAGTCTCATGTTTTAAATGCCAGTGATTTATGATAGAAAACAAATGAATGTGGCATCGAGTTCAGCTATTCCTGGTCAAATGTCAAATTGTCACCCGATAGAAATGTACGTATTCGTCATCGTGCATTTTTCAGGTCGACTCAACTGACCAGAAAATTACCTGCATTTGGTGACAGGGTTTTTTTATAATGCTTCGACATCCTTTAACAACTAATAACTGACAGTATAAGTCTCAGACCCAATAAATTTACCGGTAAAAAACAATATTTTTCCACCAACGGTCACTCCCTCTACCGTAAGTAATCGATTTCTCAGCGTTATTTTTTGTCCATCCGAGAATGCAGTGTGAATTCTGAGAAATTCACCTCTTATTCCCATCGGTCGTATATATTACGTAACCGGGCAATTTTCGTCGCTCAAATGTGGGTCAATACCGCCTCAACAATTCCTCCAGCACAAAAGTGGAGAGAGGAGGAACCGGGCCATTATTTCTTTTCACAAACGCGAGTTAGATCCCACGGCTACCGAACTCTTTATCGGTTTGCCTCGTGTGTGCTGTACAAAATGGATGAAAAAAAAAATATCTACAATAAAGGATAGAAGGAGAAAAACAAGTTGAAGGGGATATCGATGAGGGAGGAAAAATCAGAGCAGATTCTGAGGCCATTTCGTTGGACTTGGCCTCGGGGGCAGTCAGCCACTCTCTCTTTCTCCCTTTTTTTCCTTCTAGTTCCGGAAAAGGGCGACCGTGTGTGTATACCATTCGACCTGAAAAGTATAGACCCCCCTCCCCCCTCCAATTCACAAACTTTTAACGTCAACTCAGCGGCGAATACCCACATTTTTACTTTGTAAAAATTTTCCAAAGAAATATCTAGAATCGATTCACTGGAAAAATTCATGATTATTCTCGCGAGCCTTTGAAATGGTCGATAAAATGTTTTTTTTCTTTCACCTTCACTACGACGGTCTAAATCTCTCCACCTAAGACGTAAGATCTGTCGATGGCCACAGAAGTTGGTAGGGTTTTTCCTAGCTCTCACGAATGGCGATCTGTCCCTCGGGTGAAATAATTTTCCTTCGTTTTCTCATCGCCCTGACCTCTGTCCCATGTACATCCGTGAAAATACCGTAGAGAGATATAAAAGGATACGATCATTTGTTCCTTGGGAAATAGCTGGATAATTGTTACAACATGATGGAAAATTATTATTATAATCGCTGCGATAGTTGAACTGGTGTCAATTAAATTTTGATGGAATCACGATTTCAATCATCTCTCTTCCGTGCAAGTTAATCAATTTCCACACGTCGTTATCCCGGGGATTTAATGTTTTTTTTTTTCTTCGTCCGGACGGAATGTTCTTCCCTCTTAATTTGAGTCGCTCTCGGAGTTTTGTATCCCCGCCCCGCTCGTTTTCACGGTAGTCTTAATGAAGAAAAACCTCTCGGACGAGCGGAGGACGGAGCCATCAAGGCCTAGAAACCGTGCGGGTACTAGTCCCTTCGGAAAATTAGTTTAATCACATTTTGGATCTCTGGGGGATTAATGACGTCGTCAATCAGGAGTGGATCTGAGGAAGTTCATTAGGCTCTCAGGATTTTTCAATCCTACCGATGGTTTGTCATTCTTTCAGCGATTTCTTGGGGGGGGGGGAGGAGAATCTATTCCAATCGTTTTAAATGAGATTTATCGTCTTAATTGATAATTGCCGGGAAAATTTCCTGAATAAATCTAGAAATTTCATTCAAGTGCTGCTGGATCGCACTGGCTTCAAGGTAATAACAATCTGTCTTAACAAATCTTTAAATAAATCAAAAGAGCGATTAGTCATCCCCCAGACAAAATATATGAATTGCTATCAGGTACCCAAAGTGGGTGTCTTCCAGACCATTATCCTCAATATCAAAACTAACCCCTTACAGTCCCATAAAACATTCTGAAAAATACCCCTCCCCCTTCCCCACAAAAAAAAACATCCAACTGCATTACGTAACATGACCCAGAACTGGTGTTCGCTGGTAGCTCCGTTGTCTGGTTTAAAAAAAAAAAAAATCTCGTCAAGGAAAAATACATAAGGAACAATCCCCACCGTGATTCATCCCGGCAGCCGAAAAGTCTAGTCTCTCCATATGACGCGCAAGCTTTCTAACATAAGAAACAAGCTTCCCTCGGTAAAATGTGAATATAAGACGCTGAGGATGGCCCTCCGTGCGTTGAAAAAGGTAGATGCCACTGTTGTGCCGAGAGAGGCGCACTCATCCGACGCCTCGTAACAGGAAAATCCTCTCTACTTTACTATCCTTGTTTTCCTTTTTTTCAAAAAAAAAAAAAACAAGAAGAAAAACATTCACAACTTTTAGCAGTTCCTTCGTTCCAACTTGCGAAAACCAAAGTGACTATTCTTTAGAAGGAGTGAGGAGGATATAGTGAATAGTGATTTGCGAAAGGGGCGGGGGGTTCTTTTTCCCGACCCCTGGAAGACGTTACCGAAGGAATCTGACGTTTCCCATTAAAGTATGCCATTTAATGCCCCGACGAGTTGCCCGAGGCCTTCGAATATATAACCAAAAGGCAATGGGAATATATAGTTTAACGTTGCGCACAGCATCAGCCGTCTGTCCAGCTGACAACTAAATTAACTTTACAGTCTTGCCTTGTCCTCCCTTTCCCCCCCTTTTCCTTCCTCACTCTCCCCCGCCCTTGTCCCTCAACCAGTCTAAAAGTATTTTGGAATTAATCTTGTACTTCGCTGCCATGTGCTTGTCATCTCCATTTTTTTCCCCCCTCAACGTCTCTGACGTGCCCACCCTCCTGCGGTTACTCAACTTTTTTTTTTTATTAAATAATTACTTAATTAAATGTGACTCAACTTTTGCTCATTTATTTTCGTCGGGTTTTGTCCCTGTTCATCTGTTATTCAGTTTTATTTGGAGTGGGGTGGGGGAGGGAGAGCTTTCAAGATGTGAAAAGGAAAGCATCTTCGAGGAAATCAGCGTTGCTTCATGTCTATTTTCTAGGCGAAGTGGATTTTTTTCCCCCCCTTTGCCCCAGACGAAGAGAATGGCGAAATTCCCCTCCACCGTTCGGTGCTTTTACGTATGACAATGATTTGACTGACGTAATTATCGATTTTCTGGGCGAACAATGCCGCTAGACTCACGGGAAACGTCTATAGACCAATCTCAAATTGCATCGGAGACAGGAGGACAATGGGTGACGGTAATAGGTTAATGTTACCCAAGTTAGAGACGTCTGAAGACGATCGATTTCTAGGTTCCATTTCCCTCTCTTTGGTTTGATCATGTGAGAGTATTTTTTTACGATAATTTTGGGGGTGGGTTTGACGAAAATTTTGAATATCAAGTCATAATTATGGTGCACATTTCTATTTCTATGTGGTCAACGGTTTAATGAACGAGAGTCAATAGAAATAATGACTGGCGTGAGTCGTAAAAATTCATACGAACTTAGTAATTACTCGTCGTTTAATCGTACAAATTAGTGGGGTATAAAGTGGTTTTTACGTTCGCAAAGATCATTCCCTCTTGATTCCCTTTTTTCACTATCAATTACTGTCAAATAAACGACGTTAAAATGTTTGTGAATGAATGAATTGTAAAAATTTAGTTCAACAGTAGATTCTCGTGGTTTGAGTTTATCTTTGGTTGATCCTGGCATCCACAAATTAATCATTGTAACAATCCAACTGGAATGAACCAAGTTTTCCTGTTATATCTCCCCCGTGTGCCGGAGGAAGTTATGTTTAGGGACTCGTTATACCTTGACAACAGGCTTACGTAATCCGAGGTTTTTCGGGTGTAATTGGACGAGATATCGTTACACATAATCCTCGAGGCAATATCTTATTTATTCCCTTCTCCTCCCTCCTACCTCTTCCCTTACCATCTTCATTGTTTGAGATTTTTCTCCGTTCCACCTGAATACATACCCCAGCCCCCCGATATTTTCGCTTGGAAATGGAAAGGCAAAGATTCACCTACACTGGTTTGTGTATTTTTCTATTCTTTTTTCTTATTCGAGCGGGTAAAGTGTATTGCGTGAAATCTCATGGGTATCGAGAGAGGCATCCTCGTGTCCTCGGGCGATGTCGAGTGAGCGGGGAAAGTCACGGATCGTTTCGTACCCGAGGTATTTTATTTTTTATTTTTTTTTTCGGTTTTCGGTGGACGGAAAAAATCAAGGGAAGATTGTCGTGGCTGGGTACGGTAAACAAGGTGCAGACAACTTCTCCAAGGGGGAGTTTATCGAGGATGAGGTGGTGAGAGTGGTTTGTTAAATTATTTAAACGATATTTTTGCGTTTGCAGGGGGAAAAATTTCGAAGGAAAGTTTGGTGTTTAAAGAAAAAATTCAGAATTAAATTATTAGCTTCTTTAATTTTTTCATTTGTGATACTGTTACGCTCGATTAATTTAACCACTTGAATCCAATTGAAGCTCTTCACTTCAATGAAGTGTTACGGAATTTTTTTTCAGTGAAAATTCAGTCATCGCTTCGTGAATGAAACACGTGGTTTTTATGAAGTTTAGTTGGGAGAAATGAGGAAATTGAATTTGTTCAATAGAAGTACTTGAATGAAGTATCACTGGGGGGAATATCTTCAGGTTTGTGCGCTAGTGAACAGCCCTTTCATTTCTATTACTTCTCGATAATTTTACAAAGAACCCTCGAGTTGAAAAAATCAAATCATCAATATTTTCCTATGGCTGTTGAGAGAGCAAAGTTGTTGGTGCAATCTTTTCTGAGGGGACCCATTGACATCTTACTTTATTGATGAAAAATCCTAGGAGTGCTGTGAAAATATGGACACAGTATTGAAGTATATTACAAGTTACGATATTATATAAATATTCTATATACATATCCCAAAGTCTAGTTGAAAATTTTCACCAATTAATCATGAAAGTTACGGCAGTGACGATGGAATAATTGAAATAGTTCTCCATTTATCGCCGATAACTCTCCAAATACTTTAAAAGCAATTTTTCAAATTTAATTAATAAATTACGGGAAATCAATTATGAAATTCACTGCAGTGGTGATAGAATATTTAAAATATTTCTCCCTCTATCACCAACTCGACAAATACTCTAAAATGATCGGAAATTTACGATCATCAGAAAATTGGTTGTACAAATAATTTTCAAATTTTTTTTTAAAACGTAATTCTCTACCTAAGTGGGGATGATGTATTTCACCAGTGAAAATACACGAGTGGTAAGGGTTTGGGGATTTTTAACTGCATCAGACAGCAACCGACGGTGTTATATTTTATGCACTCCCGGGGATGGGTCACAGATGAGGGGGTGCCAAAGAGTTCAAGGGGTAGGGGGAGAATATGTGTGCTGGTTGTTGCAACTCACTTTGGAGTGGCGGGAGCTGGTTGTTCATGGCCGTGTCTCCGCCAGTTACTTCACGGCATAAACTAACGCGCCTCATACCCGCGTAGGATGTTAACGCGCTACCCCGGGTGGTACCCTCCTCAGCCCGCTCGGCAACATCCTCATCTCCCTTGATTTTCCATAGCGACAACTGAAACCCACCTATTTCCACCGTCAAGTGCCCGTCCAGGCCGATAAACTTTTTCAACATCCCGACAACAATCTACCCACTTTGTCGGGAATATCCATCAACTTTATTTTTACAGTCATCGTACACTTTATTTTTAATGCAACCTAGTCTCATGTAGAGACCTTTCACAGGATCAATACTCCTATTTTTACGATGTGTTTGCTGGTGACTTTTTTGGGTATCGATTGAAAATTGACGCAGTTGAGGTCGGAAAAATTTTGGGATTCGATGTGAATAATTTCTGAATATCTCGGACTGTTCACGATTTTTGTTAATTATTGATTGACCTGCAGTGAGTTAATCAGAATCGTTTCTGATTTTTTTCAATCGTTATAATTTCCCCAACAAATTCCCCAGTGAGCCACCATACAGTTGACCCCATTTCAACCAAAAACTTCACCCGACATAAACTAAAATTCGAAAATTGAAAAAGTTGTCCAGCGTAAAACTCCCTCAATTGTTGTGTTTTCATCCAGAAATTTTCCTGACCCTCTGCGACTTCCTCATTCACCTTCCACCCACCCCCCGTTGACCCACTTTTCATCAGCCCCCTCTCCATAAACTCCCAACAGCAAAAGCACCTCAAAATGACGGCTACAAGTCCAACCTGTCTCGTTTCTTGTTACCGATGTACAATTTTTCGAAGCACCTAATACACCCAGTTGTCTACTCGAAAACAGTTTTCCCGTCTGGCGCACGTGGCAACTGAGATTGGCAAAAAATCCTGTCTCCTCTCTCTTTCAACTCCCTTCACCTCTTTCGTTGTGCTCTCTACTGGGCTACTCCTATAAATAAAGTCGTAAAACGTTTTCACGTCGGTATACGAGGAAAGGGATGAATACGAGCCATTGCTCTCGGAAAAGTTGGACGTGAGGTATTGTTGAAAACTAGGTAGACCGTCTGGCTTCGATCCTCCGTCCAGTCCAGAGAGACTTATTAATGGAACATGATTTTCTCTCATTCGTTGGCAATCTCTCCCCCTCTCCCCCCACACCTCATCATCCTTCCCCTTCCCCTTCCGCCTGTTCACGGTACCAACACTTCTCTCTATAATCATTCAATAAAACGGATTATTCCTCTTAAGCATCGAACAGACAGAAAAAAAATAGGAGTTAAAGGGAATAAAAAAATATTGAGAATTTATTACCATGGGGAAAAAAAAACCTTATAATACTGTATTCATTAATGTTTCTTTTTTTTTTCTCCATCCATTCTACTCTTTTTACTCCGTCGCTTTTAACGACTGACTGGAGGAACATTTTTATACGGCGAATTGGAATTTTTTGCAAACTTGTTTCTCATTTCGACTCGATATGGTTGGATTTGGTGAGATAAAATTTTTAATAAATCCAATAGTCACATTATCTCTCGGTAATAATTTCAAAGTACTCACATGCCTCCAAAAATTCATCCTCTATGATTTTTATAATCCGGAATATCTGCACTAATTGACCTGTAATTATTCGGAGCTGAAAAAAAAAAAATTCTGATTAAAAAATAAAAATTCTCAGTCTCCTCTAATTTCATATCACTCGCTGACATCTCCTCGCACACGCATACACCCGGTTCTCCCTCATCTACAGCCGAGAAATTCCTGCGGGCTCCAAGATTTCTCCCATGGTTTCTCGATGCGCCGACACAGATAAATGTCGCGTAATTAACTCTTCCCCTCCCCTTCCCGCCCCTGAAATGTTATCAATTTTACGTCGATGAGACGCGGAATGTAACCCTTTTCCACCGAACTATTATACCTCTCCACAAGTAATTGGATTTTATGGATCATCTATTCAAATTTGGGAAGACTGTTACTGACTCAACCGCCACAATTTATTTTATCTCCCTCCTCGTGTCGTATTCTTAGAATAAAAACGATGAAAAAAAAAAAAAGAAAAATTCCTAGCACCGGGCACACGGCATGACGACTAGAAATTCATATCTAGTCCGAATGAAATGAGATTCTGAAAATCGTCCAGAATGACTATTCGTCTTCAGCGAAATTCCTATCATGATAAAAGTGAATTTCTTCCCGGAAATGGTGTTCTTTTTAAAAAAAAAAATTTGTTGAAATCGATTGTGATCCCCCGTCGACAATTTCGCGGGACGGTACCGCCGTCTCTACTCAATCGTTTCCTAGAATCTTAAAAGACTCCGTCATCAGTGGAAAAAAGCAAAACGCCAACAACAAACCAAAAGAAATAGCAACTAAAAAGTATAGTTCAAGGAGAATTATTCTCAGTACTCAGTGTTTTTAGCCCGTACTAGTACTCCACATTTCTCCTTTATATGTTCCTTCTTCATTTTTTTTTTAATGCCTCCCTTTTTTTTCCCCTCCCTCTCCCTCTCACTCCGAACCTCGTTTCTTCCCTCTCTGTTGCCCTCGCCGGTACCTCTTGGATGTCGTAAACGCGGGGAGGAGTCGCACGACGCGACTCGTAAAGTATTATCGTCGTAGGAGTACCGAGAGGAGAGACACGAGGACGAAATCGGGTCGGAAGATAGGAGGTCGTGACTACTCCCTTGAGAAACGAGTACGGGAGGGGCAAAAGAGGTCCGGTGCACTCGGGCAAATCGCACTGTCGGTGTATATGCACTTGCAAGCCTCAGTTTTTCATGAGTTAAAATTCAATGTGCATGTCTGCCTATTCAATGAATTTTCCACTCAATTCCAACAGCTCGGGACTCTACGGATTGAAATATTCTTCTTTGGCAGATTTTATTAAAATAAATACTAATCAGCAGTTTATTAGCACAGCGGGGGTCAGTGGAAATCACCTAGCATTCGAAATAATTAGTTTAAACAATTTATCAATGAAAAAATGAATTTATAAAAAATGGCATTTTCAATTCGAAAGAAAAAATATTCCGTAATTTTTATGAATGTCAAATTAAAAGTTCAAGCAGTTTTTTCCACGGAAAGATACTTTTCTCGACAATTTGTAAATTCCGGACAAGTTCTTTCGTTACTTCTTCGCTTTTCTTTCTTTCTAGTTAAAAAAGTTGGTGGAGGACACAGTGGGCGTCCAGAGGGGTGAGGGGGAGGTGCGGGGGCAAGATATTCTTTTAAGTAGAGATACTTTGTCGTCTCAAACAATTAACGAAGACAATTACCATTGGCAAAGGGACCACAAAAATTGAGAGAGGAAATGATTCGGGTAGGACGTACGCTGATAAATATTAACGAGTTTAGTGGATTCACGTCATTGAGTTCTAACAGCCTCCGCGAGGAAATCACATTGTCGATGAATGTATTTTCTCTCTCACTTTTACACTTGGGGATCAACTCTGATGTTCTTCGGCTTTGGCTGACGTTCTAGCTGGGCGTCTGTTATTTAAATTACCGGCTTTTACCCTTCGTGTATCTTCACGAGTTGACATTCTAGGGTTTTGTAGATTAACATTTTTCTTTTGTTCAGAATTACGTGGGATTTTTATTTCTGTCAAGTTGGAGAAGTGTCAATATATGAAAAATAGTTGGTTCATCTTCCGCGAGTTAATTTAATTACAAAAATTAATAACTCGAGGGTATAAAGTTTCCGTTGGCGAACATTTTCCATCCGTAAAATAATCAGCTTCAGAGACCTTTGAAATTTTCAATTTAAAAATTGATTTGACCTTTGAAATTTTTCACATTACCATTGACTATTTTCTCCACATCTCCCGGCATTGTTTTTCTCCCTCCAATCGAGGATTCTTTGAGGTTTATTGAGGGTTATTGCGACCACTGGATTTACTCGCTGATATCTGGAGATTCAAATGCCATGTCCCTTTCACCTTTCAACTCTACCTTCCAACGTTAAAAAGAGCCCACTTTACCTAGCGTGCAAGAGCCGAGATACCAGCTCTTCTTCACTCACTTCTGTCACTGATTGCCAACGATTGGCAGTCGGAATTTCAACATCGTGAGGAGCAACTCACTCACATTTCTCTCACTTCCTCGAGTTCTTTCGACGAGGGTTATTCGATTATACTCAGACCGACGGTGATGTTTGAGGGCACGTTTTTAAAACATCTCGCAGCTCTCTCTGAATTCAAATTCACCGGGAAACAGAGAATTGTGAGAAACAGAGAGTGAGAGAAAGAGAGAGAGAGAGAGAGTAAAAAAATCATATAAAGTGAGTAAACAAATATTAATTTTGGCTTTCATCTTTTTGTTGCAGGTATGTACCCAGTGAATATTCATTCCTGAAATTATTCGTAAGTAGTGAAAAATTTTTTTCATCCCAAAAAGAATTGTTTTTTTCTCCGATATCGGTGGAATGCAATTTTTTTTTCATCGTGAGTCCATTAAAAAAAATATTTATGATCGACCAGTGCGATGAATTATTGATAGCTCCGGGGATATGGGAAAAAAACATTGTTAAAAAACATTCTATCTCTTTTTTAAAATTTACACTCGACTGAGTCTCCTCCTTCATCTTTTATTCCACGGACTTGAGCTCTCCTTTTTTTTTTGCTCCTACCTCTCTGCTATTTTTTATCGAACGTTTGCGAATAGCGAAAACAAAATTCCCTTTGTGAATAGAGATAAATTTTTATTTTTCATTCCGTTGATCCAGCGTGCACATACGTCGTTACTCAAAGGTATTGATTCTATTAAAAGGATTTTTTTTTTCGTTTAAACCATTGAAGTTTCTCCCGTAAACTCATAAACAAAAAATTTCCATCAGTCGGCATTTTCCTGGCTTTTGCCGAGGAAAAACCATTTCATTTTCCCGCCGATCGAAATTTAATTGTCAAAGAATACGTCATTCCAGTTTCGTAAAGATAGAAAGGGTTTTCTATCCTCCAAACATAAACATATTATTCAAGTCTCAATTTGCATTTCTCCTAATTTTTTGTTTGAATACTGAGGTCTCTCGTAAACTGATAAATTTAAAAAATCCACTAGTCGGTATTTTTACGGTATTTGGGGAGAGAAAAACAATTCCAATTCCGAGTAAATAAAAATTTTATTGCCCTTAAACGCCCTTGGTAGTTGAAGTCCATTTTTCATGAATTATTTGTCGACGAGAAATACGAAAACCCTAATTATTCAATTAACGGTGAATTTTCAACGGCACAACGAGTGGTTAACGTACTGTGCTTTCTCGGAGCTATTTTCAATTATTAATTTTCCACTGCTCGATATTTTGGACATGTGAAAATTGACTCGATACCATTCATCACGACATCTTGCTAATTATTGACTAAAGCAATTTCCCTGGATTGTCGAGTCAAATAAATAAGCGATTTGCAAGATAATTGTGAACCCTCTCAATTACAAAGTCACAATCCCGGCAACTTTGAGTGCATCAATGAATAAAGCCTGAAACTTGGTCAACCGTGTCCCCTCAAATCCCAGGAGGTGTTGGTATAATTAGTCCGGAGTTGACAGTCGTATAACGAAGAGGCTTGGGTGCAAGAATAAGAGATATAACCCAGTCTCGTGCACGACGATTGGCTGTTGTCCTTTGAAATATTACGGTCTAACGAGCCAGTGTTCGTGGTGAATGTGAGGGGCTTTGGGCAGTTGAATAATGGGACGAAATGGTGGCGAATGCCAGTATGGGAATCCTTGATTTGCCGGGCTTTATCGGATCAAATCGATTATCAGTCATGCCAGCAAGGATTCAAATGCTTTAGTGGAACTTTGAGGTGATATTTGGAGATGGAAAATCATTATTGGGAGTGATGAGATCATTGTCGTGATTACTCCTGGAAATTCTGTTCCACTTCAGGAAAAGACTGCGATATTTCGCAAACTCGGTGAATGTTAGGTCAATTGCTTAGGGATAATTTAATAAAAATTACAGCACCCCCCAAGTGCTTACCTCGCAATATCATAATTTTTCACAGAAAATACATAGCAAAATTCCAGAAACCTCCAAAAATATTTCCTAACAGTCTCGTAATTTTTTTTACCGACATTTCGTTCGGGAATTACGGGAAAGATACGTAATTTTTATTCAATATTTCTCGCCGGGTAATATTTACTGTGGTTTTCAATTTAATATTCTCCCGGGGTAGAATTAATATTCACAGCGAGACGGAGGAGGAGGAGGAGGTTTTTTTTTATTTAGAGGTAAAAATTCTCAGCAACACAAACCATAAGAATTTTCGCTTATGCAGCAACATTTGGGTATAAAGAAAACTGCCCGTAGAAAGTCACGTACCGCGAGTTATCCCACGATGAGATAGCGCCAAGCTAGCTCGAGGATTTCGTGGACACGGAAGTCAGCAAAGGGGGTGAGTTGCCCTTTGTCTAAACTCATACACTGCATATTTGAATGTTGGTATTACGATGAATCCAGCGAGGAGCAAAAGGAGGGTGGGGGTGGTAGAAATCATGATTTAAAAAAAAATGAAAAAATCTTGTCAAGTAAATTCGAAAAAAATCACATGATAGAACTGATTGGATGCGAAAAAAACAGAGAGCACGAACAGTGTACATGCGAATAGCTACACAATGTCCTGATCGATGCCCGAGGGGGCTGAAAGGGTGAACGGGGGGCTACTGCCCCTCTCTCCGTGTCCATTGGGGGTGGTGGAATGGGTTGAGGGAGATTCAGCCTTTCGTACGCGAGTCAGGAGCGATCCCGAATAATTGATGCGGACCGGTAACCATAATCAAGCCTGTGCGAGCGCAAATTCAATGTAGATGTGTACAACAAACACTTGGAAAGCCAGTAGTTAGAATAGCGAAAGGTTAATCCAAGGTTTTAGAATTTTATTCGTTAATTCGTTGATTTTTATACTCGTGGAAGAACCCGATAGTTCTTCATCAATGATTCCTCTGGAACATGAAAAGCTCCATCAAAAATAAATAAATTAATCAATGATAATTCCTCTTCTTCGATTGAAACGTGTAAATAATCCCCCTCCCCCTCAAAAATCCCGAGAAACATATCAGAGCTTTAAAAACTAAGAAAGCCCCATAAATCACCGAGAACAAGAGGAATTGGAATATTTTTTCTCCGCCTGCATGTGCATCGGCTCATAAATAATTGCACCTGGAGCCGAAAACGAGCGAACGAGACAAAGAGGGGGGAGGGAAAAAGCGCTGACTAATTTACGATCACGATGGGGGGAAAGAACAAGACATCGAAGATTATTACCCATCGGGTGTGAATATCCCTGGAGGCGCCTCTGAGCGGTGGATGAAAAAAAAAAAAAAAAAAAAACTGGTCTGCTCAAGTACCGGAATACATAAAGGTAGATCTAGCCGAAGAAAACCAATACCTCTAATTTGAGAGGTCACCACGGGACGCCTGGACATAGAGACATCCAGGAGATTCTCCAGGTCTCCACCGCGGGATATACTCGGGCGTCAGGGCCATTGTGTCAGCCACAGCAGGGATGCAGCATCCTCGTAGAATATATCGTGAGATTCACGAGGTGTACTAGACTGATGGTATTCTTTAGTCGAAGGGAGGGAAAGGGGGGCAGGGAAGACATGGGGAATCATACTCACGTGCCGATGGACTGGGGAAATAAAAATACATTGAGTGTCATTTTTGTTTACCTGGGGAGATCATAAATTCGATTTTGGATGGCTGAAGGGGACTAGAAGGATGGGCTTTCCTTCATTCTGTGGCTTCCAGGGACGAGGAATATTCGGTAACTGCAATATTTATTTGACACGAATGGGCCCGCGACACGAACCTATCGGAGAGTATTCAATTATTTCGAAGCGCTTGGGGGCTTACATTTACATTTATCGGAGAATTCAAGGTTATAAATTTTTAGTAGATTTTATTCTCTTTCGAAAGACAGGGGGAAGTGAGAATTCAGGGGGATTCTTTCATTCGTTAGAACATTCAAAATAATTCACTAGTAAATTTGACCGGGGGTTTTGAAATTTTTATTGCCGAGAAGTACTAACAATTTAATTGAATAATTATTGTTTGTTCATCGATAAGTAATTCTAGTTTCAGTCTCTCGCGGTTAAATGCCAAATTTTTGATCGATGAAAGTGCAAACAGAAAAAATCTGAAAGTAAATCCATATTAAATTCAATCACTGACTTTTTTAAAAACCAGAACAATTCCAGTTGAATTTTACTTCACTCGTTGGGTTTCAAATTCAATAGCTGGATTGAAAAATCAACAAGTGATGATTTGCTAATTCTCAATTGAATGGAATTTTTCCCGAAAAAATACCAGGTCAATGCCAATATCCATTCACTAGCCATAACAGTATTTCTTCTGTGGTATGTTTACCAAAGAAAAAACTCGATAAATTTTCCGTTGAATAGACCAATTGGCTATTTACACCGCGAAAAGTCCGCAGACCTCATTTACATAATTTTTTATTTCCACTTCAATACTTCGGAGAGGCGTTAACTGCATTACTCAAAGAATAATAAATCATTGGGATTTAATAACGCTGATGGTAGGGCAACTGTTGTGGTTTTCGACTCAAGAGAGAGATGTCGGGTGTATGGTGGTGAGGGTGGAAGGGAAAGGGAATGAGAAAGCTTATTATTTTAACGCCGTAACATTTCCGTTCGATTCGCACCCGAGTTGCCTTTGGGTGGAGACACAGGGGGTAAGACGAGGTGTGCGAGGGAGATGAAAGTCTGAACTTCTGGCCATACTGGCACGAGGCCCTAATCGCGTTGTCTAAACTCTAACGCAATAACCGTACACCGGAGTGAGGCTGATGGTGTTCTCTCCCTCTGTCTCTCGACTCTCACCCCATTTCGTACGTTAACTGTTCCTTGCTTTTCACTTCCGTTTGAATTCTCCGAGGGGACATAACTGGCAGCAGTACACATGCAGCTAGAAATTCGCACGGTCACTCTTTCATAATATTTCATAACGTAGGAAAAAAAAAAACAATTACCAAGAATTGTGGAAAATGGTGGATAAAAACATAAAATGATGACAATGGATGAGTTTGTGGTTTAAGTAGAAAATTGAAAGAAATTGTTTTTCCGAAGGGAAAGTCTTAACTCTTTGGTGCCAGGGAATTATTGAATAGAATTTTTTGTAGTTTAACAATGATAATTCCTGAAAAATTTCAGTATTTTATTTTTCACATTAAAAAAAAGGAGGATCTGAGATTAAACAATTATTTTACTCCACGAGAAACCCCATTTACTCCATTATTTCCGGTTCCTCTTTTATCCGGCGATTCCGCGAAAAAAGGTCAGGGAAGAAACGGGGGAAATAGCGGGGTGTATGGTATTAATTCACCAACAAATATGGCGACGAAGAAAAGCGAAGATAATACCGCACGGTGAAAACCATGTACGTGATCCCTCTTTGTACTTAACACTGGTGCAAGAAGAGTGGCACGGTTGTTGGAGACAAATGACTCAGGCTGTTGTGTTTAGTGGAGAGGGAGTATACCGTGTAAAGCTCTTTCCTCCCTTAACGTACCAGCAGTGACGATGCCAGAAGTGGGAATTAGTAATTTTCAGTGACGAAAATATCTCACGCTCGTGGAACTTCATTTATCGCTTTGTTCCAAACTTTACCCTCTACTCCACGGGGTATAGACCACAATTGTTGAATTATATCCACCGCGACTATTTTTCAACAACCCCTTTTCTTACAGCACCATGACGTTTGCCATTTCTCCACTCACATCAAAATACTTATACCTGTGATTAATTTAATTCTGCAAATAATATTGGAATAAGAATTCATTTAGAATCTTATCGCTGAAGGGGATGAAAAATAATACTGATTAAAGGATTAAAATGTGATAATCTCAACCAGAAAATCATTCGATTTTAATTGACCGGAGGGCCTTCAGATTTTTAAACTTCTCCAGAACCAGAACTACCCATTTTCTTCCTTTTCACAGCCCCCAGTGGCGCTCTGAAAACCGATCGCAGATAAATATCATCGGGTATCCCACGTGCAGTAGTCAACGACTCCTCTCGTTAGCGGCTCTTTTGAGCATTCTACAAAGTACAAAACATCTACCTGTGCACCTGTAGGACTCTTCGTTATCCAATTCGTAGCTTTTTTTTTTTTTAACGTTCGGTATTTGCGAGATACTATCGTTTTCACTCGCATGCCAGAGCCACTCACACACAGGGCCACTGGAGCTTTGACCATTCCCCTTTTTCCTCTCAGCTCATGTGATTCAACACATACCCAGAGTGCTTTGATTCACACATACATACGTCTCATACCCGTTTTACCCCCCCATCTACATGTTCCCCCGATGGCTCGTACAACGTGGGGATCGCGTGACACCGAGCGATCGCATTTCTAAACCACACAGAGTCGACGATTCTGTGTCACTCTAGCTCGCCCCACCCACTACCCTTGCCAATGCTGTGTGGTTCACCCCTTTTGCTGGCGACGTGTGCGTCGGATCGACATTGAGCATAGTCATTGATTTACAAAAGTATAATAGTTGAAGTATTTCCAGTGCGATAAAATATTTTTCTTTTGATTCTTCAATTTTTTTCAACGAAAACATTTCAGTTAATAAGATAATTAATCCTGAGAGATTATATTATGCTCTCTACATCCTAAAAGCCTCAGGACGATGTTCCTTGTTCACCAAAATTTAATCGATTAATCTTTGTTATCAATCCCATCAAAATCCAGCAGCAGAACAACCGGATCAGCCTTAACTCTCCGGAGTTAATTAATTAAACACTCGGAACAGTTAACAGCTGAACCGTCCATTCGTTAATTGCATCATTTGAATACACATCGTTTCCCATATTTTCCCACCCCCTTGATTCCCATTCCCTGAAAGGAAACATCGTAAGCGCTATGATTTTAATTTGCACCGATAATTTTACGGACCTCGCGTTCGTATCCTCCGCTTCGTTACGTCTTTCCTTCTCGTCAGGAAAAAAACCGAAGGAGTTGTAAAAAAACATATAATTCCGGTAAAATCGTGATCACACTCGGGGCAGAACAGTCGGCATTCCCTCCTCCCTCTCCCCAATCCCAACGAGCATTGCGTATTTCATTCTTTTTCGCAGTTGAAAACAATATTCGCGAGTGGAATTGCAATTTACCCGGGCAGAACGTCCGGTCGTAAAGAGCCAGAGAGAGAGAGGGAGTCTTCGGGCGTGTCTGAATGAAAAATACGTGAATGTGTAGCCCTTGTGATGCTCTCTCGCAACTTGAAGAAATAAAAGGAAAAGAAACAGGGGAAATAGGGCGGGGTGGGGAAGGGGTGAGAAGGGGAAGAAGGTATTACGAGACTTTTCAACCAGGCAAAACGAGATGAACGCGAGAGTTCACTCTTTGATATCGGCTGCACTGGCATTTCTCATTTTCCCTGTCTTTCATACACATTTGTATTATCGTCTTTGTATTTTTAGTTTTTATTTTCAGTTTAACAATTTTGTAATAGCCTCTCGGCAAGTGCTGGAATAGTATTTTAATTCCGGGGTAAACTCTCTTTGATTTGACGATTTTTATTTGTTCGGGGATTTCGAATGTTTTTCTATTGGTACGGGAATAATGGTAGGATTATTTGACGATCGAGTATTGGAGGGGCGATGGATAAGGGGAAATTAAACGTTTTGGATTTTTCATATTTTTGTAATGAACAATAGTTTTTCAATGAGTTCAGTTTCAATTTTTTTTTCAAGAGAATAAACAAAATAGAAATCGTTTTTTTTCATTCCGTTGGAATTTTTGAATTCTATGAAATATTCGGTGGAATTTCAGTAATTTATCAACAGGGAATTTACATTACCTCTGAAACGAGAAATATTGTATTATTTGCACTCCAACATACCATCTATTTTCTTTCAAGTAGTTCCGTTTTTCTTCAAAGAAATAAAATAAATGCTTTGTACTTCTGATAATTTTTCCCGGTGACGTTATTCTTCCTGCCCCCTGCACTCATCGATATTATCGATGGCCGGATGAAAAAGGGAGACAGAGAGAGTAAGGGAAGAAAGAGAAACAGAGAAAGAGAGCTGTTGGAGTCCTCGTTGAAGACAAATGCTTCGTTTTATCATTGATATCGCTGGAAATGCTTTTATCGGTGATAGCTCTCGTGCCGGTGCACGATGGGAAGAAACTACTGAGCTTCGGTATGAGTGCGAAATAGAAGAGGGGATGTGGGGGGAGGATGAGAAGCTCGGGGAAAAGTGCTCTGTCAGAGATGGTGAATTACGATAGAGGCCTTTTTCCAAATGATGAAACAGTGTGAAACGATGACGAGGTGTATCATTATCGCTCTGTCACTTTTGTTAGTTTTTTGCGGATAAAAAATTGCGATTTTATGGGGGGACGAATTCCCGGAGACATTCATGACTGAGAATGAATAATTGTCGTCATTTTTTCGGTGGCAGAAGTGCAATGCAATTATTATTGCACTCCTTCACCGCATGATTGCAACTCAATTGAGGAAATGAGATGAAATTATTCCCGTTTATGAATAACATTAGGAGCGATTATTAATTAGAATTTTAATGAAATTAAAAATAAGGAAATTAAATATTTTCCAATAGTCCAAACGATTAGAAACACTCGTTCGGCTTTCGTCTACAAGCGGCAAAAAAAAAAAATCCACCGACGGAGGAAAAAAAAATTCGACAAAGTGCCACCATTTCCGCAAAAGGAAGAAGAAGTGGAGTGCAAACCCGTCAATAAATCCAGTGATAATGGATCGACCGTTAATTGCGCCGCGACGTTAATCCCACGAGTAATCTCAAGCGGACAATAATTCCGAGCGATTCCAGTGGCCGTGGGGGTGGGTGGGGGTGGAGGGTAAAGGGGATGAATTGGTGTTGGTGACTGGAGTAAGTGAGAGAGCAGTTGAAATCGTATGTATGGAGAAAGCTGGAAACACAACGAGTGGAGGAGAATTCGAGGTATATAGGTGGGAGGAGGTGAGGCTGAGAGTGAATGAGGGCGCGCACGTCGTAATAAAGCCCACGCGTAGACAATGGCCAAGTTGGAGTTGGCGTAACTAACGAAGTTGCCGGTTACGCAGAATGGAAACGCCCGACGCGCGAATTCATCGGATTTAACTCTGTCTCACTTGCAAATCCGTGTTTCTCATGCTTAATGTTTTTGTTTATTGATATATTTTGGAACAATGGGTGAGTCGCCGGGGGATGAATTTATTCTGATGGAGTCGTCATTGGAGTGAAGAGTTTGAATGAATTTCTGGATTACTCAGGGGTGGAAAGGAGCGAGAATTTTCCAGAGGAAGATTTCAATAATTATGTAGATAAACAGATAGACAATACCTCAAGTAAAAATTCAAACTTTCATCGAAAAATCTGAACATCGATGTTCAGTCAATTAAAATACTTTGGGAATAGAGATGTACTAATTTCCGTAATTAACTCGATAAAAAATGTTTCCAATATTTTTCGTTATTTCTCGCTGAAGCGTTTCATTCTTCTCGTTTATTTTTATTCTCCACCAAAGCGTTTGACGGTGAAAATTGTGTGGTATTGAATGACAGCCACAGAAATAAGATATCATAATCCATCCTTAGACTCGAGTAGCTCGCAAACGATAGAAAAAAAATGGAAAATACGATTTTTATCAAAGTAGCTGAAAGCAGTGACGAATAATAGAAAATATATTTCGCTCATTCAGGTCGAAACATTAATCGGGCTCATCTGTGATCATATTCTACTTGGAAATATCCTCCTCCCACTTTTCCATTCAATCCTTCGGTTTTGAAAAACGCCCAGACAACAATGCAATACCAAATGCTTTCCACTTCTTCCTCTCGGCTTCTTTCTTCAATGAACGACTTCAGTGCTGGTGGTAGGGGAAGGGTGGATGGGAATAGAAGGGCTGATATAGCCGGGACTTGTGTGCACTCTCCCCTATTTTCTGTAAGAGGAGTATATCCTTTTTCTCCCCCTTGTAGTTGTGGATAGCTGACCCAACTTTTCCTCGAGGGTGTAAGGACAGTAGAGAAACCGAGAACAAAGACAGACAATGGAGATCACGAGTGGTCTAACCTCTTTTTACCCCACTCTGGAAGAAAAATAAAACAATGAGGGGCTTGAAAATAAAATATCAGGGGTAATTGCCATGAATTTTGTCCTAGTTTCACCGGCAGATTCAATTATTTCGGGTGAATTCACATTTATTTGATTAATTGCGTCATTATTATGTGGAAATGTTTGTGGAAAATTGAGAAAATTGATGTACTGCCATTGTCATCATTTCACGTGATTGAATACAGAAGAATTACTCACATCAATCTTTCCCTTTGTTAATTAAAAAAAATTATGAGAATTGTTCTGCAAAATTTATTCAAATGGTAAAAATATTGGGTTAAACTCACGGAAATGGTCATTCCACGACTATAATTACTCTTTGATGCAATAAAATACCAGGAATGTCAGGAAAAATCCGAGAATAATTGGCCTCAACTCGATTAAATAAAACCCACCTCCTCCTCTTCTTAAAAAAATGGCGTTTAATTAATGTAAACAATCTCAAGAGGTAGAAACGAATGAAAACGAATCTAAAAAAAAATGATAAAACTGTCAGGAATGTTATACTGCTGGTTACTATTGCCGAGGGCGAGTGGAACAATTGTTCCTGTTAATAAGAGATAAGAACATTTCCCAGAAATAGCACGTTGTTGCCTCTTGTACTGTTCGTTAGCGCAAAACTCGAGTAATCCCAGTGAATCGCAGTAAAGATGTGCCCGGGCTTTGCTCTGGCTTTTAAGACGAAAAGAGACCGAAGAATATTTCACGAAGGGTTGGAGGTACGAGCAAGTTGATGTAAACACCCACTGGAAAGTCCTTTTTACTCAGGTCCTTCGTTGAGGTCCGTCAGCCTGACAAAGCCGCCGCACAGTGGAACGCAGAGCCTTCGAGACAACGTGTACGAAGTTGCTCGGGCTTCACGTAATATCACGGCTGTGGAACGCAGCCCCATAACCTCACTCCCCCGTTCACCTCTCTCTCCTTGCGAATTCCACCTGCCTCTTCACTGCGAGTTTCCACCCTGCCACTATGTCCTACGATATTCCCTCCACCTCCACCTCCTCGTGTTCGTCCTCCTTCACACAGCCGGTTTCGCAGTGGAAAAAGACGGAAGTTGACAAATATTTGAACGAGAAATAAGAAAAAGTGTTGAAATTAAGATTCTCGTTCATTTATTATGAAGAATGGGGAAAAAATATTTCTCGCGAATCGAGATTTTAATTTTTTCAGTTTCCCGAGGAGATTTTGTCGGAAATTCTGTACATTAATTTATGGGATGGTATGAAGAATGCGGGAGAAAATAGTGACGAGGACAATGAATTTAATATTTATTCAGTATTAGTTATTTATGAGCTTCAACTCAGAAAAAAAAATATTTTTGTGAGTTGTGAACATTCTATACATTAATTCCTGGGTGAGGATAAAATGTACAACCATAAACTCTGGGCAAATTAAGGGCTGCAATTAAATTAGTGAAATGAAAATTAGAATCGCCAGTTGGTTGAGCGTAATTATGTCGAATTATGAAATTTCAAAGGAGAAATTCCACTTCCTCAAAATTTCAAAACCGACTCCCTAAATTTCCGCAAAAAATTCACATCCACAAAAAACCATCACCCTACAACATCCTTATAATATCTTATCCACATCTCCTCCATTAATTCCCCAAAATATCCATAAATAAACGCTGTTTATCAGGCCGCATAATTAGTCGAGAGTGTCTCAAAGATAAAGGTCATTTGTCAGGGTCATTTGTCTCGATATTCTCGGGCCCTGTGTTGTTGCTGGGGGTTGGGGAGAATGTACGAGTCAAATGGAACGAGTATCAAAGAGAGGTGGAGAAGGTGAAATGGCAGGGGGAGAGAGTGGTGAGACGTGTGCGTGAAAGCGTATCGTAATGTACACCCATTCCGATAAGACCCCGGAGAACGGCGCCGTAGCCGGGCTCTCCCACTCGGCAACTGCGCCCGAGCTTTCCTCTGAGCCTCCCGAAGGTGAAGGGAGGAGAGAGTAACGGAGAGGAGGTGCAGCACAGCCACGACAAAGGACGGGTTATGTTACGACCGAGTGTACGTTACCCGTGGAAATGCCTTTTCCCTCCTCGCACTGCATTCTGTATGTCTCGTTCATATTTTTTTTTTGTTGAATAAAAAAAAAAACGAACACTGCGAGCTTTGTGGCCGGGAGTTATACCAATAACTGGGGACGCTCTGGGTACAGCGGATATACTTATGTATTTGCATTTCGATGGATACAAGTCCCGTTGTATTTCATATTCCGGAAAGTTGTAGTTTCCATCCACTTTTTATCTGATTTGATACGATATTCATGCGGTTTCGAACAATGAGAAGATGGAGAACCCCATAATTTAATTACCCTATGAATATTGGTACTTGTGTGGAAAGTTCGAGCTTGATGGAGTGGATTTTACACATCCAGTGCGCAAAATAAAAGCTTTGCGTACGGTAAATCCTTTTGAAATATTATTTCTGCGAACGAGTGGGTAAAATTACTTTCTCGCACGGTGTGATGAGAAAACATAAAATTATTATATTTTTGAGTGCTTCACATCATCGCCACTGTGTGTAAAACATTTTAATTTATCCACAAACAATAACAGTGCAGTTTTTTATAAATCCATAGGGCGAAACTTTTCGGTGTGCATTGTCTTAGGATATGCTTAATCCTTCTATTCACAATTTCATCCATTTCCCCGGTAATTGTCGCTCTCCAGTTGCATTTTATCATCCAATTTCAGCGCCGAGGGCCACTTATGTTTTTACCACTTCCACCCCCCCCTCCCGCCCCATCTGCCCCCTTTCCGTGTCAATTATTTTAGTTCTCTACTATCTAAATCCCCTCGGAATGAGAGGAGGGAATTTCCATTTATACGATAACGTCTGTCTTCATTTGGGAGGTGAAAAATTGGGGCACCAACGAACAAAGAGAGAATTCATTAATCATTAAAATTTCTTCACTCTGTTTTTCTACATTTTCCATCCCCCTTTTGTCACGGTACTCCCTCGGTGTGGATAAAAAAAAATATCACCATTATAATAAAATCACGACAGATAATGGGACAGTATGAGAAGCTTAGGGGAGTGACAAAGTTGAATAACAAGTGGATAAAATATTATATTCGTCATTCTTCTCGGTGAATAAATTCACTTCACTTAAAAATTCGTTCATTTCGGGGCATCGGGTCCTCTGGCAATGAAAAAATGTCCATCATTCATACTTTTTTTTCATACGCTCCACCATTCTCAACCATTCTTCTCTCACACTTATTTCTCTCTTTTCGTTATATTTCTTTTTATCATTTTCTCTCGCTAGATTCTTTCACTCTTTATTTTTCCATCTCTCTTCGGCGCATCCACACAGTCGTCGCGACGATATTTTCGTTGGCCGATCGACCGTGCGCGTCGACGCCTTCCTGTTATCTCTCCTCCGAAGCATCTGTATGTGTTTCCCCGACGACCGCGATGGGGGGATAAGGGGTACGTAGACTCATGGAGCTCACGTGGATCATCTCCGGTGCTTGGACAGCTATCGCGAGTCACCGCGGTCCGAGGAGAGCATCTGTTTCGAAAAAAATTTAATGCCCCAGCCTCAATATTTATTCAGGGATGATTGAAAATTTAACCCTTTCAGTGCAGTAAATTTTCTGCAGATGAGAAAAATTTTAAAACAATTGGGATAAATTTTATAAATAATTTCTCTTCGTGCGGAGCGACCGTTTTTGTTTTGGCGTTATCCCGGATGGAAGTGAATATTGTATGACCCAAAGCAAGACCCCGGAATAAAGGAGTGGTGGGTTGCAGGGGGGTAAGAGGGTGGATGATAGGGATAGAACGAGTCTGAGGGCTCTGAGGCGACGTCACAAGTTCTCTCGGCTCATTTCCACCTCGTGGTGTTGGTTGCCATCTTTCACATCGCATCCACCCCTACCGATGATTAAAAAAATAACAGAAAATGTGACAGTTTCCATTATTAATCTCCACATTTTTTCCCATATTTTCCCGACAAATATAACTTTTCACTTGTGCATGCGTAAATTTGCCCTTGCCCTGGAATATCGATAGCGAGAGTGACTTCACTGGCGGCTGGATGAGGGTAAAAGCGAAAGGAAAGATATTAGAGTGGAAGAGAGAGTGAGAGAGAGAGTCGCTGTGACGCGTTGCTAGGTTACCGAAACCACCAGGGTTACTCTACGTAAATTTCGCATCCTCTGGAGTTGATCTTTATGACCAAGGTTTCGATCGGTTTTCCTTGAATTTTAGATAAGCTGATTAGGCATTACGGCAGAGGGTGTAATCTGGTATTACGTTACACTTTGAGTTACCTGGGGTACATGATTTTAGGAGCCTATCAACGATTTAAGATTTTGATTTTTTCGGGAGGGGAAAAGGGAAAACTGCCTTTGATTAACGATTCACAAAAGGGGATTTTCGGGGGATCTGGGAGGTGATTTGAAATTCTCTGTGGGGGAAAAGACAGAAATTACTCCACTCTGGATTATTATATGGTAATTTGTATTCATGCATGCCATCCAGAGCATTGTTAGACGATCCACTCGAAGAAAAGAATAAATTTACGTCGGCGACGCGAAATCCAAACTATTACGTTAATATTAACTACGAAAATAAATTTAAAAAATGCAAATTTGAATTGATATTGACAGCTTCGATGAACATTAAATATTTCTAATTCTGTTTTACCCCCAGTCTCCCATGATAACCTCGACAATAAAAAAAAATCCGGCAAGAATAACCCCCGAAGCCCTCGAAAACTACCCCATTTACCTGAAAAACCCGACGAGCATTTGTTTTAAAATAACTTCACAAAGGCTGTTTATGAGACAATAAGTGCATGTCCGTGGTGAACAATTACATGAAAAAAGAAGTGAGGGAAAACGCAGAGAAACCCCCGGCAAAAAAGTGGCAAAAGAGTTAAAGAAAAAAAAAAAGAAGAAATGAAAAACAATGAGGACTCGACTCGACGAGTGCACGACTGCGGAACAATGCAGTGGAGAAAGAGATCTCGGGTTTGCTGGTGGTATACAGTCCATGTATAAGGTGCAACGTCGGGGCTACCACTGGCACAAGGTTGGAGAAAGGCTTGCGCGCGAAGAAACGATTAGTCTCCATTCACACGTTCATCTTCCCTCCCACACCATGACATGCACAATCCGGTTGTACACATTTATGTGGATGATTGTGGTGATGGGGGGGTTGAAGGGGTAGTTGGAGTTCTCTGGATACACTCAGGCGACAGTGTGGCATTGTCCGTTTATTACCGTGCGCCTATTTTCCTTCACATGAATGAGTTGAAAACAGAAAGCTCGAGTGCGAAGTCGAGTACTCTCAAGGCCTCTTCACATTTAATTTCCACAATTTCTTCCAATTTTCCACTTTCCCGAAACAATGGTGGAAATAAAATAATTTTTTCAGAGTGAGAATAAATATTTTGAACTGATGGAGTGCAGACGTTGGAATACCAAAGTCAATAAAATTCGGGCGAATGGAAAATAGTAAAACAGCTGACAGAACTCACCAATTACCGATAATAATTACATTACACACTGATTGATAATAATTGTGATGAAACTCAAAGAGAAGACATCGGAATTTGTCGTCACTGCGTTATTTTCTGGCAACGTCGTTGTGAGTCATTGAAACGTGTAATAAAATGGAGAAAAAAAAATTGTGAAAAGCCTGTGGCTGATGGACGATGTGTTTCATATATTCAAGAGCTCTCTTATAATATTTCCCCGGGTATAACCCCTTTTCTCGTCGCTTTTGACGTCTCCACCCCCGATTCAGTCAGCCGCGTTGTGTATAACTGGATCGGTGAGCAGTGGCCACTCAACGTGCGGTCCGCATTTTCGCTCACTACCCCTCAGGGGCTAAACACCCTTCCCTCCAGCAGTGCCAATCCCTTTTACAGGGATGTATGGACGAGAGTACGCGGCTGGCACGAATTAAGGGGCATTCAGTGGAAATCACGACTCTATTCCCCCTGAATTTTTCTTGAATAATTGTTTCGAAATAAAAAAAAAAAATGAGTCTACGAGCGCTGAATTGCGAGGGCTTGTTGTACTTTTTTTTTCGCTTCTGAAAAAATTATTTCGACCGCAAAAAGCAATTATGGTGGAAATGGAGAAAATAAAGTGCCCGTACGTGTTCGATGTTTCTTCTCTCTCACACTCGCCTGAGGTTTATTTCATGCTATCGAATAATACGCCAACTCTCTGACCCTCGGTCATGATCCATTGTTAACGAAGCTTTCGGTTATTAATCCCCCAGCGATACGCTCAAATGCGTAGAGTGCCAAGTTTTTGGGTAGACCCTACCCTCCATGAAACAGAGGGCTTTTTCGGACACCGGGATCCAAGGATTACGCTTTGTTTCTACGTCTGGTAATCTTAATGGAGTACAAAACAGAAATATAAAAAGTCTTTTTTTCTCTCCTCGTGAAGATTAATCCAAAGGAACATTTTCGTCCTCGAGAATTTCTTCGTTAAGTCTCATTTATTGATTTATTGGGCGATTATTTATTTCGTTAAATACGAAGTCAAATGTTCTAGAGAGAATTTTTTGTCGTGACTCCCTGCAACTCCCTTTTTATAAATTTCTCTCAATAGGAAGCAATACAATCCATTCTCTCTCGTCGAAGAAGAATGTCTCCTCGAGTAAGAAAAATCCAGGTGGTCTTTTATGCGACACAAAGGCCAACCGATTGCAAAGACAACATTCTAAGGGGGTAACTGAATACAGCGTAGGAGGAAGGGATGAGGTAAAGGTGAATGCAGTATCTCGTATGATGCCGCCAGAGGAGCATTAAACAGGTGGCCACGTGCCCATTAGCGAAGCACTTCGCACGTTGCATCCGTGCAATAACGCATTTATCCACGCACGTGCCTCGACTCTCGTTTCCATCGATCGACTTTCATGTGGATAATGTTAATGTTAATGTACACTACCTCGAACATCAGCTGCTTCGATCCAGAAGACGTCAGGGTGAACATTGAATAACGATCAAACAATTTTTCACGGAGGGAGGAAAACATTTTTTTACGGTTTCGTGTCTTATGGGAATGTTTATGGGGATTTAGAGGTGACAAGCACATAGACTTGTCAAAATATTTTTTTTGTCAGTCCAGATGGAGATAAATATTCAGTAAAAATGGGAGAACTAATTTTCCCGGTTTTTCCGGTGATTTTTAGTGAGATCTTCGATACGGAAAAAAATTAGACTTGGGAAGCAATCTTTTGGGATAAAAGTACCCTTCATCCCTCACTTCACCCCCTGGAGGTCTTATTTTAACCTAAAATATCTTTTCGGATACCTGCGCATTAATTTATTAATCACAATTCATTTTATGAATCACCAAATTTCATTGGTGATAAATTAATCACTATCTGTAAATTCCACTCTGTCAATCAATTAATCCTCCATTTGATTTCAATTTTCCCGTTAAATTCCACCTCCTCAGTCACCCCCATTCAATCATTAATAATTTTCCCCAGAAATCTCCAGTCTTCCGCATCAAAGTCATTTTCCGCAACGCGTTACATCCCGTCTGATAAGTTGTCCGTTTCCTCCGTCAGAATCCATCCATTTTTTATTCTCCGAGTCCCTCACACGCGCATTCGCAATCTCTCCCTCCGCCCCTCTCCCCCCGCCCCTCTCCCCTACCCCTCAATTGCAAAATATCCAGCACCGCGAGTACATACAATTCTCTCCCCCCTGTACTATTCTCATCTGCTCCCAGTACTTTCAAGAAATCTCCGACTATCACTCGTGTACATAAGGGGATTATACAGAAGATACGGGATGAGTCGGAAAAAAAGAATCTCAAGAAAAAAAAAAATACGAAGAATGCGAGGAAATCCGGTGGCAAACGAGATTGACCGGATTGGTGGATTGTATTCTATTTCCTCAGCTGGAACGAAACTGACGCCAGCGGTAATGAAACTTTTTAATCGCCGGGGGCCACTTTTCCAGATAAAAGTGTAACACACCCTGACAGAGCGAGGATAGAACAACTGGGTTGAAGCGAAGAGGCAGTTAGAACATTTTGTGGCAAACGTTTTCAACCCTGTTTTCTTTTCCCCTCTTTTACCCTTTTTTTTTTCTTCACCTTTTTTAGCAAACTTTTTACCTTCGTTTCTATTTGTCTTTCGCATTCTCCCCTACTTTCACCTACCAAAAGAGGTGGTATCCACCTCCCCCTTCTGCCCCCTTCACTCCCACACACACATGTCACAGCGTTCGCCGTGATTTTTCACTTGGTTGAGGCACTGCTTTGTGGAATTAAATTAAAATAAAGAAATACGGGAGACAGGTGGAGTGGGGGGGAAATTACCGGCAATGAAACGCATGTTTTTGTTTATTTCGGTAAGCTTTTGGGGTGAAAAAAAAGCCCGCCAGTTTGTTTTTACCCTTCGGCTTGGGGTTTAAATTGGATTTTCTTGGTTGAGAATTTTTAATTACCGGAGAGATATTTTGCTGGTCTGTTTTTTCATGTCCATCGGTTTTTTTATTTGTTAACTGGATGCTTTTATTTCGTAGGAACGTTCGGGGGAATTTTTCACTTGTATTTTTAACCGGCGTACAGTCAATCACATTTCAGTTTCAGTCAAAATTTAAAAATTCACAATGGAACGAAGAAAAAACATTAGGAAGTGGAAACATATGTATTCTGTGAAATTAAATTAAACTAAGGAACATGGGCACAGAGATGGGCGGGGTAAAGATACCGACGTTGACACACACGTTTTTATTTATTTCGTTCTGTGTTAAAAAATATCCAGTCGTTGGTTTCTTTTCTTACCCTTCGGCTTGTGGTGTTAAATTAGATTATCTCAGTCGGGAATTTTTAATTACCACGAAAATATTTTTCTGACATTTTTCATGTCTTTGAGGTTAACTCTTTGCAAAGTAGATGTTTTAATTTTAACGTACACTTACGGGAACAATTGTCCTCGCAAATGAATTATTCTCTCCTCGAAACATTTGTATTACTTCTTCCCAATTAATTTTTGGAGTTTACGCTTTTGCATTAAACATTTTTGTCCTCACAAATTTTTGATTTTTTTTTTATCGTCGGACGTTTCAATTACATTCATAATAAATCTCGTCTGAGTAATGAATAGCACTGGATTTTCCTCTGGAGCAATTTCACTCTGAAAATTTATGAATTTTTTCATTAAACGTTTTAACGATTTTCATCGCAAGTTTCTGCGTTCTGTATCTCCGGGTTACGATAACTCTTGATTAAAGTGCGTTCGATGGAGCTGCAAATGTATGTATGCATGCAATTTTTTTTTTACTCCGTCTTTCTCTCTCTCTCTCTTGTGCTTTCAGTTGTAGGTTTTAACCGAGAGCTTTTCTGTATCCCGATATAAATCTGTGCGGCATTGGAAGGCACGTTTTCATCGGATTCTCGAGAATCTCGTTCTCAATCTCCCTCGGTCTTCATTCCAACGTGAATTTTTATTCGTTACATCGTCTATCCACTCTCGCCCCCTCCTCCACCCTTTGCAATCCCACTCGTAGCATCTATCTCTCTCTAGTTTCTTCCTCTTTCTTTTTTTTTTATTTCCCTGTCGTTTTATCCTCTTCTTCATTCGCCACTCTAGGAAATCCGAGCGAGGCCGGATATCGCCTTTCCAACCCGAGGAAAATAATTAACTGCCTGCCGTAGTGGAAATTCAAGAACGTTTGTTCAAGTTAAGAGATCACTCACTACTTTTTTCTAATAATTTTCACGCTCCGGCCTCTTTGGCTTCGTCTTTATTTCCCTTTTTTTTTTCAAATGACTCCCGGTATTTTTCACTCTTTGCACTCCAGGTACGCATAATCTGATATATCCCATTAACTTTATAGGGTTTCATCCATCTTTTCTTCTCGGCGAGGCCCTCTTTTTTGGTTTTAATTAGATTTATCACCCTGTTGACGGGGATTTTTAATTGAGAATAATGATTGCCGTAAATTCATTAACATCCTCGATTATGGAAATTGAAATTTATTGAGTGCTTTATTCTCTGTTGCAGGTACGTTTTCTAGGGATGAGCGCGAGGATTTACCTGTTCGTAAGTTGATGAAGCTTTTATTTTCTTGAGGGGAAATTTCTCCGGAATTTAAAATACAGAAGTTTAAGCACAACGTGTTTTAACTGAAGAATTGTTCAGAAATTTTTCACCTAAAAAATCATTGCTCACAAAATACCAGGAAATTATTTGGTTGAAAAAATTCTCTGAGATTTTTCACGTTAATTTCTGAATTTAGAATTTTATTATTTAGATAATTATTATTTTTTGCGAGAGTCGTTAGTTTTCTTGGGGTAAATTTGAAGCCAAGTTTTTCACGAAATGGAAATCAAATTTTAGTTGGCTAAAAATATCCCCAAAGCTGGAAAGATTGAATCCTTAAGTAAAATTTATTTACCCAAGAGGTAATCACAATCTGTTTCCCACGTAAAATCCAGTTGTGTCGTGGGTGATGTGTTTCCCTCACCTAAAAGATACGTAATTGAGGGAGTGAGCCCGGTTGCCCGAGCGTTAGGCCTCTTAATTCTCCCAATAAAACGGCAATTTCCGTCTCCACGTGGGCTCCATTGGTGTCACCATTAAAGCCATGTGCCACCTGGGATCCGTGGAAAATAACTAAATAATAAATTGGCCCCGGGGGGAGAAAAAACGAGTGCCCGAAAAAAAAAAAATTGTAAGAAGGTTCATAAAAGCCCCCGGCTTCAGACTTCGATGCAGACGAGGGGAAAAAAACTATGTGCGCCTCCTTTGTCTTGAATTCCAACATCTCCAAAGGGCTTCAATGACGGTGATAACCCTTCGACACTTGAATACCGAACGCGTGAGTGAGCGCTCAATTGTGCGTTCCAGAAGGAATGAGAGTTGTTGAGCGCATCGGCACATTTCATACTGTCAATCATAATTTTTTTTTTTTTTTTTCATCGATGACTTAAATGAATGATCAAAGGCAGTGTCGGTCTATCGATCGCTCATTGTACACCGTCGAAGTGACGGGGCACTTTTATTTGAAGGTTTGACTGGACCGTTGATGACGGGAGATAAGAGGAATGCATATCTCAATTAAATTATTCAATCTCCATTCGGCTGGAGCACAAGTGCTCGTTACAAACTTTTAAAATTGTTGATCAAGAATTTTTATCACTTTTTAGGACATTTCATTACTGAATGATTTTATTAGTAAAAGTCCGGGTGAATAGAAATATTTTCATCCTTTCCCTCGGTATTTTTATTATAAAAAAATATATCTCAATTGAATTTCCACTTTGAACTCTGGAATTCTTTCCTGGCGACTTTTCTCGTGCTGGCACTAGAAGTTTTTACATAAATTTACTATTAACTATCACTGGCATACACTCCCTCATTCAAATCACTCAAAAATCTCAAGTTCTTTCTTCCCTAGCAGTTCATGACACCATTAAAATATACAAAATTACACCGCAATACGATGTTTCAACAATGGCGAGTAAAATCGTGTAACTCGAAAACAGCCGGTTAATTTACATACAAACACGCTATTACAATTTTCATACAGCGTCCATCTTGTGTATGCCGTACACGACCATACCGTTACCCCGTCAAAATGACAGTCTCCCTCTTTCGCAACATAACCCGCGCGGACACATAAACATATACCCGTAAAATAGCCACACGTGGGGGAGTACTTAGAGTCTATGTGAAATTGTCAATTACACCTTGCAAATGTTAGTGGTGTGGAGTAGTGGTGGTGATGGGGAGGGTACAGAGGGGTGGTCGTACGGGGTAGAATCCCATAACTGCGCGTTAAAGTCCTCCCGAAACGGTCTCACTGCCTTTTCAGTCCATCCTTTAATGCCCAACTCCAGGGAACCGGGTCATTTGATGTTTCAATGACGTCATCACGCTGTTATTGCGGTTAAAATAATATAAAATATATAATGACTTTATTTCAAATGGCTTTCTTCAAGAGAAATAATTCCTAGAATTTTTTTTATTGGGGGATTTTAGTCAAATGAAACGTCTCTGGGTAATTTTTTTTCTGTCACAACAAATTCAACTTCGTTCGGTCATTTTTTTCGCTGTGACATTTCACTCCGGAATTAGCAAACTTTTGCTAGTAATTTTTACTCAACTTTTCTCCTCGTGTTTAATTCGAAATAAAAAAAGTACAATGAAATTTTGATGTAAAAATGACGACAGCACGCTGTTATCATCGTTAAAAGTGTATGGGGATGGTGTGAGGGGACGCGAATGAATATAAAACATTGGATATTTTTCATTTAACAGGCAGCTACAACGCAGGGTGGCTACACTCTGGGTATCGTTCGACAGCTGGCAGTGGGCTCTCGAAATGCGTCGGGGAATATGAGGACCATCGCTTCGAAATTCGTAGCTCAAATGTAGCGCGGGGTAAGGGGTCAGTGGGGAGGGAGGGAGGGTGAATACGTGGCGAGAACGCCCGGTGGTCAGAAGGGGAGTGAAATATATTTCCGATTACACTTCGGGTTACAGGTGGCACGATGGATTCCCTTTACTCTCTGTTGAATCGTTAGCCTCGTATTTGCTGAACGGCTTTATTCATTTTTATTGGGAGACGGTTTTATCTTTTTGGGTTTTTCACTCTTTATTCGGTCATTTTTTTTCGGAGATTAGATCGATCACGACAGATGGACAGAGTTATTCTTTTGTTGAGGCAGATTTCTTTGGATTTTTCTGATGGGGGTTATGGGAATTAGGGAATTAATTGAATATTCGTGGGGATATGGCAATATTGTGACTCGAGACGAGGGATTTTTTTGAATTATTTGCTGCAACAAAACTTTACCCGTTTTCTCTAATTCGGTAATTTCATTGGGAAATTTAATGTAAATATCCCCGAGAAAAGGACGCTTATATGATTAATGTTGAACTGGCAATTGTATTCATGAGATTTATGTACAGAAGCCCGCATGTAGAGCAAGTTGCGGTTGAACAGACATCGCTTTTCAATCAATATAAACCGTTACGCTGATGATGAAATCCGTGGACATGGTTAATTAGTCGACTTTTCCCGGATGTATCCCTCTGCGGTTGGTGGACAAACAGGAAACGGATGTAAATACCGGATCAGTCCTGTACCCCATCATCCCTCTGTGTTGCTCACTACCTCTACCCTTCCTCTTCCCCTTCCCACTCATCCATTCTTGTTTCTCTCGTTGAAGAGAAGTGGACGGTATTTGATACCGAGTTTTCGATATTTCCGGGTAATACCATTGATGCAAGTGCGTCACGTTAACCGCACAATTTCACATCCGGATCGGTTTTCATGTAAAAATGTTTTTTTTCCTCGAATGAGATGGAAAAAAAAGCCGAAAAATTCGAAGGGAATTGTTGTTGGCTGCAGCTGACGTATCAATTCTTTTAATTTATTGATGAGAAATTCAGATTTTCTGCAACAATGGTTTAAAATTTTTGGAATTGAATGAGAAATATTTAATCGTTCGGCGAATACGAAAATCCAACGGCTGAATCAACTTATTCATTAATTGAATTTTCATTTTTCATGTGAGAATGAATAATAAATGGACAATTTCTGTCGAAATCAATCACATGTCGACAATTAATTGGAAAAAATTAGCTGTGAGTTACGAAAATGATAATCAATCGAATTAAATCAATCCCTTTACGAAGACTGAATTGAAAAATAAGTAAAATGCACTAATATAAATAAATCCAGCAACAAATATGAATTTAAAAAAAATCAACAGCTATTTTTCTCCATCGTAATAATGAAAACATATTTTTCGCCATTTTGAAGGGACTAAAAATGGTGAAAAAAACATTATTGTCAGTGGTTTGAGAAATAGCCTGGGTCAACAAGTCCACCATAACTCTGTGTTGAGAGTTCCTCCACCCATCGTAACCCCCGAGATATTTTGGAACACGTTCCAACGAAGTGCCCAGGGAATATGCTTGGCCTCTGGTGACGAAGAATGGATGAAGGGGGGTAGAGAGGGGGTGGGATAAAACGAAGCAATATGGCTGCTCGCTGCAGCAAAATTCCGAGTTTCCCCTGTCGTCTAACACCGGAACGCCAACAACACTCAGATATATAGGTACGAAAGAGAGTGAACGGAAAAGGTGAAAGGGATGGAGTGGGTTTCTGCAACACATTTTAACTATCCAAATTTAAGTTGGAGGTAAGTGCCTTCGCTCGCACGAACTAAACTTTTTCCAACGGGGTGTTAGAATTGTATTTATATGCTAATGTCAGTGGAGTAAAAGGGGTGGTTAGACGATACTCGCGTTCCTCCAGCATTTTCTTTCATTCTCCTGGAGTTTTTTTTTTTACCCCACGTCTATTTTGTCGGTCTGGAATGCGTGCAGATTAATTTTTAAAGAGTGGAGTGGAGATTTCATTTAAAAACATAGTACTAGTGGTGGAAAAAAAAATTAAGTTATCAGATATATGAAATTTAAACGAGATTCAGAAAAAAATGACTGGCCAATTGTCAAAGTCGACTTGAGCTCCACTCGAATGAAATTACCCTGAACCCCTTGAACAAATTACATTTCATAATCTTACCGCCCAAGTGAATAAAACTACCATCCCCCCAAGTCCCTGGTATTCCACCGGGGCTACCTCTCGTTGAATTCAAACCTGTCAGAGTGAAGTTTCGAGGTCATGAGGGTAGGGAAAACGATCAAGTAAATGTGCATTACCATTTGAGGGAGTCCATCCCACTCGCACGATCCTGATGCTCCAGCAGCAGACAGTTGCCCAAAAACTCCCCCTCTAATACACTTTTTTTTTTTCCCTCCACCGGTCGTGTAATCCCCGAAGCGCCGCGGAGAATACACCCGCTGTACAAAACGTAATTTATAAGTTCAACTCTCTGTAAACCTCTCATGGAGTTCCTCCCCCATTCCACGCTTGAAACTTGTGGAGTGAAAACTCTGACAGACTCCTCTATCTAGCGGATCATGGTTTTTATTAAAAAATGATGAATACACCTGATAGGGATTTGGGGAGTACATTTTTTTTTTAACGTCGCTTGAAAAAACGATTTATCAACGGGAAAACTCAATCCATCTATCCGCTCCGGCATCTCGGATTCTCGTTGGCACTGATCGAATATTATTTTCGATTTAATCAACTTTCGGTTGTTAAAAAATACTTTTATCCGGTTTTCGTTCAGTTCGATTGATTTTTATAACTCGAGATATGAAAAATCATCCTGTGGAGGACTCGAATAACCGGGATTTCGTTTTAATTAAAATATACCTCTTGGAATATTATTTATATCAAATATACCACCAAATGTATACAAACAATTATAAATACAGTTGAACTTTAGTTTTCGCAATTTTTCAGTCACAAAAAAAAATCTTTTCCAACGCAAAAAAAAATGTTCTCCTCCGGACAATTTTCAGCTCTCAATTAAAAAATTCCGTAGAAAATTCTTGACAATTCGTAACAAAAATAAAACATCCATTACCCGTAATAATTGAAGAAATCCAACAAACCTCTTCTCAGCGTGAAAATAAGAGAGACCCGAGGTGCAATAATTCATAAGAAAAACTTTCTCTCTCAACCGCCCTCAGGAATTGCTGGGGAATGGTTTTCCTACCGTCCCCAGTAAAACTTCAAATACACCCCCATACACCTTCCACCCCCTACCGTCCCACTCCGCTAGTCGGAGGGTAACTTTCCCCGGATCGTCTTTCTATTAAAAATATTAAATATTTCAATATGGGGATAGAAGCGGAGCGAGAGGAGCTCGGTAAAGACGTTGGTTCACTTAGTACCGTGGGGATCTACCTGAGGTGAACAACGGCGGGATGGTATGGGGTTGAGGGGGGGAGGGGGGTGAAGCGCAGGATGGTTGTAAAAGCAAAGGAGAGCTTACGACGTTAAGCTCGTCGTGATTGAACTATTTATGTTACGGACGCGTATACCACGTGCCATAGTCTCTTTACCCGCTCCCACCCCCTCTTTATCCCTGAGACATTTTATTTTATTTTTTATTTTTTTTTTTTGCAAAAGCGTTTTGTCTCTATGGATCCTCCTCTCTTGGCATCTAACGCGTTTTCCATCGTCAAAGGATACCTGACTGGAATATTCCGGGGATTTTCTAAAAATTATTGAATGGAAAAACATCTCGGCGAGGGCGACATGATGCAGGCAGAATACATTCAATTCAGCGAAATAGAATTCAAGTGTATCGAATACATTCGTTTATTTATTTCTCATGCATGCGGCGAAGGGTTGAGAGGGGGTGAGAACCCAGAGGATATCGATGGGGTACCGTTTGATGGAGAGTCTTCAAGGAAAATGTGATCCAGGGATTTTTTAGATGAATTTTCTTGGAATAATTAAATATAAATATTTAGTTTTTGGGGGATGACTGAAAATTTAAGGGAAATAATGAAATTTTTGTAAAGATCCTCCCTGTTCGGGTCCTCCGAAAAAGGGAAATAAATCCAGTATTTTACTTTCCTCCTGGAATCACAGAATGAAAATCCTCTGATGGATGGAAGTCAACGTTTGCCAACTGAGGAATTAAATAAAACACGGTGGGGGAAAAAAGAAACAAATGTATTCCCCACGTGAATCCTGAGAAAGGGGAGGGGGGGCAAGAAAGCTACGAGGAACCTGCTGGTAATGTGAGAGATTATCTCCCGTGGGGGTGGGGAGTGTGCGAGGTTTTATCTCTGAGTGAAGTTAAGAGGAGTTGAAAAAAAAAATAGAGAAAACATGTGGGGAGAGAATGGGACGATCTCTGGCAGAGATCCACCCACCTAAATGGTGAACGCGATCAGTGTACACGGGGTCCGCCAACGCACGTCCTTATCTACTTTCCCTCAGTGTGATACTGTCCTTAACCTTTCTATTCATTCATTCATTCGGAAAGTGATTCTTTCGGGGGAATAAAGAGGCGGGAGTGATGAGAAAAAAAATCTACTTAAATGTTCAGTATTGGAAATTGTCAGCTATTTAAATATTAACTTCAATTCCAAGGATTTTTCTCTTTAAAATCAAATGAAAAATCAAAAAAATGCATCTGCAATGACTGCAATTGAGAAAAATAAACTGACGCAAAATAACTTGAGTTCAAATTCGCTTGTTTAATTTTTTAAATAAAAATTATTAAAAGATCGTGATATACCTCCATGAAAAAGTACTACTGACACCTTTCATCAGCGAAATTCACCCGTCTCACCCCTGAAAAACCATTAAATATTCCACCACCCGTTGAAAAATAAAACCGAGCCCATTAAACCCAGGCAAAAATTAAAATCAATACTGCAATGATTAATTTCAAAGTTTACGAGAAAATGATATCCCACCGAGGGGCTCCAAGGGCTATATATCCTCGTCCCTCGCGCCTGATGCCCACCCGAAATGTCCATCCTCAAACAAACATTTGATATCTCTGACCAGGGACATACGGTATGAGAGAGACAGGAGAGAGCCATCCAACACAGGGATATCGTCGGGGCTTTCTCGCGCAAGCTCGATTACTCGCCGGGTTGTGCCAACGGAGAGAATACGTTGGTACGCACGCCCACTTTGACGAACGGGTTCCTGGACATACAGAGAGAGAGAGAGGGAGAGAGATGGCATCCCGTGGTGAGGACGCGGAGAGTGGAAATGGCGCGGTGGTCGAAATAACCCCGTCCCACCCGCGGTGCAACGTCCAATAGGCATTTTCCCTCTCTATTCAACCCGAAACTTGCGAAAAGCGCGACTCCTCTCGCTCGAGTATTACGAGGGTGGAAAGGGGGTGGAAGGGCGCATAGTTGGGCTGGCGACACGTTTTCGAGAACAATGCCAGCTTACGATAAAGCTCAAAGCGACGCTCAAAGTCCTTCGTACAATTGTTTTGTTACTGTTTCACTCGTGTATCGGGTTTATATTGTATATACTTTGTTGTTACAGCGTCAATTTTGGCGATTGACGGTAGTTTGGGGAGAAGAGCGTGGGGTAATCGTCCGGAAATTGTTTAATTCTTTTTGTTTAATGAATTACTCTGGGAAATCGGTTTCGGGTAATTTTGGTATTTTTTTAAATTCATTCAAAATTCAGAATTGTTTTTGAATCCTGTGTCACATCTGAAATGTGACAGTCTTTATCCCTTTGGAAAATTCAAGAATTGGATGAAAGAACGGGTAGAGCGTTCAGTTGGCTTTTATTTGTACCTATCGCTCCAGAAAGAAAAATTCGCTGTAGTTTTAATCTCCGGTATTTCAAAATCTTTCGTACCCGGAATTTTTTTCATTCATTCGGGCTTTGCCCCCTGATGTCGACAATTTTTCAAACATTTTTTCGGGTATTTTATGACGATCCTCTCGGCCTTTTTCGTTCATTTTTAATTCAACGTCATATTTTCATCTGAGAGAGAGAGGAAAAAGCTGGAAGCCGTGAAAATACGTCGATCGATTCGGCGCGACGTTTTCGTCTCCACGTTTTAAATCTCACCCATCCTCATCACCTCCCTCACCTGGGGGTGCTCGCGGTGTCGATAAATTTTCGGGGAAAAGCCCTAGCGATGATTCATCGCGATCCACCGAGAGGAGAGTCGAGACGATAAACCAGCATTTTTTTTAATTTCCCGGTTTTTCGAAGGCTGATTTTTTGCCATTGGAAAAAATTCCAAAATTCTCTCATTCCTTTTGTTATAATTTATTGGATGAATCCAGGAATGAATGGAGCCTCCGCTGGAGAGGAATACGTAGTCGAGACGATAACGCAGAATTTGCTTTTATTTTCCGTTTTTTTGGGCACGAAAAAAAAATCAAAACTTTTCTCATTTGCGGTGTTATAATTTATTGAATGAACGGGAGAGTGAATGGCGTTTAAGTGTCAACGTCTCAGAGTGAATTAATTCTGATTACACTGGTCCAAATAATCGGCGCAAAAATGTAAAATAAGTAGGCGAGGGTCTTCCCCCGGGAGAGGGGACGGCGCTTATCCTCTTGTTTCAGTGGGTGGACAATGTACAAGGGTGACAGTGGGTGGGGTGAGTTAATCCAGCCCCTCCCCCTTTATCCATGCATTTGATAGCGGAAGTAGCGGTGTTCGTCGGCTGTCATAAATTGGATTACAAATTGTTGTATTTTTACGCGTCCAACTGACGTCCTTTTGTCTTCCCTCAAATTAATCCCATTATTCACGCGACAAGTGCCCCAACGCAGATTCTACAGTTTCAATTGCTGTTAAAGTCTTTAAAAATACTTCAATTATTTATTAACAAGTAACAATTGTCCATGAATAGTCTCAATTTTTCCCCCGATTTTTCTCACGCAATTTAATTCCCCAATTGACGTCTGAAAATTACAGAGTAATTTACTAAAAAAATCATTTTATAAATCAACAAAAAATATAGCATATTCGTAACACTAAAAATAATAATCGAAGTGGAGGAAGTATAATCCCAGGAATGGGGGTCATCGATCCCTGGTATAATACCAGTGGAAAAGCCTCTGCCGGGCCGTAGCCATTGCTCGCCAACGTTGACAGAGACCAAGCACGGCTGCCAGCCGGCGGTGTAAACGCAATAAAAATCTGTCGACGTTGGTCGTCGGTGTCTGGTACTACACCATCGCCTAAATTTCATCCGACACCGCTCCCTAAAAATATTGTACGCGTATACCTACGCACACCCCACCTCACCCCTTTGCCGTACAATTCCATTCCATTATTTAATATGTACGGAAGAGGCATCTTAATCTTTGTTAACACGATCCACCCGAGAGGGGAAGAATTTACGGGCTCGTAAAAATTAAGATGACATCCACTAATCCGATAATTGATATAGTCGTAGTTCGGACAGTGAGAGAAAATAAAATTTCTAAGGGGGAGGGAGGATTGGCGGAATATGTTGGTGACATCAGATGTTGAGATTAATCCGAATTTACGTTCGATGATAAATCGGGCAAAATATTTTTATATTCGGGTGATATAAATTCACGAATTCTGAAATAGAGACTGTCAGGAGGCAATTTAAATTCCATAACAATTTTTAAAACAGTAAAACAAATTTACTCTTTCAACAAATAATAGAAAAAAATATCAAGTACCCAACTCAGCTAAATTCTATTCACAGAAAAATTTCTGTAAGAAAAGGCTCATCGTGGTGCACTCATAAAAAATAAACGCGATATGCAACAAATTCCTTTTTATTCCATCAAGCCTTGAAATAATTGAATAGGATTTCCTTCACCTCCGAATGAACTCGCGAGTGAAAAAAAAATCCATATATCCGTCGAGACGTCTGTTTCCATATGTAACTCTCCCTTTTATTTCACTTTTCTCCCAGTCCAGCCATTTTTCCTTCACTTTTCCTTTTTATCCCACCCCTCGGTGGTACGTCAATCTTCCTCAATGTCGAAAGACGTTCAATCCGTTTCTTATTATTTTTTCCCAATTTTTTTTACCTCCTTTTATGACATATCGAGCCATCGAATAAAAATACAGTGGCTGCATTTTCCCTTCGTCTTTCGATTTTCTCAATACCAACGAATAAATCCTGCGGTATTGGTAGGTAATACCGCAACCGTCTCTCCCATCTACTGCTCTCGGTTGTACCTTTCTTGTCTCTCGGTTCGTCTAACCTTACCCTCGTGGCGTTCCACTACATTTCCCTGGCTGCATCCGCTTCGGGCAAGTACACGAGAGCCTCTAGATGGAAGTGAGTTTGAGGGACAGGGATGGGAGGACCACGAGGAAAGGGAAAATAAAAAGAAACGAAGATGAGTGGAGCCAGTGGATGTGGAACGAACCTGTGCGGCCCAACTGTCTTAAAGATACCGTGCCCTACTCCCTCGAGGGCAAAAAACGACGAGATCCGCACTCTTCTTCTTCTTTCACTTGTATTCATTCGAGGAGAGCTGTGAAAACTTGGTTTTTCTTTCAACAACTGGAAATTGTGAAAATCAACACGCGACAAAAATTACATATCTGAGGGCCTCAAGATTTTTATTTATTTTTCATTTATTTCGAGGCGTTACAATAATTGCTTCAGCGAGTTGACACTTGAAGTATTTTATTTTCTCCAGATGCACCAACGAGGGTGAAAATTCTGAATAAACCAATGTAGGTCGTATTTTTAATTCAGAGGATCCAGTCAAAGGGATAAAAGAGGGTAAAGAAAGCGTGATATAAAGTGAAAGTAACCAAAGAAAGTGGGAGGATAATTTCAGTGCTGGATTGCGAATAATTCAACTAAAATTTCAAGTTTCCGATCTATTATCCAGACAATTTTTTATCTGTCACTTCGATCGTGAATTTATCTCGCCAGAAGTCACATTCGATAACTCAATTACTCGCATAAAAATCAACCCTAATTTTTCTCCCAATTGCTAGTGAAAAAAATCCTATATTATCACGTATATTTTTCAAATTAATTCCACAATTGGTGAGTCAACTAGAAGTTCCACAATTTTAACAATATTTCTATCTCCGTACGGAGCAATTAAAAAACAATGCACTTACATTTGAAATTATTTCCACTGGATGCACCAACGAGAGCGAAAGTTCCAAATAAAGCCGTGCAGGTCGGTTTTTTAACTCAGAAAACGCAGTCAAAGAGAAGAAAGAGGGCAAACAAAGCGTGATATAAAGTGAAAGAAACCGAGGAAAGTAGGGGGTTGAGTTTGGTTAGAGTTAAAAGGGAGCGCGGGGGTTGAAGAACGGAGTAGAGTGGCCCATCGTCACTTTTTCCACTCGCATGCCATCAGACAGTGAAAGGGGTTTTTCGCTAGGCCGTATCCGGCGACGACGTTTTGTTTCTTCCATTCTTCATCCCCCTGTACCCCCCTTCCCCTACAATTGCAGAACTGTGAAGGGGCCAAGACAAAGACGGAGAGCAGCTCTGGCGTACCTGCATTCGTTCGTTTTGTTTTATTTCCGGGCTTTTTTCCCTCTTTTCTCCGCGCATTCTTTTTTTTTTCTACTCTCTCTCACTGGGGGTTACCTCGGGTACTCTTCGTCGAGTACTTCAGGTCCAGGCGTCGTCGGTGGCATCCCGTGGGCTTTTGTTTTCCTTCCACTCTGAAACTGGGCACTACCCCATCCTCTCAGTCCATACCATACGCCGATGAGAAAAGAAGAAAGTTATTTTTAGGATTTTTTTTTCTCCCCCTTTTTTTATGATTTGGAGTTTGGATTACGGTTGGTTTAATTTTTTTTTCTCGTAGATTTTGCGGCGACAGAGGGGCAGGGGGGAGGAAGGGAGTTTGCTTTTAGGCAGGTGGTAATAACTAGTGGGATTGTGCCGTAGGGTACCTCGGATGAGCATATATTTGATGAAGAACGTAATATCGTACGTTTTATGTGCTGAGGAGGGATATTGATACTCCGGTAAATATACTGGGTATCATTTTGGGGTGGAACTGGGGAAATTCCATACGTTACAATCAATGGGGCAGGTTCTGCGCGGTATTCTTCAATCATTCGTTCCGACATAAAAATTTATTTTTTAATTTTCAAGGAAGAAATCAAAATATTTCCACATTTGCTTCCGGAATATTTCTGCAATTATTTATTTATTTCATTCAGTTCAATTAAAGCTATCGGTATTCGCATTTAATTCCCACTGAGACCCAGGAAATTCAGACTTTCCCTGATCCTCAGGATTTTTTTCCGCCCGATTCTGACAAACGCTCAATCGTCCAGCAAACAATCCGAAAAACGCAATAAATTCAAATTCTCCAGTTAAATCAATTGCGGTCCGTATCCTCCGAAAAATATCAAATAACCCGCAACGATAAATTCCAATTACTCCCATTACTTTCCACAGCGAAATGATTTCCTCCCCAAGTTCCTGGGGAGGGGGCGGGGGAGAAAAAAGCCAACAAAAACCTCAAGCAATGCGGGGGGTAGCTTCGCGGGGCATTAGTAGATTTAGTGCGCATTTATTGGCTACCGCTGGAACAAAGGGCGGTCAAGGGGTGGAAGGCATCGGAGTGACCGCCAGGCATCTGCTTTGGACATTCACCGTAATTGCATTTACAAACACAAACGCGGCTGTACGGCACGCCGGAGTTACGCACCGTGTATATTCTCCGGGTGCTTGGCTACACTCAAACTATATATGCAATTGTACATATAACATTGTGTGTATTGTTGCACTGTGGCTGTGAGTGCGTTTGTTTCACTTGTGTATTGTCGAAATCCCCTGGCATTTGTGTTTAAACGTCTCTTTCTGGCTCATACCATTGCGGAGGGAAGGGGTCAGGCATTTGAAAAACAAATTTAAAGAACGCACCAACTGGATCTTTAAAATGTACCTCCGAAGTTGAATTTAAAATATGGGAAACAAGTTCCGAGAGGGAGAAGATTTTTATATATTGAAATGTCGATTGGAGATCGGTGAAAATAAATGTCTGTTGGAGAAACGTTTGATGTGGGAATTTCTTTAAAAAATTAAAAATTACAAGATTCTCGCACTTTGAGAGTGAATAGAACACTTCGCAAATAACATTGGAAACATTAAAAATGGAGATGGGATTTGCCAGCTTTTACTTATGCAGAAGCTCTTTCCGATTGAAACAGGAGAAAATGAAAAATAGAAGACAGAACAAGGGGGTGAAAAAAAAGTTTAATTAAAGAATTTTTCTCGTTGGCGGCCCCGGGACGAGGAGGAGTGGAGGGGGGAGAGGGTATATTTGCAATGAAAGAAATAACGGAGACTGAGATCCTGGGAAAAAAAAAGTTTTTCTGACGTGCGGATAAAGTTCGATTCGTCTGGGTTTGACTCAGTTTTAACCAACACGTGTTGGGGGCTTTCCAATGTTGCGAACTGTTGGACAGTTGGGAATTATCGATGTGGCTTGGGGGATGTAATTATTTGATTCAGAAAATGGTCAAGAGGTGAGGAAATGAATTTTATGGGAAAAATATTGTGAAAAAGAGGGATGATTTAGGGGGACAGGGGGAAGGAATGGTTTTCGGGCGATGTTTTTCGGCTGTAGAAAAGTTCTAATTGCGAAAATTATTTTTAATAAATCGATCCGCTGAAGTAATGATTTTTTTTCCGTCGATGAGAGCCATTTCATCACGTAGTTGCGTCCACTCGATACATCAAATTGGGCTCATTAATATTTCCCGATAATGAATTTTCTCTTTATCAGTCGTTCAATATCACCGATAATATGGTATGCTAAAAATTGATACGCAGCTAGATTGAACGTCTGGGAATACTTGTCTCGTCCAGTTGACTATGCCATTCAAACACACGATATATATCTCTTCAATCTTTAAATCGCACTAAAAATCCGGCCGCGGACTGCCTGTACGCGACAGTGAATTTCAACGCAAAAATATGAAACTTGGTCATTCGTGTCATTCCATCGCCAGAAATCTATTTATTCATTAAATAAAAATCCGTTCTCCCCCGATTAATGGGAAAAAAGTGTGGCTCCCCGCATCCCTCACTGTTTCACAACTCGTCAGTCAACAGAGGTCGGTACATTTTCCGTTTTTGCCAGTAATTATCATCATATTCGGCAGCTTTTGATGCGCCAGAGTTAAATTGGCAAATCAATCTCGCAGACTCTATACTTCATTATTTCAATCTTCAATGCAAAATATCCATTGAAATGAAAAAAAAGCAGGCAATTATGTTTCATATACAACAGAATAGAATAGAACTAAAATACAATGAAACAATTCAGTGCATGAATGAAAGAAATGGCAATTAACGCATTCAAAAACCGCGAATACATCGACGGAAAAAATTCTCTTTATGATGACAATGTTTGTCAACTATTCATCACTTCATTTCGAACCAAATTAATTTCCCCGATTTAAAAAATCAATTCTTCTAAATCCATTAAACTGAGTATCGAATCCCATACAAAAAATCATTCCTTCCCCAGCGTGAAACACAATTAATTTGAAGTTATTTCAAGTATTTAATTATCATTTCAAGTGCAAGACATCTCCCTGAAAATAATTTTTTTTCCATCAGTGTATGAATTTACATTCAGGCGATGATGAATACACGAGCAGTTGCTAAATAGACGTTTCAAGTGTACAAGGACATCTCCACAAATATCTTCACTGAGGGAGGACGGGGATAGGGGTCTTGTAGCGTTGAAGCTTCAGCAAGTATATACCGTTCTAATTGTGCCACGCTATAATCGTGCCGCAGCCACCCTTTTGCATGAGCGCTCCATGATATTTCGAATGAGAGACGAGGGAGGGGCCGAGGGGGTAGGCGGCAAAGGGGTGGAATAGCTGAGGGGATTGAATGTACTGGGAGAGAGAAAGAGAGAGTGCCACAGGGATGGGCATTGCAGGTTGCATCGGGGTGGGTGCAACCCCCGCCCTCACCCCCTCCTGTGCCGGATGCCGCACGGAGGCTGTAATGCACTCGATGAGCTTAATAATCAGAAATACACGGAATTACGTGGAGCGCATACGAACAATGTACTTGTTACCATTAACCCGTGTGCAGTACAACAGCAGAATTTTAGATAAAAGTGCATTAATTATGAATGCTCAGTACTATGGTGTTTCCAACTGCGGTAACGATTGTTGTTCCGATGTGTTTGGGTTAAGGGATGAATTATGGGGTCAAGTTGAATGCGTGGGAAAGAGCTTTTAGACTTCGGGGAATTGAAATGTCCAGGGGGGTAGGGGAGGTAGAGAATTTTTTATAAAAAATTGTCTGGAAGAAGTGACAATTAAAATTTACTTTCAATAATGCAGCGCTGATAAAAAAAATAGTCCAATATCGACGGAGCTTTAAATTTTATTTATAATTTTACTGATATCTTCTTCGATTTTTTTACTACGCGGGGATAACGGATATTGCAATAATGCGCACACCAATCAAGAAACGCAAAAAAATTCACTCTCATTTGCTACTGGAAATCACCTCTCGGCCAATTAGTTCGCGGAATATTCGGGCATGAAAATCTCTCACTGATAATAAATTTACTGATAACTTGTGAACTAATTAGGTAAAAAGGATTGTCTTATGGTGTTTTTGAGCGTAAATTTTCATGGAATTCTGATTGTGATGAAGTGGAACTGGAGGAAAATGGAAAATTAGTAAAGTTTGAAATTTAGGAAATCACTTTTAACCGGTTAGAGATGGAGTTTCACAATGCTCTTTATTTATAAATCAAGAAAATAAGATGAAATTGGAATATTGCATCAGAGATACCAATTTCCTTGAGTGAAATTATATCCGCGAGGAGTGAGGAAGAGGGAAAACTGTAAGAATTAGGGGCAAATCTAGCCTGAGAGATAATCCCGGTGGCCTAGAAACCATTTTGGGGGAGGATGGGGTGGGAAGAGGTGGAGAAGGAGGTACAAGAGGAAGATAGATCCTAGAGAACCCAAAATATACTCCAGTTCTACTCGTAATACCCTTCTCTTCGCTGTGGCAGTTTCTACGCTAGACGCAATTAAGGGGAGGATCATCCAATTTGTGCATGAGACCGCAACAATGTTCCTTGATTGAAAAGAGAGTCAAATCCGTCGACAACGTTGTTGCCTCGGTTCTTTCATTTTTATTTATTTCTAGCTCTCGTTCCCCTCCAATTCCTCCAAATTAGAGTCTCCATGGAAAATAATTAGTGAATGCATTTCAACTTATAATTTTTTTCTTACATTGTTGAGTCGTAGAAAATAATAATTATGACGCTAGATAATTTTTAATGATCTCAAAAATTGCTGGAATAATTTTCAAAGAGAACAAGAAATTCCCCGCTCTCCATAATTTACATTATATGAAATGTATTTAATAATTGCAAAAAAAGAACTTGAATAATCCCCCGCGGCTTAATGGGCGAATTCAATGATTGAACATTGTAATTGGCTCCAGTTTATTCCGTAAATCATTTCCCTCCCCCTCTATTTTTATTACAGCTCCCAGTGCATTAAAATCCGCAAACCGAATTATCGACCGTAAATTCGAGACACGCGTCGACCTCTTCCACCCCGAAACGTTTCCGTCACGCGCAAAATGAAAAAAAAAAAACTACCCCCAAACAATATTGTCGCGAATTTTCAAGTGGTTCCACACGAGCCCATATTATTACATCTCCCATTCCCAAGGCCGAATCTCCGCACGTGCAGTGGTTTGTTAGCGAGTATTACCCACCCCCGGATCGTCAATAGGTGTCCATAACGCGGACCGAGACCCCTTTCCGGACATTGACAAGAGTCCACCGGCCTTCGTACACCGAAAATCAATATAATCCCCCGTTAGTGCGCCCATACAACATAAGAATCCATTGGCAAAATTGTGTGTACACGCGCAGACGAGAAATAATCGGCCCCCTGACGTTTCCGCGTGTCCCCGTGAAAGAGAGAAAAAAAAAATCACCCGGGAAACGGTCACCAAGCTTTTTCCCTTCGCATTTTTCTCTTTTCATCCCGCTGGTGTCATCCTTCCTTGTATGATTACACACCAAAACCACCGAACCACCCACTGGGCCATATATTTAGCGTACACCCGCGGCTCTCGGGGCTTTTAATATTTACGGAGGACGTTATCCCACGCTCGCTTGATCTTTCCAATTGCCCAGTCTCCATTCCTCTGAAAAATCCCAATGTCATGACAATCCAAATTTATTTATTACCACCGGATGAGGGGCAGGGGTAACGAGTTTATGGGATTTCAAATTTTTTGTAAGTTGATAATGATAATATTTTAGAATTAATTCGCGGTGGTGAGGAGATGGAAAAAAATATGTTAGCAAGGGATTGATATTGTTGATCTTGACGTAAATCCCTTCAGTATTGGCGGAATTTTATTGGTATTGATTCATTGGAAAAAGTACTTTGTTGAATAATCATCGTCTGTGGAATTTTTTGGAATTTTTGGTCTCTTCAGATTTTTGAAGACGTGGAAAATGCCTCAATCGACAAATTGAAAGTCCAATATATCCCAAACCCTAAATCAGACACGAGTTTATTAATTTTCCAAGACCAATCAGATCGAGTAAAGTAATAATGTCTTGCAGACGGCAGTGGTTCCATATTCGGAATTGACGATCTGTCTGTTCAATTCTTATTGTCAATTAAATTCGTCAATTTCCCCAAGAGTGGAGAAGCATTAGCAGTCTGCATTAATCATTTTTCACTTACTCCAGACATTAGCATCCAGACGTACATTGGTATTTTAAAAAATTCATCGCCTTAATGACTCTGAGTTCTCAGATAAATGATTCCATGAAATACATCCGATTGAATTAAAGAATGAGATCAATTCTAGTATGGAAATCACTGAAACCATTATCTGTAGATTCATTCAACTCTCTTCGTGACTTTTTCATTCAGAAAATAGCTTATCTGATCTAGCTTATTTTTATTTGACTCGCGATAACGAGACGAAATTCGATGAATATCATCACCCAAATGGATTCATAAAATAACTGCGAGGAAAGGAATAATAAAAATTGGCTAAAAATTTAAATCACCTAACGGTATTGAAAGATCTGGCGGTGATTACAGAAATTTTCCTCTCACACAATAATCAATTCAATTAATTTAATTGATGTTTGATTTTAAAAGACACTAATCCTTTCATCGAACTTCTTTATCTTTAACCGAAAATAAATTTAAAAATCGACAATCAAGATTTGATTTTTTTTTTCAAGTAAAACAAAATGAATTTCAGTTCCAAATTAATTCCATAGCCGAAATAATCAAATCAACGTCAAAGATGACAATCGCCCATCCTAAATCCACCGTCAACACAATCGATTCTGTCCAACAAATTCCCACCGAAGCTGCGGAAATAAATTTTCCCCAAAAATTAATCCCATTCGATAAACTAATAATATTCACGTCAAGATGACAATTATTTAATATCCTGAATCCATTGACTGAGCATTTGTCTAGCGAGCATTGATCGGACCTACAGCCGTGACAAATCCATATCCAATCGTGTAATCCCGTGTTCCAAATTGATCTCCCCTTCCCCTATTCCCCCATCCCCCCTTCGATCACTCGTGTGTAAAGCCAACTCGTGTAAAGCTCTGCGTCGATGCCCCTGGTAAAGCCCAAATCCGTCCGTATGTTGTCCTCTCAGACAGATACATACGCATCCAATAAACGTGTCATCTCCGGAAGGGTCCTTTATCTTTGAGACTTGGGTGCCCCAAAAATGGCCATTCACCCGTGTCCATCCGACTGGGGTGTGCGAGGGTGGTGGTTGAAAGGGGTGAATACGTTTAAAATTTTCGAGTGGATAGTTTATCTTGCCCGGGGTAACGACTTACCCTCGTCGCTTTTCAATGCAGTTCAACTGCACTGATGCACTTCATGCGACGTTTCACGTCGCGCGGGTTAATCAATTTTCATTACGATTTCAAATGACCCGAAAATACTCGACTTTTTGCATTCAACGGACGCGAAGAGGAGTTCAATTTGGCAGGTTTCGAGAATTTCGAGACGAATTATTCCAATTTTCAGGGGTTTATTAATGCTGATTTATCATTCTACTTCGCTTGAGTTTCAAATCCTTCAAATCGCTGACAACTGGATAATTTACCAGTCTGCTGAGTTGTTATTTATGGGAGAATCATTTTCAGCAACTTATTATTCATAATTAATGCGATCCAAAAGTGCAGCGCCTTGAATTAATTACTTTACAACATCCATCGATAAAAAATTATTTAACAATCACTTCAGATAAGAGCAAATGAAAATTTTCAATTTCATTTCAATAATTGCATGCTACTGGATAATGCAAGAAATTAGCTAAAGATCATGTCATTCCAGAAAAAAAAAATTCTTCTCACCTGTTATTTTCTCACTCGCTCGAACAATACATTCAGCACCTCGCGATTAAAATAATACCATAATCAAAAATTCACCGCTGAACAGCATGAAACAGACAGGGATACATTCAGCTATACGATCCTAGAAAAACTCGGTATCAAGTCACGAAATCACGTGCGGGGAGAGAAAAAAATGGTGGGGTGACGGGAGAAGAAAAAATTGATAAACATCACTGGCCAGTGGTACAACGTCAGCCATTCGTAATCAGTGAGAAAAGTCTAACAAAATACCGTGGGCACCTATTTTTCTCGTATCACTCTTTTTCCCACCCCCCCTAACTTCCAAATGATTGTGCTGACAGTGCGTCGCCAACACCGGACGCTTTCATACAAACGAAACATCACTCGTCGCGACATTACGGCAGTCACGTGATCGTCGTACATGTGAATTCTACGGTGTATATAATTAAATGTAATAACTGGAGCACATCTCGGTGGAAAATATTTCCATGAAATTACAGGAAAAATTATGGTCCTTTTTTAGAGGAATTCATTTGCATGAGGGATTAAGCCCTTTTTTTTACTCCGGGGTAGAAAGAAGTCGTTTCAATTTTTAATTAAAACAAATTATAGGGGTATCACCCGCTATTTAGTTTGTTTCATTTAATTAATGGAAAGAAAGTTTGAAAATTCATCCCACGAAAGATTATTTATTCATTAATCATCACAAACCCTGAACTATCAATTAAAATTGTTATCAATCGTAAACTCAACCGTCTCCTATTAACCCTTAATACTTCCCTTGACATTAAACCATTGGCGACCATTGCTATCGACCTTCCAAAAAATTTCTTTCAATTTTTAATCAGTTACCCTCCCATTATCTCCCATTAATTCTCGATTACTCCTAATTCCCTTCGTGTCCCTCCTCACCAACAAAACCATATCAATCAGCTCCCAAAAAATCTCCAGATCGTTCAATTCCCCATCGGTGACAGTCCGTCGCCAGTGCCTCACCACTTCAATCATCCAAAACGTCGCGACGTAGCAGCAGTCACGTGATCGTCGCCGTTGTGAATACACGTTATATATAATTAAACATAATAACTGGGAGTTGAGGGCAACATACGCAGTCTCACACGCGCTCTACAACAGCCCAACAAAAGGGGTTGGTATTTATGTATCAAATGCCCCCTCTCTCCCTCTCACCCACCCCCACCGAGAATTACAGGAGTTCAGGAGCATTGACGGGTGAATAAGTCTCGTCTTGTGGTCACACTGGACACCAAAATGTACATAATACTCAAAATGTTGAACAAGTCGAGTCAACTGGCACGTGACTATAATTTCGTGATTTCCAGCGTGAATAAAGAGCTGATTGGATGCATACACTGGTGATATAGAGTGACCCTGCGTGTTTGCAAGCGATCCTCTATCCCATTGCCACCATATACACCATTTCAAACCCTATATTCAGGGATGTATATGTATATGCTTTGCTCTCGTCTACTCCCGGGAGTCCTGGCACGCCCTCGCGCCCTGTAATTCGATTGTTTGGTAAATTCGGTTGTTAACGGGCTGACTGTGCGGTTGATTAGGTCTATGGTTGACTCGAGAGACTTGGTGAATTAAAAGTACAGGGGTGGAGGTTGGGGTTGACTCCGTGAATTTTACTGTTGAGAGTTTACCGGGCGTTATAGGATGAGACGCGAGAGTGAGAGGAATGGAATTTTTCCGGCTGATTTTACTTCGATAATATTTAATTCATTAGGTAATATTTTTTTTAATCGCATCACTTTGATGATTTGCATATTCTGTGCACTCAATCTTCGACATCCGGTCCCTTTTCTCCCGGAGAATCAACTCCTTAAATCCGTTAATTCGCGGAATGAGATGGGGTGACGCGATGTAAATCGGGAAAAAAACGTAAATCAAGCGGGTCCCTCAGTGACTGTAACCGGCGTCGAGTCCTTTCGATTTCAATTTAAATCGAATGATTCCGGGGCGTGGCACTGGGACCACCAGGACCCGCAAGGGGTGAAGATTCTTTAATATTCAAAGTGCGGAGAACAACCCGCGCCTCGCTTGGCTAATGAAGAATGACTTTCTGGAGTTTCCAACTGGGGATACAGAGAGGAATGTGTTTTTGTCAACGATCCTCTATTTCTACCCACCCTCGAGAGCATCACACATTTCGTAGACACTAGGCAAAGCCTAGAGATTTATCCTCGTTCTCCCCCGTGGGGCAACAACATAACATATTTTGAATTCGATAGTGGAATAAATTCAGGGATGGGGGTAGTGTGAAAAAAAATGGTATATTGTTAGGGACTTAGGGGTGAAAATTCAGGCGCAAATGTCTGTCAATTTGTTTTGTTGACCAGTTCGCTCGTAAAAATGACGTGAGCATTTCGTAAAATTTCGTACGTTCACATTTCCCCGGAAATAAAATTGAAACTGCATCGATGGTAATTATTCATATGAATATTTATTACATGAGCAATTAATCCAAGTATTGTCAAGTAAAACAGTCCATCAATCGGAAAAATTGGAAAACTCTTTAAAATTTTCCCTGGAAACATTGAAAACTCGTGTCTGGATGGAAATTCAATGTTATTTTTCGCTCATACGACCAAAGGGATGAGTTCAAATTTTATTATCTGCAAAATTACCTCTATAATTCCGGATTCACATTTTACCGCGCCTTGTTAACCGGTAAAATTCGACATGGGATGAAAATTGAAAAACATCGAGAAAAAAAAAACATCGAATAGATGAACAGGAACGAAAAAAAAAATGTGGGAAAAAGTGAACGTCCATCGCATTGTTGAGTGAGCGAATTTGGCGCCGGAGGTATAACCCAGGGTCTATCTCCTGTGTATCCGTGATCCCGGGGCTATACACGGGTACACGTATGTTTTCAATTTTCATTTTTATCCCCTCCCCATCTCACTTGTTTCCTCGCCAACCCCCTTTCACTTCGGCGTATCGCTGTCGCTAATGTATCGCTTGGCCGTCGACATATTTTGCCATTTTCCCCTCATTCCCCCCTCGCGATTTATTTTCTCCCGACCAAAATAGACGGAAAATTTTTTCAACTCACAGATCGGAATTATGCATTGGAGCCCGACGATGTGTACGGGCCCAAGGTGGAGGGAAAACATGATTTTCGATACACGATTATTTTTTCGATATTTTTTTTCTGGCTCATCGCCAAGAACATGAGACAGAAAATTAAAAACACAAATTTTAATTTGTCTTTTTCTACCTCGGGGAGGTGGGGTACACACCTGGGAATTGATTAGTCGTATTTTTTAATTGATTATTGGAATGATAGAGGGGCGGGAGGTACATGGTGGAAAATGAAAAGCATCAGTTTCAGGTTCCAAACAATGGGGAATTGAATGTTCGCTTTATTTTGTGAATTTTTATTTTCATTTTGAGACCTATTCATTTCCTTTTGTTTTACAAACTTGTTATTGTTTCAGAAGCAATTTATAGATACATTTTGACTCTCTCCCATTCATTATAAATTGGATTATATTTCCACTGTCAATACCATTGCGAGGTCTCAATAATTTTCATTCTTCAAAAAACAAAATTAAAAATCCCCATTTGTTAATTTCAAAATTAATTCAACGAATTCGTTCTCCCGTCCACTGTGTCCCAGCCATTAGGATAAATTAATAAGATAAAATTTGTATAACTAATGGCCCCTGATATTGGAATATTTGAGAACACGTACTCAAGTTGTAACGCATGTGAACTTGTACCAAAATAGTTGCACCCACACAACAAGGGTGTCAGTATCCACGGTCGTGCTCAATAGCGTTAATTGGTTAGACAACGCGATACAGGAGAGCCGTACCCAGTCATGTACGTGCTGCAGGAGTAAGAGGACAGAGACACTGCGATATCGTATCCAAAAGCCCATCCTTCAACCCCCCTCCTCCCCTCCTGGCACCCTCCGCGCCCCTTCCTCTTCGATATAACAGCCCCGGGGTCGCTCGTCTTCCGTGGGAAACAGCCATCCTGTTCTCTGTTGCCTTTGGGCCATCCCCGTGTCCTCCCACAACTCTAGCCCCTCTTGCCCCCTGCCCGACCCCTTGTCCTCCTTCGTCCCCCTACTGGGGCGTTCGCTCATTCAGACCTTCGTGGGGTTTTGCACCCGCGTGCTGCAGGACAACTGAAAACACGGAGAACTGTTATGTATGCCCCTTGTCTCAATCGCATTCTGGGGCTTCTTTCATTGTTACGGGGGAAAACACGAGGATTTAATGGGGTGGGAGGTCATGTGTGAATTTATTTAATTGGATTAATTTGAGTTTCGGGAATTTTTTTATAAATCAATGAACAACAAGGGGAGAATTATGAAAATTACTGGGAAATGATTTTCGAAAAATTCTAGTGCTGATTTATTATTTTTTCAATTTTATTCGGAGCGTTTACTGCAGTTGAATTAATGTTTATAAGTGGAAATCAAAATGCTTGATGCGTAGCGAATATTGAATTGCCCATTGATGTGCACATGTAACTGGTGCTTTTGATTTCTCATAATTCCAATAATGAATTAAAAATTACGACTTATCAACCGTTGGGAAATGAACAACCGGAGAATTTAATGGAGTATTATTTGTAAATTAATTTGATGCAACTGCGATGGATAATTGTTCAATTCGGGAATAAAGATGTATTTACATTAATCAAATTCAAGTTTAAAAAATTCAACTGCATTGAATTAATTATTTTAGTCCGCGAGCTGAACAGAAATCCAGGTCTCGACTCCCGCAAAAAGCGTCCGTGTCCGTGAGAAGATAAAATACTTCCGTTTCAACAGTTCAAAAAAATTTGATATTTTTTTCTTCCCATCATTGCCTCCAATGAGACGTTCCAAATGAATTCACTGAGTTAAATTCCCGCTCAAGAAAGCGCATGAGTCTCGTAATTCTCAATTAACCGAGCGAGTCTCTCCCAATACTCAATAAAATTCCCATAAAATAAATTGCCCGGGTAAAAAAAAAACTTGTCACTGATCTTCCATTGAATGAAAATGACTCGAGAGTGTCGGCGTAATGAGGCACTCAATCGTCGTCGTCCGTGGGATTTTCGCATACATAAGCGAAAGAGAAGAAGTGCCTCCATTCGAAAATACACATGAGGCGAGTTGCAAGCTAAAACGCTCATCCTCTATTTTTTCACCTCTGCAACGATATTTTCTGGTTGTTAAAGAGCATAACGATGCCACGTCGCAAAAGCCGATCTCAAAGGGCCACCAAATGGCAAACGTCGTAGTTCAAAGAATCGCAGAAGAGTGAGAAAGAGCGAGAGGGGCCTTCGGAATATAATGAAGTCGAGTTCGTTCCACCGAAAACGAGTGCTGATACGACCCATCGATTTTTCCTCCCCCTTAAAACTATATTTATACAGTTTATTCTGTCCGTCATCCTCTGGTACGGATGGCACTCAGACTGGTGAAGCAGGACAGAGTAAAATTCAAAAGTACCCGACGGTCCGTGTCTCAACGACAAAAGGGAAAATAGACGCCTTTGACTGACGACTTACGACAGGCCAGACGTCGGTACCTCAATATTAGCATCCCACCGCACCTCCACTCCCCTGGAAAACCTCAACCTCCGAAAAGACTCCTTTGATGTGATTTCCAATGGCGCACTGGCAGTTATGAAGAAAATTTTACCCCCCCAAAATAGATGGATTAGGAATGAATGAAATATTTATGTTTTAATAGCTCCAAAATTCTCTTTGAATGCAAACACGGGAATAATTTTGTTAGGGAGGCCCAGACGAATTTATAAATGCTAAACAAAGGTTGTGTAATATCGCAAGAAGTGCAAAATAATCACAAGACTGAAGTTATTATTTAAAAAGAATAACTCATCAAGTTGTCAGACACGGATTTTTTTACTACAAAAAATAGAAAAAAAAATCCTTCTCATTCGTGAATAACTTGAAAACCGCAGAGTCGAATGTCCCCATTTTCACTCACCCTCTACATATTTTCATAAGCTTCAAAATGAGATGGGACTCATCCAAATCGAATAGTTCAATCATGAGATATGGCCGATTAAAGAAATGTCGCCGAATTACTCGAAAAAAAAATTGAAAAATTTCATTTCATCAAGTCACCGGGTATAATTCTTTGAAATTCACTTGGGCATTCTCGTCTTGATTAAGTCCAGTTGATTAATAATCCCCAGGTTAGTCCAGCGAATCGTCAAGGCACACGTAACTGGAAATGAAGTCAAACCACCTGGGATTCGTTGACACGCGTTGGTTTATCCTCTTGCTCCGGGTCCGGTCTAGTGTCCATCGGCCTAAACCTCCTAGCACTGACGATTCTACATCACGCGTCGATATAACTAACACCCAGGAAAAGGGGGGAAGGGATGGGTAAACCTCCTCATCCATATAACGATCGGAGAAGGAAACACGATAGGATGTTACATAGCAACGGTTATGCCCGCATATACGACATTGGGCAGTGTACGTTTTCAGTTAGAGTACCCCCAGGACAATTTAACGACCATTTTTGGTCGTTCAACGGTGGAGGACACACTCTGGAGAGCTGTATTACGGATCGTAAATCCAGAAAGTGTCATATGACTCGCGGTTTCCGAGGGCACATGATCCGCCCAAGGTTTTATTTGTCTATTTGTTGGGGGGGCGGTGCGACAATTACCCGAATGATGCTCATTTTGTTTTTACATTGCTTCAGTTTATCGCCACAGAGACAATGTCACACGGAGTGAATGCAGTTCCCCCCACGCTGACAAATGTTCAACGTGAATTTTCAAATTTTTTCCGAGGGAACGGCCATTAAATCAAACCGTTTGTCGTATTTTTGTATTGGGGAAAGTGGAAGGAATTCTAGTTCAATTACTCAAAAATTAAAATAAACCAAGTTCTCCTGATAAAATAAAAAATCCCTAGGGTACAATTACCCTCGACAATCGAATCAACATTCAAATAATTGATCCTGGATTTTTCCCTGACGAAATGGTTATGATCAATATTGTTAAACTGTCATTGAATCCCAATTTATTTCCCCAACGAGGTAAACACCATGATTCATAATTACGTAATTGGAAATGGATAAAAGCAAATCTGAATAATTAATTCCCCAACTCAACGCAAATTTGACAATTCCATTCGGCTAATTAGACCGCAATTTCGCCGGTGCCTCCGCATTCATTGGCCAATTTACTCGTGTCCTCGAAAAATTCCCCCAATCGAGTGGAATAAAAAATCATAAAGCACAACTCAGCCCCACAAAAAGTCATGTTCCTCCTTCCAAGATCGATTGGAATGCCGATAACCCCGTTATTACCCCTGGAAATTTCTCACGCTTTGCGAGTCACCCCCAAAAAAACGAACACATCCCCTGGCCGGAAAAGAGCCGCACTCCGGTGACACGCGATACATGTGTTACGCGGGTTCTTTACCTGATCGCGTTACTTTTTTTTTTTCAAATCACTATTCCGGCTTCCTCACAATACTCCATGGACCTTCGCTATAGATCGCGTTACATCGACTGGGTCAACTGCCTATACCCCTTCTTCAGATGCCCATAAAACTGGTGAAGAGGCCTCGACCTCACTCCACACACGCCTTGTCATTCATTGTCATTCAGTCTTTTTTACGTGCGATACAGTCGCACCATTGAAAAGCCCCTCCCCTGGCGCTCAATCCCCGAAGAATGAAAAAATAATGAAAGAAAACGTCAGAGCCTTTTCACTGAAAAAAAAATGACATGAAAAGTCTCGAGTAAGAATGACACTTGACAGGAAACAATTGATTTCTTTCTCGTATCGAGGGGATATCGAGTGAAGTCGACTGAAGTCTCGTGATATCGAAACTGGATGCGGTCAACTGCATCGAGCGTGCGAAAGGTGATTGCGACCTCTCGTTGTGACGAAAGACGAAATCCAGAAACGATATTAGTTACTCACTGACCATTTTTGTAGTTTGCATTTAACAAGTTATTAATTAAACGAATTGTAAAACTCCCCAATAATTTTTCAGCTACAAAACAGACAACTGACAAAAAAATTCAAATAAAAATGACACGTGTCAGACAACAACTGACTTTTTGTCCGCTGTCAAGAGCGTAGTCTCACGATATTACAACCGGATGCAGTCAACTGCATCATTCCCGCGAAAGGTGATGACATCAAAGGCCCCTCATCGTGTCAAAAGGTTGAATTTTCAAAAAGACAAATTCCAGTGACAGACATCTTGATGTAGTCCAGTCGATCGGATCAACGATCCTGTTACAGGCTTGTAATACGATGCCAGGGGTAACTGACACTGCGAAAAGTTCGCCAGGGGGTGAAGGAGGGCGGCCTGTGGATGGGGCAGGGGGAGGGGGTGGTATGGCAAGTTCTGATTGCTTGGGTTTCATATTCAAATTGAAAAGAGTCGAGGGATTTTTCACTGGAGTGAATATTGTCGGGTTTGAATACTCCACTTGCAATTTTCCGGAGTGAGTTAAAGAAGCGTTGGTACGTTAAAGTTGAGTTCGAACGAAAATACATAAATCCGGTGGTGGGAGGAAGGGGTGGAGGGGGGAGGATAATGTTGGGTACTGGGCGTACGGTGCCGTTTGACCCGGATCTCAACGATTTACAAGGCAAACTTTGGAAGAGGAGTGTGAGCACGTTTTCCGTGATATTCCCGGGCTGGCGGCATCGTTTGGAGCTTCTTAAGGGAGTTTGTCACGTTGCTATCCTCCTCACACTCAAGTTCTCGCACATTTTCCGACTGGTTGTGTCGGAGTGGTGGTTTATGTACTTGCGATATGTACTGGGAATTTTTTTTTTGGGAAAAAGAGAATTAAACGACCGGGGGGTTGGCAAAGAGTGAGAGATGGCAATGAGGGATGAGGGAGTTATGGAATCGGGGGCTTGTATTTATGAGGAAACTTGCTCGTGTTTCAGGGGCCTGCGAATTTCCGGCAGGCTGGGCGGGACAATGGTTTCAGTCCGGAAAACCATCACCAGTCACTGTTAATGCTACCAACATTGGTGAACGTACGTGTATCGAGAAGAAGGGGGATATGTACGTCGTTTATGATAAGTGAGTATTGAATATTTGGTTTATTGATTCGCCCAGTCGATGGGAATTTTGAGTTAATTAATAAATTGATGGGATAACCCGGAGGAGAGAAAAATTCTTGCCAGTCAATGTTCCATAATTTTCCGGAAAGTTCACAGAACAAGTGCGTTACTGTTTCGTAATTTTTACGGAATATTGTTTTGACGGAGAGATTACGGAACAGGCAGGTCATTTTCGAAGAATTTTTCTCTCCGTGAGGGTAGGTTTATGGACAATTTTTAAATAAAAAGTGATGTGAGGAATGTTCTGCTTGAAGAAATAATATTTAGTAACATGTTTCAATTTCTATCTCGACAGTTCCAGCTCCGGAGAGAACTACAACTGCCTAATAATAAACGACCGTCACCCCAACGTCATCCAGTTTCGCGAAGGTGAGTAACCTCACGATATCATGATAGCCAATATCTGCATGAAAAAAAATACAAACAGAAAGTATTAAGCGAAAGAACATTGTCACGAGAAACACGATACCACTTACTTTGGTACAGTTTACATTTCTTGACGGGTAGCCAGTATATAAACACGGGGAATATCGTGATACCTTATCAACAGAGGCGCGTCGTATCGCTGATGGATTTTATGAGATCGACTCACCCACGGTGACATTCCTCGCGTCTAAAATCATCGCTCTGGGTTTCGCATTTCATGATAAAACTTATCTAAATTGATATTGTGGATTCTGATGGGAAGCAATTACTCCGGGAATTCAGAGGCAAATTATTACCCCACTATTCTCTACTGCCGTATTCTGGTACAGAGATTCCAGTCATCAATTATGTCCAATTAAGAAGAAACGGGTTGCGATTGAATTCGTCCAATAAAATAAAAAAATTACACATTTCAATTACAAATCCCTAGAAATTTTTGAGATAAAATTAATTTTCGTCCCTCGTTTCACCCCCTGGGGGTATGATTTTGCCCTAAAATTTCTTTCCGTGCAATAAGTATTCTTTTTCGAGCCAGTAAATTTGTTCTGAAGACCATACATTTTTTTCCCCCGCGCAAAATAAAACATCAGACTTCTGAAAGGGGTCAATAGCATAATTGATCCATTGAAGCACCAAAAAAATGTTCTCTTCATTTCGACATGGGCCGCGATTCCAGAACAAAGACCCAACATAACAGATAAAGATGAGGAAGGGTGAGGGGTCCAGATATATGATTTTCGCGGGGGATATCCTCTTGTTGTGAAAGTATCCAGAGCCACGAGAGCATCTACAAAACGGAACATTGGCCCATCTAACGCTCGATGATTCCCGAGGTTGACGGGCGTGCCGTAACTAAAACTGACGTCCATTGTATCCTGCATTCACCGCTGGGCCCTCACAGCATATACCACTTCCAACCTATTCCCTCGACCTATCCAAACTACTACGATATGCCATATGGCGGATTGCCCGGGCGTTTTAGTGGATTATCGAATGCACAATGGAAAAAGAGGGAAAAAAAATTCATCCTGTGACAGAATGATGATGTGCCCTGTTGGAAATTCACAAAGAGAATTTCAGAATGACTGGAAATGCGATTGAAATTGCTTCAATCATATTTCGTACATTTTTTTTCCGAGTTCGGCAGGTTTTTTCGTCCTGAAAGTTAAATGGACGGTTTTTTTAAATTTCTAGTCGAGCTAAAAAAAGTTAATCTCATTAGTTCAATAGTATTTTTGAGAAGAATTATGAAATTTTCAATTTTGCTGACGTGTATATTTTTTGAAACGCCATTTTAAATGGCAAGAAATAAATTTCAATTTTCCGTTCTATGTGTTCGAAATTAAATTCCCCGCGGAGAGAAAAGCTGCGAGAAAATTGTCTGAAATCCCCTTTCTCCACTCAGAATTCAGCCATTTCACTGGTTTTTTTGGAATTCTCAACGTCATGTCTGTCTGATACATTTCCGTCCGTATTATCCAGCAGTATCTCGAGGACGAATCATTTACCCCCCGATGCGTTATGCCTCAGAAACACCGTGAAGTACGCAGACTACGGGTAAACTCGGAAATGTAATTTCCCAGTTGAGCGAGTTCTCATGATATCAGCCACTGTGATTTTATCGTTAATGATCTTAGGTATGAGATACAACCGAGGAATCGTCCTTATCAGTTGTTCAATCGCACTTTATGGGGGATAAGTCAGCGGCGGGAGTTATTTACCAGCTTCGGCATGATTCTCATAAATTCTTATGAATCTAATTTTTCTTTTCGGGGTGAGTCATAAATAAGAATGATCGATTTCCTTCGGAATTCGTCGAATCACGCGCGAATAATTTTTCTCGTTCGAGACGGTGACTTCTTGGGGTACATCTCCACGAATTTTCTACAATTACTTATTATCGATTATGTTCCCTACGATATTAACTAACGAGGGAGTTAATTAGGGATCAACATCTGGACCCGGGTGACGTTGAACATTTTTTTTTTCTACTTCTGCCGATTCTGAAGGTTTCCTGAGCATCTCGGTGGGGGGCTGACTAATTATTGAACCTCCACATCCTCTTATAAACTCCAGAAAATTAAAAAACTCCGCAATAACAAAAATACCACTCACCAAATCAACAAACCCCATTCGACTTTCTCCCTCCAATCTCGTTACAATTTTTACTCCCTTATCACTCAAGATGAATCAACCGATTTCCCAGACATACCTCACTTTTTGGTATCCCACCCGCCACTGCCTCGAAAATCCAGCACCAGGAAGCCCTGTAACTTTCGGTTGGATGTAATTTCCCAGTCGAGTGAGTTCTCGCGATTAAGGGGTCGACACGGTGCAACGATCCTTTCCTCAGTTTCACTGTAGTCCTCCAGTCTCCGTTTGTACTTTAAACAGTGTACATATACCCACCAACATAAAGCACACCGAGCCAAGGGGGATGAGTCTTCTCCGTCCGTCTTCTCCTTCTTGTCTGTTGTCGCTGCAGCACACCATCCCCCACATCTCTTTCACCCCATCCCCCCCCCCCCCCAACATCTCGCCGACTGTAGATGGAATTTCGTAGTTGGCATACACATTTCGGGAATGGCCGAGTAAAATGAGAATGGTAACCGCGATAATTCGCACTCCCGCACGCACAATCCAGCGTTTGGCCGGGTGTGTAACATCGTTACCCAGTCAGCAGCCATCCCCTCACCTAGAATTCAACTATTGCCATGTATATAACCGTGTATACGGCACTCAGTAACGTGGATAACCCGTTGGAGGCCAACACCAGAGCGAAATCCCGCCATTACAGAAGCAATCTGAAACGCGAGTGTTTCGGGTATAAACGTGGTTATGCATTTCCTCCCTCACTCCCTCAACCCCTCGTTCACTGCGGTACCACTGGCCCATCCCTCTTTGCCCACCCCCTTTTATTTTCTCATCTTTCGCAGTGTGCACTCTGTTCAACGAAATAACCACGACGAGATGACCCTCTCCTCGTTTCGCATCACTACCCTTTAACGTGCACACCCCCGCCGATAGCCGGACCAGAGGCTTTTTTTTTTTTACCGTGAGTTTTCCATCAGGGTAGGGGGGGGAGTTTTCGTGTAAGGGGTTTCGCTCGTTAGGAGGCGTGTGATGGGGGAATTGACGGTAATTTTTGAGGAGGGACCGGGGGTAATGAGACATTATGGGGACGTGGGCTTCGTCGGGGAGTTCTCACGGCCGAGGGACGTGGGGTGGGATATTTTACTTTGAGATAAGGATTGGTAATGAGGGCGGGATTAGAAGTTATGACGACCCGGGATGTGCTGTGAATTTATGATTTTAGAAGTGTTTAGAAATTTAATAAATTTGGGGAAATTCCCATAAAAAAATCGGAATCATTTTTCGTAATTTTATTGGGGAGAATTGATTCGGGCATGTTGACGCTGATCAATCATCCACTCTCATAACTACATATCAGTCACACCATTGTACCTTAAACATCTGCATGACCACATAATCATCCACTTGATCAGATTCGCCCCCGGGGTAAAAAAAGCCCGAAAAACCTGAGAGTCACTCCCCCGAGTGGAAAATGATAACGGACAGATGCCGCGACGTATTAATACCTATACCGACCATCATGACTCGGCATTCGTACCTCTGACCCCTTGAAAAAGGGGCGCAAAAGGGTGTTCCGGGGAACAACGGGGCATAGGCGTCACTCACGACAGGGGAAACGAAATTCATTCGTCAGTATTTATATTTAATATGATATCGGTCAATTCGTGTTCCTCGTTGAGCGGTTGACTAATGATCTTTGCATTTCAATTATCGTTACGTCATTCTGGGTAACATGACCGTTAGGTTTCACTGGTCATTGAGCCTCCAATCTCCCCTATCCTGTCTTTCCGCCCCTTCGCCGATGCTCAGAGAAAGAAATCGAGGAGAAATTCACGGCTCGCGATAATGTCATCGCGGGTTGACATATGTTTTAAGGGACAAATTAATAATTTTTAAATCAGTGGAAAAAATTCAATTAAAAATCAAAAGTTTCCTCAACTTATTGCATTTATTTACGTTCTCCCTTTCCTCACTCCATCGTCGCCGTCACCGCACGCGATCTTGACAAGAATTTCCCACCGAATCTCACCTGTCAAGACTTTGGTCGTTCAAGACAGCGTCTGGAATTCCTAATTTCCCCTCAATTTATTTGTCAATGTATCTGGGTTTGTAATCATACAATGCAATACACCCGCGTATGAGAGACTGTACGTGATATCAGCACACCGACGTTCTCTCGCGAGCGCGATAACAAAACCCATCGGTATTTCCAAGCTCAATCCACCCTCTTCCCAACATCATCCCCTATATAGCGGAGTACTATCGTATGCCCCGTGTTTTCCTCTCTCCGCACCGTAGATTCTCCAGTTACAATTCGTGGAACGGCTCCGGCTCTTCGATTCGCGCATCCGACCGTAATTCGGTGCCACATTACCTATTCGCTGTTGGCGAGGACAATGGCCAGATAGTGGATGAAAAATGTAGGGTGAAATGGATAAACAAAAATTGAATTATGGAGGTCGAAGGTGATCGATGCGTCTTTTGAGGTTTACGGGCTTCGGAAAAACATTTTTTTGAGAATGCACGTTGTGATAAATTTACGGGATAGAATTTTTAAGAAAAATTCTCGTACGAAATATGTTCGGAGAACGACATTTAGATTGATTATGCAGTCCCTCGATTTGATTCCAAGACTAATAAAATATTGTCTGGACTGAAAATAGATGGAAATCGGTTGGCATTCCCCTCGCACGGTGTCTTGACAATCACAAGATCTCTAAAATACATGACGTCATTGATGGGAGTGACATCAGCCTCGGGAGTCTATTCGGAATATGATGTGACATTCGAAATGGGGGGACGTTAATAATACACAGCAAATGGATATGTTTCTATTCTTTCCACTGTCTCAGGAACTGCGAATGCTCCAGTACATGTAGCTTATTTATTTCACGTAAAAAAATATTGTTGACCTGGCTTTGTCCAATTTTTAGAAACATTTCAATCAAAAATTTATTTTATTCAACAGCGCCACTTATCCGTCTGCATTTCCCTTGAATAAAAAAACATTCTCTGCGATCGAAATAGAGGATAAATCCCTCGTCATAGCCTCTCTCGATAATTCCATTTCCATATTCAATACTAAAATTGTCACAGGAGCGACGCGAAACGTAAAAAAGGCCAATTAAAATATTCATAATGTCGCGCTATCCGGGGCCCCAATTAATTTTTCAAAGAATTCAAAACTTTTCCGTACGGCAGCCGGGGCTGAGAAGAAAAAGAGACAAGGGGTGGGGGAGGGATTACCGTTTTGCTCCATGGCATCTTCCATAATAACCCCACACAGTAGAGTCACTTGGCACTTATCTCCCTAATGCCATGGCACGCTTCGTTTTTCTTCTCGTTTTCATTCTTACGTCGCTGTCGGTTGGTAGTGGCTGTCTTGTAGCCCGCTTATCTCCCCCAAGGATCCACCGAGGGTCCTCGCTGGGCCATCCACGCGAACAGAGATTCTGCCCTCCTACTATCCCCTTTCCCGTCGCCATCCGCCCCCTCTGTCCCTCCCTTCAACGCGCAGTTCTGTCGCTAATCAACAGCCACCGAGCGTATTTTTCCTCTTCGCTTTTCTTCCCTTCATTTATTTTCTCAGAACCCTCTTCTGGTTTTTTTCAGTAGTCACTTCTCGAGTACCTGTCACTGATTATGACCTATAAGATATCGCCTGATGACACTTGGGATGATGATAATGAGAGTGAAAAATGGTGGATGGAGATTGTTTGAGGGGTTTGATGGCTATTTTAATGTTGAAAAAAAAACTGGGGATCAGCCCGGAGATTAAATTATATTTCGAGGAGAAAAAAAATTCTAGAATTTTTGGAACCAAATTTTCAGCCAAGAAATTCAGGGAAATTGTATTTAAAATATTCAGGAGTTATGACGGATGAGGGGGAAGTAAGACAAAATAACTAAAAAGCTTAAAATTGAACAGTCTCGTCAGAAAAAATTGTATTATGACTTTTAAATCCAATTATTCACACCAGAGATGTACTTCCTCCCAATCCGTCATAAAATAGAAGATTGATGGTTTCGAGTTTTGACATTTTACGTCTCTAGCAGTGCGATAACATCGTTACATCTTTGTTAAGTTTCCATCTCCTGTTTCATAACAGGTACACATGTTCGATCACCACAATGTAAAACACCATCAGCTTCCATCTACAACAGCCGACAAAAAATCGTTATGCAAATATATTTCCCTAAAACAAATAATCAATCACATCCCACCCAGTCACTTCACCGCCAAACCACTGCTTTTCTGAATCATTTGGACTCCGAAATCTGGGCAATCCCATTGGGGGGAGGACGGGGGAGGGGGGACAAAATGGCTCAACGCCCTCGGAAAAATCCTACTGCAAAAGCGCCATTTTCTACGCAATAAATCATTCACCGAAGTGATATATCCATCCGAATCCCCTGTATCCAACAATGTCCACCACTCGAGATACAGAACAGAGGAGAATGTTGAAATATCAAGGGCACTCTCCCGTGGAGCAAGATGACAAAAGTTGGAGAAAAATTATTGAACAAGTCTTGTCGTAGAGGGAGCTCCATTTTCCGTGCTTTTTCACTCGAGATTGTTGGAAATTTCTTGAAAAAATCAGTTACAACATCACTTGAAATGAGTTTTTAAATGAAAAAAATTATAAAATTCATAAAATGAAAGATAAAATAATTTACTTGCATTAATATTTCAAAAAATCGTCCTGACGTTTAAGAAAATTTCTTCCGTATAAGCTCATTCCCTACTGAACGTTTGAATAATTAAATCCAACTGCATGCGCTTGAATAAAAAGCACACGAAAGTTCTTTAACTCAATAGTGTGAATAAAGTCCCAATAAAAATTCTGGAAGGTTCACTAAAAAGTACGAGACTCTTCGTGAATGATCCACAGTCAGTTACGTAAATTTAACGGAGTGTTCCCCACATTTAACTACACCCTCCCTAATTTTTATTGAATTATTTCTCCCTGTGCATAAGATATCTCAAATTTTCCCCAATTTTCACCGCAATTTTTATTCAACCATTCCGCCCACGCGGAAACCAAAATGAGGAGAAAAAATATAACGATGTGGCGTCAGGGAAGAGACGAAGGGTCGGGATATCTTGGTCAGCGAATTTCACATCACTTTTACTATCTCCTAACACGACCCGGCAATTCCACTGCGACAATGGCAGCCCCCACACGTACAGGAGCACACGAGCACGACGACTGCTTGAAACCACCGCCCAATGCTCACTTCGATAGATTGTGGCTGAGATGGATACGTTTGACTCGGGCAATAAAGAGTAGCAAAAAAGAGTCGAGTCACTTAAGGCTATTAAGGCACGAGGGGCCCGGAATCTGGGATTAATTGGAAATGAGAGATAAAAGGGGAGGGCAAGAAGTTTGGCGGTGAATTTTTTTTTTCCCGGTGAAACGTCTTCTACAAGTGAAATTCACCGGCCATCGGTGAATCAGCATCTGCTTAGTATTCGAGATTCGACCGCGTCATTGCCGCCAAGTCACCGGCACTTCAAACGATTTTTAACTTTTTTTTATTTTACCACCCGACCTTTCCCGGGTGAGAGGGTATTTTTGATGTTTGCATTCATGAGAAATGGTAATTGATTGATTGCGGAGGGTCCGATTGGATTTTTTGTTTGAAAATATGCTATTCGGGGAGTGAATGGAGTGGTCCCAGTTTGGAATGATTTTAATCTTGAGTGAATTAGGATTGACAGAGGGGAATTGGAGTATTTTATTTTATTTTTGAAGGGTTTTTCCGAGAGTTTGACGTGAAGCTTGATTCGTCAAAATCGAAATATTCCCCCGGATGGTATTGATAGGTAAATGAATGAATCTGAAATTTCATGAGTCGTTTGAATGGGAATACTTCGATTTTATCAACTGAATGATACGTCAATTATTGACAGGATTTTTAAATATTAATAAATTCTCTAAAATTTTAAATATTAAAATTAAACTTTCACCACCACTCTCTCAAAACCGAAATTGATTAAATTTCCCATTGAAATCAGCTAAAAAACAATCTCCCAAATTCAACAATTGTCGACAGTCAGTTTCACCTCGTTATCACGGTATATTAATTAACCTGGTACTCGTGCGAACAACGATAATTATATCAGCGTAATCCATCGTACAATATGTTGTTATATACACGAAATTCCAGGATGCACTGAGTACAGTTGGCTGTTGGGTACGATGCGGCAATTACAAACCCACGTTTCAGTTCGTACTCTCTCCCTCAGTCGAATGGATTTGCCTTCGAGCTCATGAAAAGCCCCCTCCCCCCTTTGCCCACCCCTCTGGCCAAAGTAGAGAGGTAACGAGTAATTGTTATCTACGTCTCGCTTCTCTATGCACCTCCCTCCCTCCCTCTCTCTCTCTCTCTCTCTCTCTCTCTCTCTCTCTCTCTCCCCATGAACTGTTGGAATATGGCATCGATAATTGAGAACGTTAATAATTGATGAGTCGTCAAAGACGGATTTGGAATTATTCACAGTGAGAATGTAAAGATGTGGGGCATTGGTGGTATATGCACACTTTGAGGTGCATTGCGGTTCAATTTGTGGATAATTTAATTCAAAGTTTCCATGTATCTAATCAATCGTGGAATACCTGAATTTTGATAAGTATCTGGTCAAGTGAATAATTTAGTAGATATCAGGTGATAACGAGACGTGAATGTTTAGAATGATAGGGAGAATAGCTTGAATTTTATCATTGATCATCTAAATTAATTATTTTATGTAGAATATATTATTCTTGAAATCAATTTTTTAATAATTCCATCAACAAAAATATTTTCTTGAAAAATTCTAAAAAAATAAACATTCCCTCACATTTCTTCCCCACCTCCCTGAGCAAATGCAGACATAATTCTTGATACACAGAGTAACGTTTTACCGCTGCCATGTTGAAAAAAGTGCATAAAAAAAGTTGGAAAAAAAAAAGTGACAGAGTACGGCGCGTGGAAAAATGGGGTGTCTTGTATCTTGGGAATACTCTGGCTTATAGACTACCTGGCACACACAAACACTGTCGGCATTTCCGTCTCTATCGTCCCACGTGTGTTGCCGGAATGTAGTAGGAGGAAGGGAGGATCGTCGCCGCGACGAGCTTGCAGATCCAATTACTCGGATGGAGACAGCGGAAGGGAGGAAACGAGAGAGCACGACAGAGAGAGAGGGAAGCCAATACTATTTTTAACCCCCACACAGCCCCACGAGTTTCAGCCCTCGGCTGAATCCTGGGGAAGAGGCAAAGGGGTGCAGACGTGTTTGACCCCAGCGTACAGCGGATTAGTATCCGACGATGCACTCCAGGATTCCCTCATAAACGGATAAAAACTGACCCCCGACATTTGGGGGAAAAAAAGCGTCTGTCTAAATTCAGCCGAAACTCGTGCTGGAAAATATTGACGAAAATTAAACCACCTCTTGACTATTTCTGAAATAGACTTTTGACATACCGAGTTCATCGATTAATTAAATATTGTCCCTCCACCCGAGACGCTCCTGATTTTCTATTTCTTAAAATAATTGCCAACGTGTTCCCTTTGACATTAATTATTTATCCCTCCATTTCCATAGAACTTTGACTCGCAAAAAAATATTCCTAATTGCGTTCTAAACACCTGAATGTCCCTCCCATCGCCCTAAAATCTCCTATCACTCTCCGAGCATTAAACAATTATCACCCATCAGCATTAGCGACCAATGAATTCTTCATTACTCTCCATCTGCAAACATCGATCGGGAATTTTCATATTTACCTAAAACAAGCCCTCCCCACCAGTAATATGGGCAGTTTAATTCAACGATTTATGTAACTCACCGTTTCGCATAAATAAATCCTCCCCCCATTCTCCAAAGGTTTTACGTTCGTATTATTCTCATTGCAGTTGTATTTTCCGTATTCCCTGGCATGTATTCATGAATACGAAGTAAACGAAATTGTAATCCTGTAATTCATATGCAGTAGCCCAGGCGAATTATATCAGCGAGTATCCAATGGCGATCGATCCGTGACGCGAGTGTGTACGTGAGGGAGATGAAGAGGTCCTGGGCGGTGGCATTGGTGGGGTCAGGAGGGGAAGGGACGTTTGGAAGGGATTGGACAGGTTGGATTAGTTCGGAAATAGTGATCGAATGTTTGGAGGTTTGAAACAACATCGATGAGAGTTCGGGTGAGAGGGGAAACCCTCAATTCCGGTTATTGACCCACATTTTAGAGCCCTTCTCATTTCGGCGGTGGTTGAGAGGGCCGCGGGGGGAGGGAGGGTGTGTTGGGGGGGGAGGGTTGGGACACGATGAATATGGGTGGTGAGGGAGGGATCGAGTGAGAATACGAACGTGTCACCCAGGAAAACCACTGGTGCAATGACGATAATCTACAGGGTGAATTGACTCGATCGTCTCTCCCGGGGACTTTGCTCCCTTTCGATGCTCAACGTCATGCTGGATTACGTTGCGCCCAATTAGTCCGTGAGTTTAATCCCTAAAACGGGGATGAGACGTCATTCGCGCAGCGGTCGTATCCATGGACAAAAGTACATGGGCATTAGGTCGGGGTATAAATGCAGCTGATGATGGATTTGTGGGTTGCGAATTGACAGATTCGTGGGGATGAGGAGGTGTTGGGGTTGTGATTAATGGTGTGAATTATCGAGAAAATATTTGAATTTTTAGTCATTGGGTTTGAAATATTTTTTTTTGTATTTTTTCATATCAGTGAAATAGTTCAGTTATGAAGTAAAGGGGTAATAGAATGAAAAAATAACAGGGAGAACCATTTTGAGAATATATTGTTAATTTATTAGCAACAGCAGCTGTATCTCTGGGTGGGATTGTGTATTTGTTTTTCATTTCCCAGAAATTTTAAAAATAAAAATTACCTGAATCCATAACAATTATTTGCTTCTCTCGGCGATTGCCCATAACATTGTTACTGTTTGCCCATCTCCATGATTAATTAATTTTTTTCTATCTATTATTTATTTTGGTAATAAAATTATGAATTTATAGAGCCAGTGGAGCATTAAAAAAATATTGATGAATATATGGCAATATTTTACGAGTCATTTGAATTTCTTTATGACTCCCCGTGGAATTTAATTCTCCGGCATTTAAAAAACTCATTATTAAATAAATGCAACTAGCCCATATGTTTACAGCCCCTTAAACTCCGTGATCCGCTCACTTGAAATCTTTTGTGCGAGATTTTTCTTTTTAATACCCTCCAGCATTGGGATCAAGTTTACGGGGCCTTCGGGAGGGCGAGGGTTAAGGGGAGGAACATAAGGAGGGGATATAAGGGCAGTTTGAAGGTAGTCTCACGAACGGACGTTGCTGCGGTGCGATAGAAACCATAAAATAAAAAATTCCGGTAGTTATACGCGGGTGGCCGCCTTGGCGGTTCGTTAAAGTGGACCGAGTCACGAAAGTCACTAAACGGTTTTAACGCGCCCCTTGTGATAACGTATCAAGTGTTGCCGGAAATACTTGACGAGAGCAGAATAGTATTGACGAATGAGGGCCATCACGGGTCGAACGATTTTTTATTCTTTTTTCTTGGAAATAAAAAATTGTGACTGAAATTCTTTAATCACCGGAATAATGGGCGATTATTTTAAATTTTTGAGCGGGAATTTTTAGTTCCTTGATTCGAGGGAGTTCCTGTGTAGTCGAACGGTTTGAGGTACATAAAGTTTTCCGCCTGAATAGTAATATAATTATAGTGATCATATTTCTAATTTTTCGTGATAAGTCGGTTGGCCTATTTTCACGAGAAAAACACTGACGTCTGGAGGACCCTTGGAGGGCAGGGTAAAACGACTCAGGATCCCACGATTTATGATACTTTCCACGGTAAAACTATTTTTCACCGATTATTTACGATCACTCAAACATCGCCCACTCCCCCAAGTCCAACCCCCGAACGATGTAACATTTTTATTCCGCATAAGTGGCTGTTCCTTTTCTCCAATAAAATAGGAGCATAAAAGTGTCTGAAATCATCTTTACGATACCTTTATGATAGCGAATTATTCGTTTTATGAATAGAGTAAATTCAGCGGACATTCTAATCTCAATATTGCCAAAGTTCTGCGGAAAAATATGTATTTTTTAATATTTTTAATTGCATAACAAATTGAGGGACGGTGGGTGCCCTAGATTTCTACTAATTACTGGAAATTTTCTAGTTCATATCGAATTTCCAACTTCGGCGGTGCCTCGCGAATTGCTCTCGATAATTCCCTAAAAACCGGTGAAAAAGTGGAGAAATTATTTCCGACACAAATTTTATGAAAAAAGTGGAGTAAAAAAGTTTCACTTCTCTATTGAACTTTTAATTTCCCAGGCAACCGGCAGCCTTTCAGTGTGGAGAGGTGGAAAATCCCTCTAAAATGGAATTTGCAAGGAACGAATGAGAGTCAAATTAATCGAAAAGAGACTGCGGTGATTAGCCCCATTTCGTTATCCTCAATTCCTCCTCTCGTTCATCACAGCTTTTGTTTCTGAGTCCAGGGTTTTTCTCTTTAATAGTAACTGGTCGAATAGAGTGAATGGGAATTATCGTATTCCGTTTGAAAATCTCCGTCAATTAAGTTCTTTTTACTGAAGTCGAGCATTAAAACAAATCATCTCGACTCACATTTGAATTACTAAAAAAAACTGTAATCAATACTCTTATTAAATATTCGATTTCTTCTCTCTTGCCATTAAAATAATTCCTTCAACCGCGAAGTAACGGGTGACTTCGAAAATAAATTGATTTTATCGACAACAAACGAATGCAAATCGAAAAATTCCCGTCAATAATTTATTTACATTATTTAAATAAATTGTGGCTTCGACGAATGTGGACTTTTCCTCTTTAATGAATGAATCTCTGTCAATCGAGCAATTTCATTTATCGCAGTCGAGGATTTTCAAATAAAAAAGTCTTTCATCTCCCCTCATATTTGAATTTGTAAAAAAAACTATAATCAATACTCTTATTCAATAATTGATTTCCCCCTTTTCTCGTTTAGAATAATAGCTTCAGCCTGAAGAACAACCGATGAATTTATTTTATAAATTGATTTTACCGGAAGCGAACTCAGATACCGTGAAACAATTTCGTCAATAATAAATACATAGTCTTTCAACAATTACATTTCCAATCAATAATCAATATTCCACACTGATCTGCTCGCTCCATCCCTAAAATATCAGATAAATTCTGCAATAAATTGTTTCCATCGAAGAATACTTCACCGTTGATTCTTCAGATTTTTCTAAAAGCTTCAACTTGGTGGAAGTAACGATGAGGCGTTGAGAATTCGAGGGGTAGCTTCGAGGAAAAAGTGGCAGGGGAAGAAAAAATGTTTTTAAAAAAAAGTGGAAAGGAAGACAGACAGGCGAGAGTGCCCAAGGGGGAAGATAGAGAACGTGAAGAAAAAAAATTAAAAAAAAAATACGACGATTTTTCTCGGACGCGGAGGGTGGAAGGTAATCCACGGTGGAAGGGAGAGGCAGGAAAAAAGGGAAAAAATAAAAATCGGAACTAGAGTTCCCGCGCCAGGCGGAGGTAGCCGATATAGGTCGCCAACTTTTACATTTCAATTAGCATTTGCATCTCAAAGGGCTGCGAATGGAGCCACCGGCGGTCCTCGGGTAATCATAGTCCTTGCTTCAAACAGAAACAATAGCCCTTGTGTATACTGTCTCTATTCCCACTCCCTCAAGCTCGAATTATTATCCATAAATAACGTTTTTTTTTTATTTAACAAAATTCCCAGCTCGAGATGAAGTATTAAATTATTTACAATTCAAGTGGTCTCTCGCGAATTTCATTGAAGTAGGGCGATGAATTCTTTGAGTAATTAGTGGCGTCACTCGTGATCAACGATTATTCACAGTTCAAATGAATTATTTTATCATTTATTTTTTTTTTCATGGAAATTCACATTCAGCAACGGTGAGAGACAATTACAGTATTGGAATTAATTTGAATTTTTATTTTATTTTTACTTCAGTATCTTCTGGGTCAATTGAGTTTGCGACTGATTAATGGAAAATGTTGCATTTCTTTCTCAGTAATGAAATTAAAACTTCCAACTGTTTTACGGTGACATTCAGAGTTTTATTTCAACTCTTGTTGCCAACAGTGTACTGCAATCATTTTAAGAGGAGTGAAATTATTTCTAATCCGAAGACACTGGTAACACTTCTCAGCGTGTTTATGATCATTCTGACGATTGTGGGTGACATGTTAAGTGACGAGAACGCAACTAACCCACAAACACGTCGCCAGTGATAATTCCCCGGGTGTCACACGTATGGGAGTGAGAATGTGAAATTGTATTGCTCACTCTCTCCGTCTCGGTCTGACGTTTTTAAACTTCGTGTCAAACACGGTAAATTATCACACCCAGGACCACCCGAATACTTTGAAAACATCCTCTTCTGAAATTCAAAACAGACTAACGGGAAAACAAGATGGAAATGCTTCTGGAAATAACTTGAAGTTTATAAATCATTTTAAATGCCTCGGATTTTTAACAGATTGTCTCCAGGGGAATTTCCAGATTTTTTAAATTAATTTCCAATGAATCACCACAACTTCTTCACAAACCTTCTCATTTCTACGAGTCTCCCTATTTTTTAAATTTCCAGGAATCGAAAAAAAATTGATACTCCATTAAAAAAAAATTTCCCCCATAAAATTCCTCTTATCCGATGACATCATCGACAGCCCCTCAAGATCTAAAAATCTCCGAAACAAAAAAACCCTAAAAGCCATCAAAAAGTTTTCAACTCAGTTCTCCGACTCATTTCCCGTTATCCCACCAGTGGAACTAAGCCCAAGGATACTCCACTAGTCGTTGCTTTCACGATCGTGCGCAAAATGACGGAGGCCAATGAAGAGAACGCGGAGAGTAAAGAATAAAGACGAAAGAGTGAAAGAGGGTAACTTCTTTGTTCCGCTAATGTCTCGTTAGCGTGAGCCTTATGGAGGAGAGCAAAGGCCATTCCCCCCGTCCCTCACCAACTCTATCCAACCCCACGAAACCGTCGAGGAAAGCCGGCGGCTACCATCTTTCATACACAGGAATTATCCCTGGAAAATGCATAAATTATCAAAGCAGATAGTGCCCACGAAACCCACCCCCATCCCCCTTCCACCCCTCATTTTACCTCATTCTACCGAAGCCCTCTGCCACTGTGAATGCATCCAACTATGCAGAATCTACGCTTTTACCCCAGCGGAGAAACTTTTCCTTTTCCCATTTTAATTCAATTTAACCACTGGGACTTTATTCCTGACGTTTTCCAAACCAACGCTGGTCCCCTCCATCTTCTGGGATTTTCGTATTCTGAAAGAGAAGTTGTTCTGGGCTGCGAAGAGTGTGGATTATTATTTATTGGGAGATGAAAAGAGACAAATTATTTGATTCGCCGGGAGATCAGCAGATAAATCTGCAGAGGTTGAGTTATTACTTATTTTACATATTCCCTAATGACTTGATTAATTTTTTGTTTCAGTCGGTTATGGACACAGATCGCCGATGAAACTCGAGGAGATGTGCCAAGCGACGACGACAGATGACAGTCTCTTCACCATGTTCCGGCTGAATCCTACCCCGATACCCTGTCCATTCCAAGGGCCACCGTTCACCTTTACTTATAATCGAGGGTCTGGAGAATGTGCACAGCCTGTCAGCCATGTTGAGGGCTGCACTGAGGAGAGTAAATTATTACTGAAGTATCAGGCGTGTCCTGATGTCCCTGGATCCGAGTCTAACAGTAAGAATTTTTGCAATTGATAACATCCGCGATTTTTCAGATATTTCGGCGCCACAATTTAGTTTGGTGGCATAATGAAGAAACCTTATGAATAAATTTTCCATTAGTTCAGGAAAAATTCAAGTCTGGAGATAACTATGGATATATATTCCCGGATTTATTAGAAATTTATTTGCAAAATTTATCACCTTCGTCTCCAGTCGCTAATAATGAGTGTCCCAAATAAATAATAACCCTTCATTGAATTTTGAATCAATTTAATACCTGTGAACACCGGCTCAATCAATGGTTATCGCTAAATTAATTTGTCCTCCGTCGGAAATTTATTTAACAAACCAGAGAGCGGAAAATTGGTGAAAAAATAATGGTAAAAAATTGAGACGTCTGTGGTTTAAACACGTCAAATTCAATTGACTGAAATATTCAAAATTCTCCGGAGTTCAACCGAATGCATTTCGTCTGGCCGATATTCCCCATTTGGAATCACGATCGTTGAAGCGGGATTAAGAATAAAAGAGCCAGACGTCTACGGTATATAATTTTGTATTCGTGAGAGAGGGCGGGTAGAGACACTGAGTCGGAAAGGAGGTCAAAGAAGCGACAGTATTATCATGTTTTTTTTTTATATTTTTTTTCTCTTTGTTACTCTGTTTTGTAATGCCTTTTACGAGACCTGTCGGCTGACTCTTTGATGGGCTCGGGAGGACAGTGAAGGATGGCAGAAAATGGTCATGAACAAACATCATATGTGACACGCAATCGCATTAAAGTGTGTACCCAAATGGCTTTTCGCGGTAATGACAGGGGGTCAAAAATAGGTACTGAGTGGATTTGAATTCCTGGGAAGTGTCTGGACAGTCATTTGTTAAGATAATACCCCACTTGTTCGACAGATAAAATTTTACAAGTGCTGAAAAACGGAAATTGTCAAGTTGAACGCGAATATTGATTAAATAATGAATCGGAATTCTGCCGCAGTCAAGTGAATTAAATTTCGTAGCGGGCTTGTACCGATTTGTAAGATTTCCCAAAAATACCGCGTTCGGCGGATGTCCACGACATTATTTATGATAATCCGAATACCACAATTGAGAGGGGGAGGCGACGCTAACAAGCAACTTTAATTAGAGACTATTGGAACGGAAACGATTGGGACTTAATCAGATTTTTTATCCATTAAAAGGTTCAAACGTGAAATTGAATCAAATTATCTTACCATAGATGTTTCCGCAACCCCCTTCCCTTTTTTTAGAAATATTTATCTGAACCAGAAAAATTCCTGAAATTATTTTCATTAAAAAATTGTTTTTCCGGGCGATTTTCCACCGAATTTATTCTATGCCCGAAACAAATGATTTTCCGCTAACTGAATGAAAGCAAACAATTCTCCCAATCGAATTTCAAAGTCTCCCCGTCTCCCTTCCAAAAACAATCCATCCCCGAGATATTGATAACATCCCTCGGAAAATCAAAAAATATCTCCCCGCGATATATTGAAATTGTGATTGTTCCCAGAATACCCGTGGGCAGTGTTCATTACGCAAATGGGTTGCATATTAAAAATTGATGTATAAATGTTTAACTCAATTACTTGGAATTGAATTGCGGATGCTACCAGGGCCGTTCCACCGATATTTATTGAAATTTACGAGGAGCCCAGTGAGAAGAGTTAGCGCGGAAAAGTGAGGAAACTGGGGTAGGTGTAGTGCATACACAGAATGCCCGTTCATCGGGTGAATTTCACCGGTGGCTTGAGTAGAAGAAAGGTAAAATGAAAGGCCGAGGTTGCACACCACCGCGGGCTGAATTTTTATTTTCCAACCATAAAACGTATACTGCAAAATACCCATGGCTTTTATTCATTCTACATTGAATTAACCGTTGAATTTTTACATAAACGCGGAGATTATTCGTCCGCATTATGATTTTCTCTGCCTCCACCTGAATTATTTACCTCCTAGGGTTTCTTCACAATTTTTTTCCCTCTGTTGTTTCTGAATTAATGCGCCCAGTGCATTTACTGATGTTAGACGGCATTCAACAGCCAGTGGATCATTCATGAAACCCGGAAAATATTAATGTTAATTTACTCGAAATTGATAAAATTAATCCAGTATTCGATCCTCTACTCGACTCAATTTTTCCAAAAGACTTTTCAATTAATTTAATGATCATGCGTCTCCGTTTTTTATAAAACAATCAGATGATACCTCCAATTCGTGTCCATTGATTGAATACTGAACAACAGGGGATGAATTTAATTGAGGGTTTCCGAGTAATTAAAGTGACAATGACATTCCGCGTCACTCCAAAAAATCCGACGAATCTGTGGGACTTCTGTTAGATCGTAGCTTAATAAAACACAGCAATAGGCAGCAGTGGATCGAAGTCCAACTAAATGGATTATCACCTTAATTTAATTATCATTCTTCCATGGGCCGTCAAATTCCAGTGGAACATATTTCTTTTATCCCTGGCAGTTTGATTGCAAATAATCCGTTCGCTCCCTGGCTACTCCAAATACCGCTGTCATCACTCAACCAATGTTTAATTACCAAAATTGAGTAAATTAATTTCATCCGCCAACAGAAATCCCCGACCGGAATTATTTATCAAACCAGAATTGAGTAAATCAATTCTCACGTGAAAAAGAGCTCCGATGCAGCGCTATTTGACGTTCAAAATTGCTCGAATTAATTCATCATTTCGTAGTTTTAATGCATCTAATAGGCAATTTGTTTATTTTACAGCGGAAGAACTGCAGTGCCTGGCAACCTGGAAGGACGGGAGAAACAAATATTTGGTTGGCACACTCAAGCTATTCGGAAGGAATCCCGTAACTAACGAGGAAACCTTCAGGTAATTATTCCAAAAAGCTTTGCTCAATTGATATCGCACCAAATGTAATAATATATTACCATATTTTATTCAATCATATAACGATTAATCATTACCACTGCCCAGTGATACGTGTGTTGTTCAATTATGGGATGCCCTTGTTGACCGGTCAATTTTCAATGATTGCCAGTGAAAAGAATTTAACTGGCACCCATGCGAGAGGATTCCTGTCACAGGCCAAATTATACGCAATGATTCTAATTGGGGAAGAGGGCAATTAGCGAAATTGATATGAATGCTGCATGCTGTTTTGAAGGGATTAATTGATGGCATTTAGGCTTCACTAGAATTGGAATATTAATTAATTTTCGGGTTACAAGGGAAGGTTCGATTGTAATGTTCGGTTTTGTCTCTTATTTTAATGCCATATCCGTTCTCTGTGAATTCAGGGATATTCTGCCAAACAAGTGTCTTCATAAAAAATCATTTAATCCTTCAGATGCTTCCTATACGAAAAAAATACTCGTCATCACAGTGGAGAAGTCACTTACGTCCTGGCCCAGTCTGGTGACTCGACATGTATTGCCCTGAATTCCGTTGCTGAGGGCTCACGTACCATTAAACTGACAAAAGGTATAACTCGAGTGAAGATATCCTTCAACAATGAGGTCTTATTTCCCCAGCGATAAAAAAATAAATTACCCCTGACAATTGTGACTTTATTACAGTCGATCGTGAGCACAACAGATGCAAGTATCCCGCCTGGGTGACGAGACGCCATCAATGGCGTACTCTCGATCACTCGAGAAATTACCACTTCACAACTGGTAATGCAACACTGCGTGTTAAAGATGATCATTCACACGTGGAGAGAATAGTCTGTCACAATTTAGAGAAGAGCGATGATGACGGAGGAAATAAAGTTAAACTTGTTGCGCATATTACCAAAGGATGGTAAGTTTCGAAACTAATTAACCATTTTTTTTATCTCTCTTTCTCCTCAAAGTTCTCCAGTACAAATTCTTTGTTTTTCAAACTCTCAACTCTTTTCCTCTCATTCATTTTCCCTCTATTATGTTTTGATGTTCTTTCAGAGAGTTTAATTGAAAGGAATCATTCATTACTTTCACATTGTAATTTGTTTGAACGTGATATTTTTCAGAATTTATTACACTCTCGTTCAATTTTTTTTTTCTCTACATTTTCTATACAGTTTTCTGTCACGACTCGAATGAGACGTTTTTGTACTCCCTTGCCCCCTCCCGCCCCTTTTCTCTTATTCCACTCGTTTGACGAATCGTCGAGTCGCCTTTTTAAATATTTCCTTTGACGCGACATGACGTTCTCTCATAAACCCCCCGAGTCCCCGAGCCCCCTCATTTTTTTCCATCCCCATACTTCATGGCCTCTTCTTATTGCAGCGATATTGGCTACGTCTGCATGATCTTCCACAGAAGAGCCGGAAACGTTATCGAGCTCCAGCAATCAGGTGAGTTGAATATCAATTTCGTCTCTATTCACTTTTTTTTCAACTCATTCAATTGTGCCGTTCACACTCTCACCCTTGAATCAATGCCGAGGGATCGGAAATTATTGGAGGACTGATAAAACAGTCTCACCCATCACTTTTCACCTCCACTTTGCGTCGTTAATCATTTTTGTGCCTGAAAATTTAAAAATTTTGTGGATCAATTGATTTTCAACTGAACTATTCCATGAAAAATGATAGGAGTCCTGTCAATCGCCAATCACGATTGGAGGACTGTAAATTCCCAGGCAACTGTCCACCAAAATTCTCATTTCCTCTGACAGTGTACACGAATCCGGATGAATAATTGATACCGACGTTAATGAATATTTCTGATAAATTTATGGCACCATTTTTCAGATCGAAAAACCATCATACCGGAGGAGGCATGCCAGGAGGATCTGTCGGAAATGCCGTATACAACGCTAATATGTGAGTAACACCAATCAAAATTGAAAACATTTGCCTTGTATTCTCGTCCATTGCTTTCACCTTATTTTTTCAATAATTTCTGATTTATGAACGACTCGGGGGAATGAATTACTGGCAGGGCAATAATGGCTCGGTGGCGATCGTATCACTTGGACGAAGATAAATGCCTCCAGGGAATCGTTGGTGTTGCTTTGCATATCACGATGGACGGTTTCCATTCGTCTGATTGTCGTTTCCCCATTTCATGTATATTTCTCCCTTCAAAATGTCCGGCACACTAATGGTTTTAGACTTTCTAATGTTTCTTTTGTGACGGATGAATACACGAGTAATTTACCAAATGAGACGAGCCCGGAGATTCTTTCTGATTCTCTCTACTTTCTATATGTCTATATGATAACTGAACGTGTCAGAGGTGCTTTTAATTCAGATATTTTGCTGTTCAACCAGATACATTTACATGTCTGTTTTATTTCATGAATGATTGGCATCAATATATATTGTCTTACAGCTTCGACAATGGAGAAGAGAAAATGCCCTCAGCCAGGCAGATACACAGTCATTGATTACTCGACATCTGGTGTTCTCTCCACCACTCCACGACGTCAACGACGAGGTGTCCAAGGTATGCGACCAGCCCAGAAATTGACTTGGCAAGAGGACAGTGAGGATGAGGAGTGCAACGTATCTGAGCTACAGATTGGATGTGGTTCATCCGATCAGAGTGAAATGATTATTGCGAATACGTGTGAACGTGACCAACTTGGTAAGTCGGCGAGGAAAAACAATTTTATCTGATTTCCCACTCCATTCATTCACCATCACTTGAATTCCGAATGAAATGGTTCATGCTTCACGGTACTCGGTGTGAATTATTGGACGAGACGGTGTATCACGGCCGTGCGCTCGATTAATTTATGATTTTTTTTTTGCTTTTGTCTTGGAACAGTGTACACGTGCCACGACAGCTGGCAGGACAAGAAAGGTACACATTACATGATAGTGTCACAACCGGAGAAGGAGCCAGGCGTTGTTAAGACATTCTGCTTCACGATGAGATGGGAAGATCCACCGTCTAAATCACCTGGTGGTAGGGGCTCTAGGCTGGAGCATCAGGAGCAAGAATTATGGCTGTCAAGACCAGCGCGGGAGTTTCAAACAGGAGCCAACGATCAATGGACTTACAGGCTGGCCAGTCAAGGTAAGGGAATATTTCGTTGGCTTGTTGAACATTAAGAACAGGCCATGGGGCATTTATTCATGCACATTTTAGTGCTCTGTACTTCTGACCAGTTCGATGTAGTAATTAATTTGATTAAGTAATGACTCTGCTCGTACTAATGCAGCTGAAGATTTGAGAACGATTATTTAGTCAAATCTTCTCCTACGTGGAAGGCCAGTAATGCATCTGATTATTTATTTGTTCAATTCAGGCATCTGTGAAGATGTAACAAGAGCCAGTGCCGCCTCCTCCTCGTCCTTATCGAGAGTCTCCCTGGTTCTCGCTGCTGGTGCTGCTATCCTCTGCAAATTACTATCGAGATGATGTGTGTAAACACCTGATAACTATATTCGGGCCTAGTTACAAAAAGGAAACAAAAACCACGTACTCAGCTGAGATGCATTTATCGATGATGAATCAACGGAGCTGTACAGTTTGTGTATGGTTGCTTTTGAATACTATCCCGAGAGTAATGGACAAAAATGATGAGCTGAGTGTGAGAATAATGTGAATGAAATTGTATACGTTGAGGTAGACTCAAGGCAATGACACTTGCCCCTTTTCACATTAGTCATTTTCTAGTCTGTCTACATCCTCGACATTGAAGAATGAGTAATGTGGGAGGACAATAGTCAGTGACAGTGATCGAAACGCATGCATTCTTCGTGAACAATTCTGCAAAGGGTATTTTAAAATTGTACATAATGTTTATATTATTTCAATAAATTTTATAAATTAATTCATTCGAATTGTTGGAAACAATTCCCACCAGAGGTGATTTTTTAAAATTTTATTTTCGCACTTTGAGGGACATTCTCGTGATATTGTTTTTTATTCAGGGGCATGTGGGGTAAAATGGACACGTCGAATTCCTGTTGAAGTGTTAATGAGATATTGAATTGGCAGTGGAATGGAATATTTTTTTTTCTGGAAAGAACAATTCTTTCTCTGTTTGCGTCATGAGCATTAAAAAAAAAGTCAATTGTGCTGAGTCTACCCCATCCTCCCCTCTATTGATGGCAGAATTATTCACGAAGAATTTTCAATGTTTGTACGGATATCGTTGCCTGAAGAACAATTCAATATCTCCAGATACTGTTGGGTAACATTGAATCTGTCACAGCAATTGCTGTTGTTTCTCGTCTCTGTATTAAACTAGATGGACGTCTCAATTGGGAAACGAGGGAGATACCAATGCAAATGGATTTGCAATTACCAAACGAAAACCCAGGCAGTTGTTCATGACAGGATTAATGTCAATACCTCTTGTCTATTTAAATTGTCCGGTTGACGAAAAACCCACACTGGGCCAATTAATTGCCTAATATTTCTAAATCAATGAAACAAGTGGAATTCATCGTCTTATTGAGATCAAAGCCTCCAGACCAGTTATAAGATGATATTAGATATGTGAAAAAAAAATGAACGATGAAAATTGTAAATACGATCAGGGTATGAGTGATCGGCATTCGAATGTTGGAAGTGATTCCAAGATTTTGGAAATTGATAAATAAAATCGAATGTCCGACGTTCGATTGGTTTTGTGATCCAACTGACTGAGCGTCGTTAACGATCGATGGATACGACGAAGAAAGAATTATAAATTAAATTGATGAAAAAGAGAGGAAAATAATTGATAAGAGATAAAGAAACAATTTTTATTCACTTAGCTAGTTGCACATCTGTATATAAATGATTTAAATAATGTATAAAGACTGTTTTTAAGGGAGTATATATTGAAGAGAGGTTTACGGTTTATTGATATTATTATATGAATAAATAAATAAAAATGGAGGGATTTTTTTTTGACGGAAAATCCGAGGAACGATTCTTAACTGGATTTAAGATTTTTTAAGGGCAGGCCAATGATGAAGAAAATGAAAAAAATTCTTAAATAGTTTAATAATGGAAAAACGGAACACTTGGGAGATGTTACTGTACTTATGGTGGAGGAAATTCTTGCTGACCACGTTCGTATCACAGAGTAACAGTTTTTTTTTCATGATTTTATTGCAGATAGACCTAGTTATTTATTCAGCATCAACGAATTGTTTATTCAACAAATACCTAATTATTGTGGCCTATCTCGGGGTTCATAATGCAGACGTAGAAGTTAAACTCTGTGGTATTCGACACGCCTAAGCACAAACATAGCCAAAAGGAAATTTTGAAGATGAGAGAGAAATGTTTAAACTATAAATTCCTCTATGAACTTTTTTTTACTGTACATAACTAGGTATTTTTTATGAATGGCTTGTCATCCGGTATTCGAGAATGTGAGGCATATGTAAATTGGTCATTATTTGTCAGAATGATTGATTTTTTTTTGCTTGAGTTTGTAATTTAAATGGGAGGGGAAAATTAATGGAGAAATAGTGGCAGCTGAGGAATTTCTATATTTCCATATCACTGAGGGCTTCTCCATATTTTATTGTAAATAATTGACGAATACCGAGTGACAAGCCCCTACCTGACGTCATTTTTTAATACGAAAGAAAACTACAAAATAAAGAAGTACTAAATTCAAAAAGATGGATTAACACAATTTCTAGGTATTTAGTGGAGGCATAAAAATACAATTTTTTGAAATACTGAAAATCTGTAAATTAAAAGAAAAAAAATTTAAATACGAGATTAACTAATTCAAAGAAATTTAATGAGAATCCAATGTGTAAGTGTGTGTTAAGTGCCACGGAAAGACGCTATTAATTGAACAAATACCCATGTTTTTAAATAAATAAAAGGAATACATGAATAAAGTGATCAACCGATTATTAAACCGATCAAGTGTACAAGAAGTATATATATATATATTTTTCGTTTATCACTGTGATGATTACCTAATTATTATAAATATTAGTAGATAAGGCAGTTTGAGTGTTGTTTTTTCTTGCCACTTGTATAGTAAACGAAAAAAAAAAACAAAAAAATACGGAAAAAAAGAAACGAAAAATATTGAATTAACTATTCTTAAGGGTTTTGGGGCTTATGAAAATACGATGGAAAATCGTGATAAGGGGATGAGGAAAAAACCATGAGTAAATAAAAAATTTGTAAGTGGGCTTCTCGCTTGCCTACGTAAGAAAAAAATTACTTTGGATCTAATTATGTAACTAAATGACTATGTATTATAATAATTATATGCGTAAGAAGTGGAGGAATGCTGAAGCTAACGTCTAGTACTTTGCAGATGCAAAAGAAACAACAAAAAACGTCTGTGCGTCTGATGATTTGTTTTCATTATTTTTTCTTTCATTCGTTTTGATATTCCTGAAAATCAATTTTTCGATAAACGGTCGATACTTTCTCCTGAATTATTCTGCTATCGATGGAATTCGAAGGATGAGTTTCTTCGAAGAAAATTCTCATCCTTGAATTCCTCGGCCAGAGAGGAAATTTATTTTCACGAGAAAGGAATTGTCAAGTGCTATCTGTGAAAGAACGAAAATGTAACAGAAGGGAAATACCCACCTACTAATCGAGTCCACACTTTTGACGAGCGGATACGTTCTGGATGACAGTTTAAAAAACAACGACCCAATTCCGAGTGAAAGAGAGTCTAAAGCCCATTTAGGGGATTACGTTTGCGAGGTTTTTTTTATTGGAAATGTGGACAAACGTGAGGGACTGACTTGGGCAGCTTTTTGTATTTCCGATCTCATATCTGCCTTTTCCAGACGCTAGCCGTTCGACTAGATTTATTACACGGTACCACTGTAAAGTGCCAGTCAGCGCTGACTGTCACGATATGAGCTAGCATCATGTGTAATGTTCATTATTATATTTTGAATACGAAATATATATTGAAAAGACTAGTGGGTTTTTTTTATTTATCAGTTCCCATTCCCTATTCTAAAAACTGCATTTTTCCCTTTAACTTATTCAATCTACTCAATTAATTTATTTACAGTTGACTAATGGTGAAGATCGACTCCATCAAACACTGAAAACATAAAAAAAGATAATTATACATTGTACTCCTCAATAATTCAATTTTTTTTTCAACGTATCATCCGCGGATAAAATTGAATGTATCATGATCAACAGTCGTTATTTCTTCAAGTCTTTCACTCAATATTTTAAAATGGCTTTAGAGAACTGGATGAACTCCACAAAAAACAATTAATTTTGGGTAAAAAAAATGCGTGAATAGAACCTGAAAAATTCGAAATTCAAATTCCCACGAGTAAACCTTGACATCCAATCCCGAGAGGCGCTGTTGCTGCCGCCTATCCCGCACGTAAACTTGAATCTCCGGACGATCCCGCGGACTTTCAGTCCAGGCTTTGCGACTCCCCGAACCGCTTCGAAGTTAATCACATGATTTACATCTGTCACCTGGTCTGAGTGACGGAAAACTCGTCTCGAAAATAGGTAAGCCATTACTCCATAATTCTCGCGTATGTTCTTCAAATTCTCGACAAAAATATGGAACGATAAATATTCGAAAAGCGGGAATCGAGTCAACATTTTGTTATCAGCGCGACAAGAATTTATAACTCTAACAAAACAACTGACATTTAGATTAAATTCCGTCAGCCGCAGGAGACCTGAGTCGATCGCTAAGAAAAGTGAAATATTTTCAATAATATTTCTGCTCCGATTCGCTGCCATTCTCTTAGAAATCTTCAATCGCTAGATAGAGATTTTAATGATTTAACTGCGGCAATTTGATGACAATGTGATTACCGTCTCAGCGCAGCTGTCACTAATGACATTAACTCGAGAAAAATATTTATCTCGGGTCTTTTATGCGTTAATTTAATGTCTCCAGCGGACAAAACGAGCGGTTGTTACAGATGGCACGACTACGTGATGAATCGAAGGTTTGGCGTATCAAAATTACCCACACGGGATGTCCCACACACTAAAACCTCTGTTTGAGATTGAGAAGAACAGAAATCAGTGCATTTTCCTGTCACCAATTGACAGTCGCGATTTTTTTCACTTCAACATCTCTTTTTAACGTTATTCGACACCTCGGAAGCAGAAAAATCGCAATCACAGCAGTTTCGATCAATTCTGGGGACGGAAACTTACGTAATGGGAAATAAAAACCATCCGTCATTACCACAAGGACGATTCTACGCTTATCATATCACGCATTCAATACAGAGTTTGCATATCAATGGCGTTTGCCTAGTATTTTCCATCCGTGTTGCATTACGATGTAATTCTATCATAATTTCGCAGAGTGAGAAATTGCCTTCAACATACATAAAAGTGCCCGACTTTCGTTCCACGAATTGTTACCAATTCAGTCCATGTTGAAGGAAATGTTGTTTTGTAATTTTTTATGTTTGTTTATATTTTTTTATTGTGATACAGCTAATTAGAATGAGCTTTCTCCGGCCATTGAATGCCCTCGTGATGGGAATTTAAAGTGAATGCGATTTATAATTCTCAAATTATAAGAAAAAAAATCGATACTGAAATCTACTTGATTTTCTACCGAAGATCAATCTTCTCATCGATTTTGAAGCATTGACAGGCAACGTATTCATTTTATTTGCGCAAGTGAAAATTATCGAAATAACTCGATGGTGGGAAAGGGGTTGCGTCACGTGGGAAATTTTTGAAATTATAAATGGCCGAGTGGGACGTGTTAATCTCAGCTCTGGTCCCGCGTGAATTCGATGAAACGAGTCGACAGTTTTAGAGGCGAGGCGAGGTTTTACAAACCCAATGTGGGGGGATCATAGATGATTGCAAATTGCCAGCAATTGGCAGGAAGTCGGAGGGGACTTTAACGTCTCTCCTACGTGAGTATACGTTCACTGTACACACGCAAACGCCCCCGTGTGCCCTTTTTCCCTGTGTCTATATTTTTTAAAGGTCTTCTAGTTTATCTTTTGTCTGTAGACCTCGTTTCGGAGATCGGGACAACCGTTGCGGTGATTCAAACGTGGAGGTAATTTCAATTTTTTTCGGGTACCGCTAGCCACTCGGAAATGCGATCACGAGGTTGAGGAGTACTTGAGGCTTCGTCGAGTGACAAAATTCCAAACTGAGATTTTAACTTAATAGAATAATTATAATAATCATGAAAATTTGAGTCGTTTAATCGACATTTCATTAGCGTTCCCTCAGTCGATTAATAAACGTGTAATTTTGAGTTGTAAAAAATAGTCGATGCATGACAGCCAGTCCCATTCATTTTGTTTTATTGTAAATTGAAATCGATCCGTAAAAGGATATTCGATGACGCCCGTGCAACTACTGTTCCATATCGTCGTAAGAGTGAATGGCCTGCAAGTACAACAAACAATGTACAGTCATTGGTCTAGCGTTTTGTAAGTGTAGGTGGCATTGGTGTGCGAGCCTTGGCTGCTGGATGTATCCCGTTAGGGGACCTGGAAGTCACCGTAGATCGAGAGGCCACGAACGGCACTCATCAGCTGCTGGTTAGCAATTGATAGCTGATTCTAAACAAAAATTATGGCTGTTTCTACTCGAGCGCTAAAGCCCCCAGCCAGAGAGGAAATAATGGACTCAATCCACTTTGAGGGACTCCCGTGATTTATTGTCCCTCTTTGCAGATGAAAAAATATTTAATTAAATAGCAATGAGTCCATGATATTGGCATTCTCCGACCCATTGATTTTATCTTTCTTTATTGCAAATAAATTATTCACCGAGACATGATATGCTCTTCAAACCTTTTACCCTGGATTCAATTTTGAAGAGATAAAATCCACTTTCCGGTTGAGAAATGACTATTTTACAAGACAAATTTTAACACTCAGTTATCGCGATAAAATCGTAAATCTTGAGCGCCGCAATTTGACAAACTCCGCAGTTAAGGAAGAAACAATAAAACCTGCTCTCCTTTTCCCAATTATTGTAATTTTTTTCCTCGTTTCCGGTGAAGACATAAATTATTCAATAATTTTAGAAGAAAACATAAAGAAATTTTTATTTCTTTATTACAAACAATATCTAATAAATAATTTCAGTAATTTCTTTCGAGTTAGATATTTCACATTTATATTATCTTCGACGACGGGGAAAAATCACGTTATCACATTCAATTCTCGCAGATGACTCTCGACTACATCCCGAACTTCCCTCTCCCCGGGGTAATTTCAAAAACACTTTGATATACAATTTTTTCCGCCTCTCCCGCGGCTTCAGCGCACTGACTTGCCTCGTGAAAAATCCCCATCACTTATTATTCATCATACAAATCCCAAATGCTTTCAGGTAAGCATCGAAGCGCGATTTGATTCTCCAAGGTCGAGAAACATGGGCCACACTGGATACACGTGCATTAGGCACGTATTCTGCTCGCTCAACGTACTCATCTGGGTAAGAACTCACGTACCCATGATTTCCCTGAGCAATTGGAACATTAGAGAACACGTTCTACTTCAGACACTAGTGTACTCGTGGTCTCTAATGCTCCATGTCGAATGGGTACATAAATCGATATTTGGGTCGATCAAATTTGTAATCACTGGATCTTTCTCCATTCTCCATCGAAAAAAAATATTTTTTATATACGAATATATACGAAGAAAAGTCGTGATCACTTTTAATGAGGGACTTCGTAATTATGTTTCTCCATTATTTCTTCTCATCATGAATGAACATTTTCGCGAATAGAAAGTCTCGAACTGAATCGTCTAAATACACCAGTTTTTACAGTCCCAGATTAACCCTGATTTACACTAATCCGGGAATTATCACCGGTGTCAAGTTCAGTGTGAAAAAAAATTTTTACCACCTCGTTGAGTGCATGCAAGGAACAATAATGTGTAAACTCTCAGTTTTAACGTCTCTCAATGCCACAAGTGTCTTCCCCCCTCCCCCTCATCTGTCGAGTGAAACGACTTTTCTTTTTCGCGTACTTTCCACAGCCTCAACTTCACAAGTACTGCTTTTTATTTGAATTTTTTTTCCTACGTTTATGGGATAGTTGTGCGCCTGTGGAGTGCTAGGGGCTGATCTGTGGCTTACTTTATCATACCGTGGGTACATTACACTTGTACCCCAGTACAGTTTTATATCGGCTGAGTCTATTCTGCTGGCTGCAGGATGTATCATGTTCGTCATTGCGTTCCTGGGGTGCTGCGGGGCATGGTTTCAACTGAGGTTCATGCTGATATTGGTTGGTATTTCAATTTTTATTTAACGACTCGAGTTCACGATGTTGATCATCATGAAGAGTCGAATGAGCATCTGACCAGAAGCACAAAAATGCTGAAATGAAAAATATAAAAATTGGAGAACTTAAAGTTATTTGCCGGATTATGAAGTGAATATTTTTAGTATTTCAGTCTCGTGGTGATGATGTTCCTCGGTGAGTTCATGTTCGGTGCCCTGGCGTTCATATTCCGTGAACAAGTGTCGAGGAGTCTGAAGCATGAGCTTCTGTCGGGAATTCAGGAGCACTACAACATCACCAGGGAGCCGGGGACGTTGGCAACTATTTGGGATGACCTTCAACAGAGAGTAAGGCACTACTTCCTTGATGTTAATTTTTTAATTCCCGGAATTCCCAAATTGATTTTCGAATTATTCAATCAAGTCATCGTGATTTTGTTGATGAAAGGGATAAAGCTGGAAGATTTTCCCAGAAAATCTCCCAATCTCATGGAGATAGCGAAATTTTCGTAATAACCTTTTCTGCAGCTCTCCCTTTTCTCAACAAAAAAGTTATTAACAAAAATTTCGCTACCTCCCTCACTGTCGTAGATATTCGCAGCTGAAGCCCCAATCGAGCTGGAATCGTTTTACCGCTTGACTTCTCTCCTTAACGATTTCCTCCCATAAAATTCCAGTTTCATTGCTGCGGAGTCAGAGACTATACCGACTGGTTCCAAATATCTGCCTGGCCAAATGACGACAGAGTGCCAGACTCGTGCTGCATAACTCGCGAGAGATACTGCGGTAGACCAGATCCCGACGGTCACAAAAAAGAATTGTGGTACAAAGACGGTTGCGCGTCAGCAATTCAAATGGGTTTTGTCACGAGGCTTCACATTGTCGGTACCGTCGGCCTAGTTGTAGCCTTCCTCCAGCTATTCGGCCTCATCGCCAGCATGATTCTCTTCTGCACAGTCAGGCACAAGAAGGCATCCCACTCCTACAAGAGCTACGACACAGCCAACACCTAGGAACGCGCGTGGATCCCGGCATACGGGATCCACGAGACCGCTATTACTGAAGAAACTGCTGCATGAGGGCTCACTCGAAGGGTTCGCTCGAAAAACAAAATAATATTGTCGAGAAACTCCCCTCATTTTGTAGCGATTGTTTGAAAGTGCGAGGGGGAGAGGGGAACAGCATGATTTATTTTCTCTCTGAGCGTAGAAAACTGTCATGATTTTTTTTTTTTCGAAGATTCTGGTAGAGCGATGCGATGCATTTTCCGTGAGGATCCAACGATCAATGAGCTTTAAATGCTTGGCCACACCGAGCACATCCAAAGTTGCGCCTTAGAGATTTATTATCGATTAATCGTTAGGGATAAGAGTAATTTAATCGTTGTATTATTGTTTATACACCTGGCGGAGGTTCAGTTCAATACAGATTGTATTATTCGCAGAGATCTACGTAATTGTGGAGAAAACAGAATTTTTTTCTGTCAAAATGAGTTGACAGACGTTTTGAAAGAATTTTTACGTTCAAAGCTCGGAAATTTTTTTCTGAAATTTAGCGCTCATTTCCGGGAAAGAATATTCTAAGAATATTTAATTAAAGTTACCCTAGGATTAATGTTTGTATTTCCAATTAAATTTTGAATCAATGTAAATTTTTTAATGAGTAGTTCGTGGGTTTCCCACGAAATTATTTGGACTTTAAGTCGTAGCAATTGAAGTTCTAACTTTTTTTTGAATTTTTATTCAATTACTCAATTAAGTTTTATTTATCTTGAAAAAGTGGCATCACAAATAAATTGTGAATGTTAAACTTATCTAATTATTTCACAGATCGTTGAAAAATTTATTTTCACATTAATTCGAAAAGAATCCAAATGCTCAACTTGAAATTTCCGAAGTAATTCTCTGTTGTAAGTACCCTATCGAATGTAAAATACCGAAGAATGAATGAGTTAAATTGTCTAGAACAAAACCTAAATGTATTTATTACCAAATGACTTATTGTTTACAATCATTATGGTTTCAACCTACTCCAAACCTATCAATTTTCCTCCCACTTGGTTGAGTGCCGCGGTGAGGCCTCTCGATGTTTTCTTCGCCGCATTCACTGGCAACTGCAATGACGACGTAAAGTTATTAGAATTGGGTCGTTTGATAAGACAATCGGGACTGTCTACGATAATTTGTGCTCGACAACTTATAGACAAGTGTATAATTATAAAATACGTAACAATTTTTTCCTGATGTTTCCAGGCTTTTCATTAGATTTTCCAGAATAGTTTGATTAACATTATTAATCGTCCGCAGTTTTTCCGCAGAGTTATGAATTTTTTGAGGAGAAAAATTTAATTATGTGGGCAACCCTCACGTGAGCCTATGAACTTACGTCAACGGCACCATTTAAAAAATTGCTGAGGGCCTCGAAGCCATTGACGAGAGCTCTCCCGATGCCACTAAATTTATCCCCCGAGTTTCCGTACTTCTCCTCCTCCGTAGTCCGGTCCAAGAGGGGTTTGGGCCTCAGCATGGACTGCAGAAAGTCCTGCACCGGTGTTTTCTTCTTTATCTCAAAGAGCGATTGTCCAGCTTCGGTCTCGAGGCGAACATCGTCGCGAATTTTCGGAGGAAAAAAATCCGAAATGGGACTAGTTTTGACAGGGGTCCCACTGGGTGCCTCGAGAGTGCTCCTCTTCACAGTTCTCTGGGGTTGAGATTTTTCTGTCGATGCCACCTCCGATTTCCTCGGCTCCATCTTCTTCAAGGCCTTCTCCTGCGATTTTTTTGCCTCAACCTGCTCGATTATTTTCTTCGCCTCTCTAGCTGCCAAAAGGGCAATCACCTTGTTTGAGGTTTCACTCGTAAACTCCTGAAAGCCATTTTAATACTTGACTATAAATGTTTGGGGAAGGGCGAGTGTTGCGGGTTTCGCAAGTGCCTCTTGCCTTTTGTATGCTAAATCTCTACTCAATTTGTTGTGAAATTTTTTAAGCATCTCTGGTCGGTTATGACGAGGATAAAATTTGTTCTAGAATTCGCCAGCTGGCGATTGATAGTTTATTAGTGTCGTGATTGTTGATCACCTCGAAGGATTTTTTATGTCGACTATATGTCGATGAATTGTGAAAGTATTCTGAGGGAATATGAAGTGGTATTTTTATTCAAAAGATGTCTGAGGGTACTATGATTTTTATGAAGCTGACAAGAGAAGTCTATCGCTTCCAGGGTAAAACTACCGATTGTGAGAATTTCGTGATGTTAAGAAGCTTTCTATTTCAGTCAGAAATGCTCTTCATTGAGAAAAATGTTGAAAGAAATAAATGTCAGGATTAATTGAAATGCAGTGCAATATCAGCTGCCCCGGAGCGTGATAGACTTTCAATAACAAAGGAGGTATGAACAATTATTAAATTTGTGGGTGAAATAAATTTTAAACATCAGTAAATGCATCGAAAAATGGGAATAGGGTGTCAATAAGGGGATAAATATGCCCATTGATGTAATTCTCACAAGTTCCATTTTTTTATGAAGAAATAATTTCTTTTCTCTAACTAATTTTTGAAAAGTTATAATACAGTTACCTCCGCCCGTTCGGCAATGACGTTTCTAGCCATCATTGCAAAATTCACTAATCTCCCTCTGCCGATTCTTAGTGCGTCCATAATTTGCCCTAATAGGTCCTACAACGGATAATTCCAGGAGGCACTTCAATTTTATTTATCCAAAATTGTTTCATTACCCTATTGATTGACATCAAGAGGTGACATCAAGAGGGATCATTGAGATATTTCATGATTAATCATTACCATTCCCCGCTCCCATTTTGACGCTGTCCTTATGATGTTGTTATCCACAATATCATCCAGTTTATCCAGCGAAATTTTTGTCGGTTCATTTGCAGGCCGCGAGGACACTAGACTGCTGGTGAAAATCGCCGCAACGAGAAGTGTGGAACAGTACCTTGAGTACATCTTTCATTGATGTTTATTGATTGAAAAATTACCAGCGCCTCTTGCTCTATTTACATGGGTCTCATGAGCGCTGAAAAAAAATATAAATCACTGTTCGCTAGCGCACTACACCACGCACAGTTCTCCAGAGACTGACTCTCTTCGGTGAGTCCCCGGGCGTCGGTATCTTACGACATCTTCGCCGTGTACTTTCTCTTTCAGCCGTTTTTCCCCGCGCAAGTTCAAAGAATTCAGGCACGATCGTTTACTGTACACTTGTGGCATTCAAAAATTTAACTTTCATCGCAGGGAGATGGGTAATGCCAAGAGTATGACCCATTACCATGTCAATGGGTGATATCATCATGACTGTGAAATAATTTGGAGACGTACAGAACTTGGTGAATGATTTATTGGACGGATATATTTATTAAAAATTGGTACAAGGTTCGGGCCTGTCAATTGATATTTGAATCGATGGTCGGGGATTTCAAGGAGGTGTGGAAATCGATTTTCAAACTGATCCGGTTATGGATTAATCTGAAATTTCTTTTTATTGATTGACGATGTCGTCCAGTGCGGCTGAGGAGATCCAGTTGACGATTAAATTAATCGTGTGATTAAGTGAAGAGAGAGCCCAAGAGTGCTAAGGGTGTCAAGGGTACCTGTGGGCGCAATCGGGTATTAATTACATCTCGCTGGGGTATTGATGAAGTGCGGATAATTAAGGAGGAAGTACTCACAAGTGCGAGACCCAGGAGGCCTGTTAAACTGGAGTTTTGACTAGAACCCTCCTCGTCTGTGGAGTTGCTGTCACTTCCGGATAGTTCTTCACTGGAGCTTGAACTTGAACTTGAACTAGAACTAGAACTACTAGAACTCTCCTGATTGCCGCCAATCGAATTAGAATCGCTGCCATCTCCCTGTTGATTCGCGTCTGAACCAGAGGAATTACTATCTGGGTCTTCTCCGGTCGATCCAGAACCGCCTGAATTGTTACCTCCTACCATTCCTTCTGATTCTGAACCAGATGAACTACTGCCTGGCTCTTGCTCGTCAGGTCCAGAACCGCCTGGATTATTATCTCCTAAATTTTCTCCTGGTCCGTCTCCAGAAGGGTTACTTTCTGGGCCTTCTCCGTCTGGTTCAGCACCGCCTGAATCATTATCTCCTAAATCTCCTCTCGGTCCGACCCCCGATGGACTACTGTCTGGACCTTCTCCGTCTGGTTCCGCACCGCCTGAATTATTATCTTCCGAATCTCCTCCTGGTCCGGCCCCAGATGGATTACTTTCTGGGCCTTCTCCGTCTGGTTCCGCACCGTCTGAATTATTATCTTCCAAATCTCCTCCTGGTCCGCCTCCAGATGGACTACTTTCTGGACCTACTCCGTCTGGTTCCGCACCGCCTGAATTATTATCTTCTGAATCTCCTCCTGGCCCGACCCCCGATGGACTACTTTCTGGGCCTTCTCCGTCTGGTTCCGCACCGCCTGAATTATTATCTTCCGAATCTCCTCCTGGTCCGGCCCCAGATGGATTACTTTCTGGGCCTTCTCCGTCCGGCTCAGCACCTCCTGAATTATTATCTTCTGATTCTCCTCCTGGTCTGACCCCCGATGGACTACCTTCTGGACCTTCTCCATCTGGTTCAGCACCGTCTGAATTATTATCTTCCGAATCTCCTCCTGGTCCGCCTCCAGATGGGCTACTTTCTGGGCCTTCTCCGTCCGGTTCAGCACCGCCTGAATTATTATCTCCTAAATCTCCTCCTGGTCCGCCTCCAGATGGACTACTTTCTGGACCTACTCCGTCTGGTTCAGCACCGCCTGAATTATTATCTCCTAAATCTCCTCCTGGTCCGGCCCCCGATGGACTACTTTCTGGACCTTCTCCGTCCGGCTCAGCACCTCCTGAATTATTATCTTCTGATTCTCCTCCTGGTCCGACCCCCGATGGACTACTGTCTGGACCTTCGCCGTCTGGTTCCGCACCGCCTGAATTATTATCTTCCGAATCTCCTCCTGGTCCGCCTCCAGATGGACTACTTTCTGGACCTTCTCCGTCTGGTTCAGCACCGCCTGAATTATTATCTCCTAAATCTCCTCCTGGTCCGGCCCCAGATGGATTACTTTCTGGGCCTTCTCCGTCTTGTTCAGCACCGTCTGAATTATTATCTTCCGAATCTCCTCCTGGTCCGCCTCCAGATGGACTACTTTCTGGACCTACTTCGTCTGGTTCAGCACCACCTGAATTATTATCTCCTAAATCTCCTCCTGGTCCGGATCCAGATGAATTACTTTCTGCGTCTCCTCCATCTGATCCCCCAGAACCTCCACCCCCTGTATTATCTCCATCTGGATTTTTGCCACTCGAATCGCTACCCCCTGGACTATCTCCACTTGCTGAATTATCACCTGTTGATCCTGAGTCAGCTGAATTATTTTCCATAGAATCCCCTGCATCCGAACTACCTGAGCCGTTACTCCCTAAACCTCCCTCACCAGCCGAATCATTATCAAGACCTACATCACCTGACATTTGGCCTGCTGATCCCCCAGTAGAATCACCTTCCTCACTTGAGCTTGAACTCCTACTGCTGCTACTACTACTACTACTACTACTGCTGTCACTATCAGAGCTGCCTCCGAAACGGGGAATCAAACCAGTACCTGGTATGATATCTATAATTCTACCAAAAATACCCTCATTACTATCACCGTCACCTCCTGCCCCTGAACTGCCGGCATCGCCATCCTTACTGGAGTCATTCTCTTCCCCTGACCGATCAGTACCACCAGAGTTCCCATCTGTCCCCCCGTCTGACCCTGAAGTACCTGAACTACTGTCTGCACCGGTACCACCTTCTTCATTGGAACTAGAACTGCTCTGGCCGAAGCCAGGGATTGTATCGATGAATCGGTGAAATATATCATCATCAGAATCGTCTCCATCGTCATCTGAACTGTTACCACCCGCTCCTTCTTTAACGGAATCTGGCTCTTCATCATTACCATTTCCTCCTCCTTCGTTTGATCCTGCATTCGACGCTCCATCAGTACCGTCTTCTTGCCTTTCTCCACCTGATCCTGACCCTGAGCCAGAGGAATTACTGTTTCCACCGGTACCATTTGCATCTCCTGAACTTGACCCATCGCTACCAAAACCGAAGATAGTATCTACTGCTTTCCCAATGATGCCCTCATCGGAATCTTGTGAGTCTGCTCCTTGGTCACCTGTATTACTTGACCCTGAACCAGTGGAATCCATATCATCTGTTCCACTATTCGTATCGCCTTGACTACCAGCTTTTCCACTAGACCCTTGACCACCCTCTCCATCATTATCACCCATCCCTGGCAGTCCACTTAAATCTAAATCTGTCCCCCTCCCATCACTACCCCCTAGGACTTCTGAAACTAATCCTAAACCTAAGGAATTACCGTCTCCGTCGGAATCATTTTCGTCTCCTGAGAGATCTCCATCACTACCAAAACCAAAGACAACATTTCCAATGCGCGTAAGAATACCTCCATCCATATCTTGCTTATCTGACCCGGATCCACCTGGATCACTCCCCCCCGATCCAGTCGAGCCATCCCCCTTTTGTCCACTGGAACCATCGTCTTGATTTGAGTTCGAACCCAAGCCAGGAATCACACCTTCAATATTATCGATTATTCCTCCCAATCCACCCGACGTCTGCCGAAGGGATCAATTTTCATGAGACGACATAAATAAAATTTTCAGAATAATTTCACTTACATTGATACTAAGTTGAGGTGCCCCATGACAATTGATCACTAGGGTCACTAGAAAGACCAGCAGTATCGTCCGCATTTTTCTGACCGCATTCGACAGTGGAATCGAAGAAATTGCGGCCGTTTTCCGATCATTTTCACAAGCATTTAATGTTATCACCTTTGCTATTACGAACAGTCATTCAATTTTTCTTCATTTCGATAACTAAAGACAGGTCGAGCTGAGTCATTACCTTTTTTTTGCCTTTGCATTCTCAGAGTATGAAAGCGGCCATATGATCCCCCCACTGGCGAATTTCCCCGGAAATTAATTACCTATTAGTGAGCTTATGCGTCTCCTGAAAAACTTGCGCAGGAATTTCCTGATAAGCCCAAGGATCTTCCCAAAAATCAGAGAAAACAACTAACAAATTTATGGAGAAACGAAAAGCGTGAAAATTTTGTTTTAGGTTTTACAACACATGTGGCTTCGAAGCGAGCTTATCAGACAGGTCATTTAAGTGATAGAAAATTATTATTTATGCCCTGTACATGTCTAAACAAATAGAAAAAAGCAATAACGACCTATGGATTATTGACGCATGAATCATGAAACATTACTCAGCATTGTTAAGACGTTTCACAACTTTTATTAAAATTTTTATCGAATGATGTGGCTCGATCAACCCCATCATTCCAACTGTCTCTGTTGTCGTATAAAAATATATGTCACCCCATCGATGTGGATAAATAAAACCCTCCTTCACTTCAAGTTCGTGTATTTCTACTTCAATATTAATACAGTCATGAGATTAGACAGAACTATTCTAAAGAAAATTATAAAATATTTCTAATTTGATGTCATTGGGGTCCTAACTTGACAAGAAACTCTTTCGATTATCAGAGGGCTGAAAAACTAGTCGATCAATATCCGAGTCATCAAACATGTCTCAATAAAAAATTCCCCGATTACCGACAGCGAGACGAAATAAATAACTAATAAGTGTACGTCACGACTTATGACTCGCATCAAGGACTCGGACAATTGACGTATTTTCATGGAAATCAAACTTTGGACATCGTCACGGCTCATTGGGCTCCCATTGCGCGTATCGGCCATCAATTCGCTCAACGAACATCTCAGAATAATTTCAATTAACGTGAACAATGGTAGGGAGACTTCCAGCCATTATAAACAGTACATTATTATTACGTTTTCTGGGAATGACATGTTATGCGACATCTGCATATGACAAACACATTATATTTTTCTACCGCAAGTTTATCGGTTTTTTATTAAAAAATTGTTTCATGGAATGAATGCCCATCGCTTCCATCACTCACTCTAATGTTTGTATTATCCAAATCAAGACGAGGAACGAGTTCCAGTTGCTATCAGCTAATAAAAATTTTATAAAGGAGAGTATTGAATTATTGTGCGTCCTTGGTATCTCGGTAACGACACGTAGATCTTCCCCAACGATTACAATGATGAATCAGCCCAGTTTGCTATTCAACAACTGGTTTACTGCCGTCAGAGTTGCAATGGGAATCTGAAAAATCGGGGGAATAAAATTATTAACATTTTTTACAGCCACTGTCTGCGAGAATTCGCAATGAGCGGCCATAAGTCGATAAATGAGTGTTCACTCTGGCGAATGCAAACATAATTTAATTGATAAAATTGATTTTCACGTCGCAAGACTTCGAGAGATTCAAACAAATTCCATTAAAAATATTTTGGAAACATTTTCAAACGACTTACGTTAAAAATATCATCAAATAACGTGCGTCTGGGATATCCTGCAGGTGGACCGACAGGTGCAGGACCTGGAGGCACAGCTACTCCCTTGTACCCCGTGGCATCAGTAGAAACTCCCGGGTATGTTCCGCCTCCCGCCGGCATCTCCGGGCCCGCGCTCCTCTCCACAATTCCCGCATCGAGTCCTGGAAGGGGTTTGTCAAGGCCGAGATCAGGGGTGAGCAGGTTTCCCGGGTATTGCTGATGATTCAATGTCTTTATAGCGAAATTGGTACAGAGTCTCTTCCTGCGACATCGCCTCGTGGGATACGCATGCAAAGGCGCGTCAGTCACGACTGGAGAGCAACAAAAAATTGAAAAAAAAAATTCCAATCTTAAAATCATACCCAGGAAGTTCAGGACCCAATATCAACTCACTCGGGAATGTGTAAATGAGTCTAGATGATCGATTAATGGTCATGAGTTAATTAATGGAGTGCGACTCGGGAGGAATTAGAATTTTATGACGCGGAATTATTTACCTGCGACGGGAGCCGGCTCCACAGCGTTAGCGCTATCGTCCTGCACACCAGCTTCGCGCCTGATCACCTCCGGTTTGGACCTCTCAGGGGCATCGGCTGAGGTCTGACTCACATCGCTCTGAGAAGAAGGCAAATCACGTCGATTAAACACCAAACGAAGTCCACTTATTTTAATGGACACAGTGGACTCCGATCTTTGAACTCACCTTCCTTGGAATCACTTGGATATTCGACTGATCAATATCGGGGACACCAATGTCTTTGGTGACGAGCCTAGTTTTTAATCCATTGCTCGCTCCGGCGTAGAGTCTACCGCCGTTACCACCGCTGTTCGATCCGTCTAAATTACCGCCCAACCCCGCTACCGCCTCGGGGAGACCGTTTCCTAGACCAGCACGAGCCCTCAATCCACCGGCTGCAAGAAAACATCCCTAGACTATTTTCATTCCTTCAAGAACTGATCAACTGACGGAATCGAACGAAGCGGAGTAATGTACCTCCTTTGTCTCCTCCCAAGGCCCCGCCGATATCAGCGGAGGCATGAGACCCGAACGGTGTACCAACTCCTGCATAAAGTCCTCCCCTAGTCCCAGAACCCCCGAGAAGTCCCCCCAATCCGGCCTCAGCGTGGTAACCAGCGAAATTCACCCTCACTCCTCCATTCTTGAACTGCAGGAAGGGCAGCTGGGAAGGAAAAGTGCATTGTTAATAAAAAATTATAACTGTTACGCAAGATCTTTGGATTCCTCCGCTCACGACACGTGGGCTTGACAAAAAAACTACATAATAACTGTGTTTCCTGATTTTTTAATTATTGTGATTAACCTGTATTTCATATTCATGAGTGAGGCGCAATTTTTCGCAACAAAGCGACGATTCTCCGGGAAAATAACAAAACCTTAGGCTCTAAACGGAAATTGTGCAATAGAAGGACAAAACAATTTTTGTTTATCCAATAGAATAGCGAATCTTGAAGCATAAAATCGCGAAAATCATCTCAGTTAAATAAAATCGATGGATCCTCCAAAATTGGTTAATTTATTAATTATATGAATGGTTGAAATGATAGAGAATACATTTATTACTCACTTCATATTAGTAAACATTTTTTGTTGAGGTGAATAAAAAAAATTATTGGATTTAACCGCGTGATTTCTCCGCGTTCTATTAATTGAAATTCCGCAATTGTGTTGACAAATCCTAATGAAGAAATCTGTTACCTTTTAAATTAAAATGGAGCTGAATAAATCAGTCGATTAGAATGAGTCAAATGAATTTAAGATATTTAAAAGCGACTTTGAATGGTCAGGAAAATTTAAAACGAATAAATTTATCGGACTTGAATATGCAATTGCTGTCATGTCCAGGCAATTAACATTCCGCGAGAAATCTGACACTTGTTTCGGTCGATATAATCGCGCCTCATCGAGAGATCTCAGTTACCTATCCCCATTAAGACTGATGATCTCAAAAGGGAAAGCCGGAGACAATTTCCCAATAAACTGGAAAATTACGTCTGAATACTGGTCCGGCTATTGAACTCCGGAGAACAAAAGAATAGGGGAATAATACTCACGTTGAAGAGGGCTTTGTCCTCCGCATCCTGGACCGGCTCCTCGGGCTCCTCTGGCAGGGGTTGACCCGCCGATAAATTCGCGGATATCGATAACATGATGAGAATAATGCATCTGTTCCGGATCATCTTTATAACGAAACTGACAACAGAGTGACTCGGCGTCTAGTGGAAGTGCGTCGAGGCCGGTTTCTTGCAGGAATACTTTCCACTGGGAGAAGGGAAACTGCTCGCGGTGGGGCACAAACGCCAATCAAAATCATACGAGGGAATAAAAACATGAGAGACAAAGAAATTGTCTCGGGGTTTTATACTCGTTCTGGCAGGCAAAAAATTTCCATTCACGGAAAACATTTTTTTCCACAATTGTTACTCATTTTCATATTTTTCAATATTTTATAAATTATTCTGTAATTATTCGGGTGATTTTTCTGAGTAATCAGACCTTTGCTGGTCCTCGAGAATTTTTTATGTGAATCGAGGACTTCAGTGAGACAAAAAATTAATTAACAGGGAATCAATTAATTGTAAACTATGAGAATTCATGATTTATTTACCTGATTAATTTTACAAAAACTTGAAATCTTTCTGTACAAAAAAGTGTCACCGACGCTGGAAAGTTCTAGCTCATTAAATCATGATAATCATATGTGATGGATCATTTATGTACAATTTTAATCAGGAGATTCTGAGAGCTGGCTCAATTCTATTGCGTCAGCAATTAATCATGTAAAAAATCAAACTGCAAATCACTGCTATTTTGTTGATGTTTTTCTCCAGGTGATTCATTAACTTCATGCGTCGACATTAGAGATGTTTGTCCGACAGTTTTTGCCCTGAGAAGACGTTCTGCATCAATATCTGGGGGCGATTTTGTTCTGGATTTGAGGGGACCTTCGCGTCGGCTGAAACCAGGAGAATAAACCCCCCTGTGGGGCGACATCCTCGAGATTCTCAGTTACTTCGTAGGGGCGATTGTTTCCTCCGTGAAACTGGGGGCCTGTCGATCAAAAACACCGTCCCAATTAGTCCCAAAAAACTAGCGATGATTTTTTATCTTCTCAAAAATCGATTTTCCCTTTAAAAAAATGTGAGAGAGCGAAAAAAACATTTCTGAGTTAAATAAATTATGAAACCGGTTAATTTTCACCGATCAGTTCCAATAGCGCACCTCCATGGCTACCATGCCCTCCGAAATGACCTCCATGCCCATGATTGTGCCCCCCCTGTTGATGAAAATGTCCGCCATGGGGCTTCTTCTTCTTCCTCTTTTTCTTCTGGTGCCCCCCGAAGGGATTTCCATGGTTATGGCCGCCATGTAGCCCCCCGGGTCCACCGAAATGCCCCCCATGACCCCCCACAAGATCCACCAGGGCGTCAGCCCAGGCGAAGGGGTCATAAATCGAGTGGTGCCTCCTGCCCTCCACCTGATCGTCCTGCTGAGGCTGCTGACGCTTCAGCCGCTGGAGTTCTCGGACACGCTCCTTTTCCTCGAGCTGTTGCTGTGAATAACAATGTATCAATTTGTAAATTTAAATTTGCATGAATTTATGAGAGGATTATTGACGGAAGTCCGAGGTACCTTGCGGCGTTGAATTTCTAATTCTCGGGTTTTCATGAGCTCCTCACGTTTTGGATCTTCTCTTGTATTCTGATCATAGCGCTCGGACAGGGGAGGGTAGCGGTCTTTTATGAGATTACCCACTGCGTGGAGTGTTTGAACCGGAATCTGTTGGATGTAGATAATAATTTTTGTTTAGTTTTCGTTATATTTCAATTTCAATCACCTCGAGATAATTGTTCAATAAAAAATGACGTATTTTATCCAATTGTATAGTAAAATTTTCGCGGAAATGTCACGTAATTTTCGCGATGCAATTTTTTTTGGATGTCAATCCAGGAAAATAATTTTTTTTATAACTAATAGTAGGCCCTCACATTGAATACTTTATCAATCATTTCTCCATTGTTAGGATAAAACGATTGAGCTGCAGCTGAAGTTCCTTGAATCACCGCTATTGGAATCTGAAAATTAACATAATAAATTACCCAGTCGGGTGTATTAACCCGAATATTCAAAATTATTATTCCCAATTGCTACTTCCACTCATGAACTCCATTAATTGCACTACCCACGGAATTAAATAATATAGATTTTAGTGTCAATCAACATGAACTCAAAATACCTGAAAAATACTGTCAATAGTTGAAGGCCTGACTCCGCTGGGTCTCGCTGGTACCCCAAAATCCCCTGAATCGTCATCACTGATGGGTCGTTGTCTCCTCGCCTCCCCCTCGAACACAAAACCCTAAACACCTCATTAATTCCCGAACTTGATCCTCAAATTCCCCCAGGACTCACCTGTTGACCGAAAACCCCACCACCGAGAGTAATAAAAAATACTCCCAGCAAGACTCGGATCATTTTGCTGCACCACTGCACTACCGTATCATTAAAAAATCTCTCAAGAATCAATGACTAATCGAAAATAATTTACTGAATTAATTGACAGATAAATAGGTCGATCCTGTCCTCCGGACTGAAACCGAAGATTTGACCTGCGGATCAGTCCTGCATCTGCTATATACTTCCAAATCCCCTGAGACATCGTACTGGCCCACGCGAAATGTCAAAAGTAGCCAATCGCGATGACCCCGCTTTCTCCTCTCGCTGAATTTCCATGTGTTCATCGGTTACAATTTTATATTTGCGATTAAAATCGAGTGGGCGCGACTGACCGGATGTAGGTCGACTTACGCAAAATTAAAGGCCGAAAACTCGTAAAAATACGCAACGCCATGACGTACCAGCTATTCGTATTCCCGGGCAGTCCCCTAAGGGTATTTGGGTTTTTCTCCGAAAGATTTAAACCCCGTGTGCAAATTACCACCAACATAATTACATAATAATATCGTAAAGCCTGTGACTCTGTACAAATTGAAAATTTATATCACTGAATATTTACAGGAGTTATCGAAGGAACTTATTTGCTAAACGTAAGCCTTCGGGTTGTCTGCGAGGGATGTCGCTATGCTCTTCCCCAGGTCCTTCTTGAATTCACGAATACTGACTTTTGATCCCTGAAAATATAATCGGATGTCGTAATTAATGGCGAGTCATCCGGAAAAATTTGCGAAAGGACTAAAAAATTCTATTTCACTTTTAAAAAATAATCTAGTTACCACAAAAAAATTGCTGTGTTAACGCGGTAATTTTTACGGTACCGAAAAATCGTTCTACTCACATCAATGGCATCTTTCCACTCAATATTAAACAGTCTAACAAGTCCTTTGAAATTCCTCCTAATGATGGTGGCAACGCCCTCCGCAGTGAGGGCGAATGGAGGTTCGGGGGTCGTCGTGCTGGCGTTGCTCGGCCCAGTGGTCGTCGGGGTTCTAGACGTCGTCGTCGTGGGGTTGATACCCCTATTAATGGACTGAATAATCTCCTGCACTGTTGACACGGTGTCACTTAAATTCTGCGGGGCAAGAACGTGCCATTAGCGCGGGAATTTAATTAGGTCGGTAAAGCAGAACATTGTTACCTCGAAGGCGATCCGAAAGAGCGACCAGAAGAATCCCGGTCGCTGCTTCTTCACCTGTCTCACAACTCTTCGTGCCTCTTCCGTCACATTCGCATGCGATATCAGACGATCCCCCAGAGCATCCAATTTTACCATATCAGCTGGTCCTTGTGCGATTGATAACAATCTGTAGATTTCGTACTCAGCTTCTCGTTCGGTTTTACGATCGTAGGGCCTTGGAAGGATTTTTATTCCGTTAATATTAATTTCAGAAAAGTTATTAAACCCTCCCGATATATTTTTTTTTGTTAAAATAAATATTCAGTGACTTGAGAGAGGGATTAAGCTATTTAATAATGAAATTTCAATCAATTATTATCAGTTCTATGAATTATTTACGTGCACTCAAGGAATGAATCAATAAAATTGCTAATGATTAATGAGACGCTAATGGAGAAAAGTGGAATTTAATAATATTTACCTGTGCAGGGGAATTTCGTCAATTCTGTTATCTTGTACTCCCCTCTGTAGATAATTCAAACTGATATAATTATGGTTGTAATCCTCAGCGGCAACAGATCGCTCCATCAGGACCGATCTCACAGCCCCAAGTGCACAAACGATCACAAACAGTCTCTCCATATCCGGGAGCATCAGGAAGCACTTCTGGAACAGGTATTGCCAATTTCCCCGGTGGAAAACAACGGAATTAGAGGCTTAACTACCGGTTTAATACCTCCTATTGTCTCGTCGAATGATGGACAATCATGGTAAAGAAATTGTTTCCACGGTTCCCTCGGGGAAATATCGAAAACCGCGCGGATGATTACGATCCGAGGTTAATTCTTTCACTGATCGATTTTCTACGCGACCCTCACTATTTCGGACGGCATTACGACAGACTACGTGACGACGTCAATGTGACGTGATTAGAATTAATTCATTCGTCGCTTTTCGGCCGGGGGAACCGGAAGATCTTATCTAATAATGAATAAAGATTTTTCGAGTTTGGATTTTTTTCTTGTTAACGGACTCGTTAGGGCATGTCAGCGTCGAAAGATACTGTCGTATTAATAAATAATTTTATTTCTCAACTAGTTCAGGTGACAGTCATGAAGTTTTCAGGCTGCAAAAGGCAAATATCGGTTCAAAAATGTTTTTAATGTTAATTTAGAGTTTTTATTTATTTAAAAAAAATTGAAAATTATTTACGAAATAGAATACACCAAAAATCGTAAAAGCGGGAAGTGCCAGCGAAAATTTTTTCCTCCAAAAAAACAACGGGTAAATATTCGAAAATTATTTGAATTCATTATTTATTATTGACTTTCAATATTTAATATGATAGCGCATATTATGTGAGCACATTTTGTCGCCATATCTCCGTCATATGTTGGTGTCTCTCCCAGTATTTGTCGACTTTCTATACGCAATTTCCGCGGCATTTCCGCGACCGAGATTTCCATCGATTACAGCGATTACGAGCACGTAAGGGGACCAACTTCCATCTGAGACTTATTACAGTGTTGCGTGCACCGAGGAAGTTCATTTCATGGCTCCTTTGATGTATTTTTCATGCCAAATGTTTGTGTTTTTAATAATCGAGAGGTGAAACTAATTGCCGGTGTTAACGCCTCTCTCACGATCTTGATAATTACTCGTTATTATTCCGTTAATTATTTCACTTACGAAAATATATTTCGAGCCACGCGAGATCTGCTGCAGCGACGGGATTGTGCAAGTGGACGTGGAGTGAAGAAGGATTTTGCCGAGTGAGTGGTAATATCGAGAATGACGGAACGATTGCTAATCAAGACCCGTTTGTTATTTATATTTTTCTTCTTCCAATGAAGACGAGACCTGAGATTCTGGGGCGTGAACCCTGAGCATCCTTGTAACAATTTTTCCAATGGAATTTCACAGCTCAGGTCACTCAATACCACTTCATCGAAGCATTAAATTTAGAATTATCTCCATGCGAGTGATTTTTTGCCGGAGTTTTCATCTCCACTTGTACCCTGGAGACATTTTTTTTATTCCGCTCCAGATTGTTGGGAATATATTAATAGTGAACTGGTTTGTAGGTCAATGGCAGAATTCTCGACTCCGAGAGGAATCTAGGTGTCATTTTATGACTAATTAATTGCGAAATTGAGGTCTGACATTACTGGGTCAATCCTTTAGCGAAGAAAGAATTTTTCAGGGACCTTTTCACGGTAATTTTCCGGACATATTGTCTTGTCCCCAGAAATTAATGTCTGATTTTGTTTAGAACTGCAGGCGATTTTTAAAATTATTTTGGAGGTCTTTATGTCTTGAAAAATGTCTACGAGAGGTGCGTGAAATACCTGAACAGACACAAAGGCTGGGATTCAATAGAAATGTCTCTCTCAATAGCGAGACATCATGTTTTGGTAATTAATTACTGCCGTACGTCAGTGGAAATTCCCAGGATTCTGGCATATGACACTCATACCCCACTGACGAAATAACGTCCGAGAGTTCAATATCTTTAAACATTCTACGATTTACATAATGCTTTTCCCGTGAATATTCGAACTGTCGAGTCGTGCCGATGATTATGAAAGCGATGGTATAACACCTGAGCAGTGTTTTTCTCAAAAAAATTTGCTGAAATTATTCCGAGGAACTGTTCAATCAGAATAATCATTAATTTCAGTTCCTCCCGGAGTTTCCTCGTATCGACGAACCACAAAGAAATTTCTGATGCAAATTCTAACGGTGGTAGGTGGATTTTTTAAACAATTTTCGGACATGAACAGGTACACCTGTGCGTGAGGAAGTCCGCGACAGTTTGGGCCCACCGGGTAATCCCGGAGGCGATGAATTCTGTTTACTCTCGTCGTAAGAATCGTAGGAACATGTTCGAGTGTTATGCAATGCCGACCAACCGCGTCGCAATCCACGTGGTCTCACTCTAGTGATGTGAATTCGTCTGACTTTCGATTGTAATCTAACTGATCGGTATAATTTAAAATTTGATAGATTGAAAACATAATGACATGAAATAATCTGTTAGTCTAATCTTATACTAGTTGTGGGTTTTCGTCCGAAGGGTCTGAGTGTTTTTAGATAACTTAATCTTTTCCAATTAATTATGTGATTTTTTATTTCAGTTTGAAAATTTTGTCAACGATAACAGCGACGTGAGCTCATTATTCTTCATCTATTCTCGATAAATTGATTGAGTAGTATCCGCGACCAATAACATGAATTTATTGAACATTCAGATGGAAAAATATCAAGTGACTGTTATTGTTAATCAAAATAATTTAATAAACTGTCCAACAAAGACTCCCAACCCGATGAATAAAAATTAAAGTTAATTGTCTTACTGACAGTCAAAAAATTAATATAATTGTTATCTTAATTCTCAAATTATTATTATAATTCTTACCTCGACTATCATAAACACCTCGCGAGTCACGAAGGGAGTGATAATCCAGCCACTGGATCACTCGCTAAATACGAGTCGAATAAAAGTCCCTCTGAGTTCACCGAGTGAAAAAAAAAAAACAAGAACCAAAGTATCAATTATTTAAATTTTCTCAGAAATAACTTAATGCCAGTGGCACGCGACAGAGTCCCAGTGCATCTTGGAAGGCAGTTGGACGTACACTACGGAGATGAGCCAGCGTAGGCCCTGGGTATCGCGTTATCCCTCAAGGTCGCCGGCATTTTTCCTCCTCAAAATTATTCTACACGAAATGGCCCCAAACAGGCGATATTTGCTCGGCAATGGGCCCCCACCTGCGACCTGCACGATCTCTTCGTCCTTGGGATAAAGAAAAGAGAAGGAGTAAGAGATAATATGACATAATGTGTTAATTGTACGGGACTCGAATTGGGTCAGGTGATTGACAGGTTGCAGTTATTTGGACAGTTTTTTTTTTCGGTACCTTGATGCAGTTTGAATGCTTTCGTCTTTAGGTAATTTCCGGCTCCATCTCTGCGCACACTCGACACTCCGTCAGGCACAACTGCTCCGCTTTTCCATGAACACCTTTCTTTCCCTCTTTCACGTTACAACGATCATGCACTAATCGACTTGGGAATGCACAGATGGCGGCACAATTACTCATTACTGTGGTTTAAAATATTTTATTGATAAGAGAAGAAATTTAATGCAGCAAAACCGCGTCATTTTTCATGCTCTCACGTCCCCAATTTTCTGGGTAATGAGGGATTTCAAAAGGAAATTGTGGATATATTTTATTGCAGATTTTATTGTCCAAAAAAATTGTTTATAGGTCTTTTATAGGAAACGACTCGTTTCTGAGATTAATTTGATGTGCGAAAAAGAAAATATTTTTTACGGTGTAACAGAAATTACAATTTTATTTTATTTATTTTATTGAGAATAAATAAAAAATTGCTAGTTGGATTTAATCACGTTGCTTGATCTGTATTAGTCAAATGCAAACTTTTACACACATATTATTGAATTTTAATGACTCAAAAGGAATAAAAAATGTTTCGAACCTACTCAGCACCAGAAATGTACTATTCAGACATTCGCAATTTTCAATACCTCTATTAAAAAATACCATAACTCTAATAAAAATTGTGGTATTGTGAAATGGCTTCTCATGTATCAATCTCTCGGGTAATAACCAACCAATAAAATTCTGTCTTCATTGAAAAAAAATTAATTTTATTCATTTTGATTGACCGCAGACTTTTAAAGATACAAAAAAAACAAATTACATAAATAACAACAAGAATTATTTTAAAATGAGCAATAGAGGACGAATCCCCATGGCACCGCGCACATTACTAAATTTGTTGACAAGTAAATAAATTAGGTGATCCCTGCCCGTGTCATTGGTTCTCCCCGTGGATATCTCACGTCCTCGGTAAGATAAAAATTATTGGGACAGTCGAGGCCATCCCTGAGCATCACTCACTAGAATTAATTTATCTCTACGATTTTGATTAAGTCCTGTCCGAGGGGAGGCCCTTGATCGCAAAGGCCCCTCTGAAGAGGGGTTTGAAGACCTCAAACACCTGCTCCGTGCGTTTCGCCGAGTTCTGGAAGCAGAAAACAAATACCTCAACCCAATTCAGTGTCATAAAGTCCACGAGAATTTATCGCGCTCACGTGAAAACAAAAATTTTTCCTCTCAATTTTTTTTATTAATCCACCACTCACTTGAATCATTTTTCCCACAGCTCTGCTGATGCCCGTGATAACTGTGAATCCAGCACCAAAAGCCTTCGGAGGCACATCCAGGGAGACTCTATTCCTGTCGAACTCCGGAATGTCCTCCTCGGTGGTCGTTCGTATCTGTGAAGTTGAATAATTCACAAAAAAATATTTAACTGACAACTCCAACGCTAAACCAACATCATGACATGAAATTTCGTAATGTGTGATTTCCTCCCCCTCGAATGGGCAAAGAGCAGTGAAATTGTGGTATGAAAAAATGCGATCGATGAATGGAAATGAAATAGTGAAATTTTGTGCAAAAAAATTATTCATTCTCACCATCGCCGTAATCACCACTAGACTAGACTTATCATTAAAGTAATAGAGCAAGTGGAGGCCTTGAGGGATTCGGGGAAAGGATTTCTGCGATATATTGAATACCAATTTATAATAAATGACGAAACAATTGGATTTAGTTTTTTCGGACTCACCGGAGTCGCCTAAAATTTATTCAAAAAAAACAATGGAAACATTTTTAATTATAAAACACCACATCCGTCGTTTAAAAATCATAAACTGCATTTATCGTTTTTTTTGAACACAAAAAAAACCTATTTACATCATATACACAGTGAAATCGTGAGCCCAGAAGTGCAGGCAAGCTCCACAAGTACAAAAATAGAGTGAGTCAGAAGAATACTTCGGTGGTACAATTAAAGTGTAATGGTAATTACAATTGAAGTGAGGGGTAATTGCTCTGTGGAGGGAGTGAAGGCAGAATTGAGCAAGGAGAGTTTTTAATGTCGCACTCAGTAGATGGGATGAATGTTCAGGGCTAGAAATAAAAAAGAAGAGAATAATTTAGGGGGAGAGTTGACTGCTGCTGGTGGTCTCTTCTGGAGCTCAATGGCAAGCTCGAGGCGGCTCCAAAGCTCATTATTTTATCACTATTTACCCAGTTGCTAGACGTTAGAGACACCTCGCGCTCAGACGAGCCCATTACACGCACGATAAAATCCCTGAAAAACCTAGTAAACTGTATAGAATTTTTTTTGGATTTTCTGAAGCTCTTTAGAAAACTCTCGGCGGAGAATGGCCATTATTTTATAGAAAATAGCACCGAATTCCGACCTCCTAATTGCCTACTCTATTTTCCAATCCAATAGAATTTTCTAAACTCACTAGATTTTTCTCTGAATTTTTCTCGTCCGAAAACTACTACAAAAAGCCAAATAAATGTCAAATCGTCAATAACTACACATCAATCACTATTTCGGTGGAATGAGAAACTAATTATCGATTTCATAATTATCTTCTTAATCCACCTACCGACGAAATTAATTCTACTTCCAAAATCAAAATATCCGGATAAATCTAGTAATTACAATCTCAAATCTACTGGGATATCTACACTCCGCTGGGTTCTTAAAATCTACAAAAAAAAATTCTCAGCAATATAAAAAAGCACAAATTCGTAACAAGAGGGAGGAGCTCACTAATCAACGATTCATTAATCCCGATAAACGGTAATCCATAGTGACATATTGTCTCTACTGATTATGGTCTCAATATCCTACCCCACCGCCGCCACCCAAATTGGCGAATGCCCCGAGATTTATTCCCGCACCAGCACCACCAGCTGGTTTTATGTCATCATCGTTATTCTCAGGTCCACTACTGCTGCCACTGAGACCTCCACTACTGCCGCTCAGACTGCTGAGAATACTTAGCGCACCTCCAGCTGAACCACCGCCGTCGCCACCAGATCCTCCCGATGATCCTGACCCTAGAAAGGTAATTTAAAATTCAAAAACATTGTTTTTAGGGCTTCTGCTACATTAAATATTTATTTATTAATGGGGTTGAGTGAATGATTTTGAAGAAATACAAAAATCACTTTATGGAGGGATTTTTCCGGTTATTATTTTTTTAAATACCTCCGGAAAGACCTCCAACAATCGAACTAAGAGGTGCAACCTTTTGGGCAACAGCCCCAACGATTCCCTGTGCAGCAGAGGACACGAACGTCGTCGCACTGTTGATCAGTGGTCCAATGCCAGCACTGGCAGCCTGTATCTTCTTACCCAAGATATCACTGACAAAAGCACTTGTTGCCGACTGTGTATTGTCAATACCATAAATCGCGTTTTTGGCTTTGTTGGACTCGTCCAGAACCGTCAGGGCTTTCGTCTTAGCATCCAGGAATGAGTCAAGTTTCTACAATAATTTTTTAAACAATTATAGAAGCACCCCGAAGGTAGGAAATAATAAATGCAGTTGCCCCGGCAAAAAAAAAGGAAGTTTAATTCAATTACCATGGACTTTAATGCTTGAAATTTGCCCATTTATCTGGGAACATTATTTTCTAGTAAAATTTAACGGACTGAGAATTTACAAGTTATTTGACTTTTCACAACTCTCAGTAATTTTTGTCGCCACATACCCGTGAAAATGAAATTTCAATGAGAACGAAATAAAAAATATTTTATGCAGCACCAGTGGACGTGGAAATTTCATGTAAATGAGTGGTCAGTCAGATCGTAAAATTCTTTCACTTGACATTTCAGGTCTAACGTTCCAACAAACTTGGGCCAGACTTCAGGTACTTTTGGTAAAAAGAGATTGAAAGTTTCGAAGAAGAATCCAAGATGTTACGAAATATTGGCTCAGTTTGAACGCGTCCCACTTGGTAATATGATTGCTTAGAAAGTCGACGGTAATTGGCCCAAGTTACGTTTTCCATGCCCCGAAGAGTCCATTGAATTCTTAACTATCATTCAAATTTTCCCAATTCATTATTCATAACCGTAAGACGAGAATAAGTACCCAGCGCTCAACTAGAATAATTTTCTGGGGAAAACCTCCAGAAAAAATTCACTCACTCCAAATACAAAACCAATGATTCCATTGGTGACGCCCAGCTTGACAGCGCCTATTTTCCGTTTCTCCCTGTCTCCGTGCTCGTCGTCAGCCGCATCCCCCTGCTCCTCAAGCACCAGAACCTGAGGAAAAATAATTTTCAAATGAAGAAAAAAATGACTCTGAATATTCTGTACATTTAACGATTTTTTAATTCGAAAATTCAGGTGAAAAAAATGTTATTTGACTCGAAAATGCCCTGATGCAACCTGAATGTAGCCCAAGTGACGTAAAACCCTGTGGACACGTTCGAAATAATTCATGAGATCACCAATGGTACCCGTGATAGCGCGTGAAAAATTTAGAAATTCAGATAAACAAATGTTGATTAAATACTCCTCTTTAATTTTTCATCCAATGTATTCCACTGATAAAGACCAACTGCCTTGACACGAATAATAGCCATTCACTATTTTTTAATTCCTCTCTATGGGAAAAATATCTCGTGTCGCGATGGCCGGAGGGCGCCGGGGGAATAAATTTTGCGCAATTCCAAAGATCCTTCATCCAACACCACCCGATTAACCACAAATAATATCACGCTTCTCCAACACCCAAATGAATAATTCATTCATCGCCTGTAAATCCCGACATGTCAGTTGCCATAGAGAAATATTCAGTAAAAATTACTGTCACAATTTTCCCCTGAACATTCCTCAATATTCACTAAATATTCCTCTGGCGGAATCTGCGCAAACGGCGAGTCGGACTGCCACTCCATTAAAATAAATTCGCATTGTTGTTAAAGTAAACCACGTGGACATTTAAAAACCCGGAGACGAGAAACGTGTCGCGTCGAGTCTGAAAGGACTGTAGGCCCAATGCAGCCCGGGTACTTTCACTCTCGACTCGAGAACTCGCGGTCTCCTCTCTCGATAATGAAAGAAATTAAAATGAATTTATCATAAATTAAAATCACTCCTCTCTCAAAGACGCGAATGCCAATGCACCTGTTGATGGACTCACCTCGTTAATGGGACTTATCTCATTGGTCTCCCTCTTCACAATGGGACTGCACCCGGCGAATCCCAGGAGCACCAGAGCACACACCGCCAGAGACAGTTTCATCTTATGTCGATAACTAATACCCTAAAAATTATCTGTTGACAATTAATCAATTCAATTTCATCTCCAATCACATCCCCACAATTCAACCAAAACGGATTCAATTTTTTTTTCTGCGAACTCTGGGCTGATGACTCGTGCAATGGAACGAGGTGGAAAATTATTAAGATTATTTTTCCCATCCAAATCTTGGCCAATAGGATTGCACCATTCGACGTTATTTTGTATAGTCAACACGGTATTTCAGCGGATATTCTTGAAAATTACACTGGAAATTTTGCATGTTGATATATATAAAAAAAAACAAATGTTGAAGTAACCCTCAATTGTATCTGACAGATTAAATGGCAATTCGTTGAAAATTATGTCTCATGGTGCAATTCTATCGGCCAAGATTTGGATGCAAAAAATAATCCCCCGAATACCACTCGAACTTCGAAATTATCTGATATTTCCCTCAAGGTTCCCTACAAACAAATAAGCTCGTCAAGTTTTCCAGAAAAATCACTCGCGCTTCGCGCTCGTGATTTTTAAACTGGAAAACTTGACACGTTCATTTGTTTGCAACGAACCTATCGGGAAATATCCGATAATTTCGGAGCTCTTGTGGTATTATATGCGATAATTTGAGGAAATTGATATCACTTACTCGAATTTACTGACTGTCACTTAAATAAAGTAACCGGTGCGAGAGTTCAGGAGAGTTCGATGCGTGTCTGTCGAAGTGCGAGACTCGTTTGTGGCCGGAGTTGCTGTCGAGGCCCCGATGGTATCTTGAAAAAGCCAGTGAGCGTGATTGGGGAAGGAGCACGTCGCACACGCGCCTCAACTCCTTTTCTGCAATTACGAATGAATGGAGCTGAAGGATAATTTTTTTCTTATGGACAAAAGACGAGGACACCTCCCGTTCTGGGCTCCTCCAGTTGTCGTTCACATAGCGGATGGGATTGAGGCTCCCACATTCTGGTGGGTTTTAGCTGGTTGAGGTGGTGGGGACAGGTGAATTAATGCCTGTGGATTGATAATTGGGGATTTACCTGATGGGAGCTGTCGGAGCGGATCGAGGGAGATGAGTGGAGGCTGCTGGAGATGCTACGCCTTTAAGAATGCCCTGGTGTGTCAGGGTAGGGGAGGATTCGTGGACATGACGACTCGGGCTTTGTTTCGGGAACAGGCGACAGGTTTTTACCGACTGTCGTGTACTTGGGAATTGTTTTTTAGACGCGGAGAATGTGGAGTGATTTTTACTAATAAGATTTTTAAAGATTTTATTGATTATGAAGGCTAATTGAGAGCGGATTGTCAATCGTTGGGTGGAGCGATTTTTATTGGTTTGAAAAATTGAAAATTTTTTTTTAATGACAAGGATTTACGGTTCCAGTGAGTTTAATTGCTTGAGAAATAATTTATTCTCGATGGAAATTATTTCCTCTCGCTTTGAATAACTAATTAATCATTCGGAGTCATTAGAAAGATCCATTTACCACAGAATCGTGGAAATATTTTTATGTCCGTAAAATTAATTATTTGATGAATGACTTATTAAAATAATATTCATCCGCTGATCTACAAACAATAGAAATTGATTTCCCTTGTTTCTCACGCAGATTATTCATAATTATACCTCAACGGAATAAGTAGTAAAGTTCAGATAATATAAGACATAAATTTTTCCGCAGTTATATTGACGCATTTTTGATTTACGACTTCTCCTGAAGACAGTTGATAAAACAATAAAATGTATTTCCAGTCATCATTGATAATGACTTGATTAATCATCGAATCTTTATGTACAAAAGGAAATAAACCACTAGAGAGGAATAAAATAATTTGTAAATTCGGCTTATACTCTAACAAAGTAATAAAATTAACATAATATAATCAAGACATAAATCTCTTCGCCATCATATTCAAGAACTTTCGATTTACGACGCCTTTTAAAGGCAGCCAAGGTGGTAATGAGCTGTATTATTGAAAGAAGGCGCCTTAAAAAAATGAATAATTGACCCTCTGTTTTTGTCAGCCTCTTCTCCAGGGGCGTTCGTACTTTCACATCTCAGGATCATCGGGATAGTCAATAAATGTTAAGGGAGCGTGTCATGTGCCCGATACAGTTAGTTTGTAATTCATATTGAATGGATAATTACGAGTGGACAGAACTCGTTGGCGACAAATTGACCTTATTTCATTTTTTTTTCACTCGTCTTTCACAATAGATGCCCCACGCGAGCATAACGTGATTTTCCAGTGATTTGAGTAATCGTCCATTATTTAAGACTGCTCACAATGATCTCCGCGAATCTGCTGAATTGTGCAACAACTGGCTTCAGCCATTTTATTTGTTATTTCCAGTGGTTCGTACGTTTAACGCACATTTCAGTTGACCCCGCATCCGAACGATAATTTTTTTTCATCGAGTTTAATGCGACTCACGGATTTAAAAGCCAGTGGAAAGGATCAAGGACTATCCCAGTCACATTCAATTCCAGATTTCGGTTGTAAATTGTGTAATTTGTTGACTCAAATATATTTCTCTGGTGATCATTAAAATAAATTCCATTCGCTGAATGCATTATGCAATTCTTTAATGGATCTTATTATAATCAGACGGATAAAAATATATTTCAAAATTTGGTGGTTGCAATTGAGAGATAATTTTTTTGAAAATGCATTATTTTTGTCAGCAATATATTAGGGAATTTATTGACGCAATTAGAATATTTCTGATATATATTTGACTGAAAAGCCCTTCACCAAGATCACTTCACTGATAACATTGTAAATAATAGCTGTTTTAAAATAATGACAAATAATGAAATTGAAACAGTTAATCGTGTTATTTGTCGTTGGAAAAAATATCTCGGGCATTCCTTCGCGTTCTACCACCATTTACATAAATCCAGTACATCACATTCGCAAAATGTTATGCAATATTGCAATGAACTATGATTTTTATGGCGATGATCGAGTCATAAGTGGATTTTGAAATTTACCAGCTACTGTTGAATGTAATTACGAAATAACAAAAGCGTAAATTTTTTATTTGCTGAATATAAATGGATAACAATCAGTTGTGCTGATCTGTGGTGCCACATTGCGTGGAAAATAGTAGACAGGTGATTTAGACTGGCACATAATACTCGCCTGGTAACTTTCCAAGTCAGCCGAAAAAAGTGTTCACGCAAGTGAAGTGAAAGAGCCCCGGAGAGGATTCTTTCACTTCGTGTAATAGATGTGGACCTTCACAATGTGTTGCAGTCTAGGGTTCAACGGCGAAAGCCAATGGTTTCATCGCTGGATCTTCGAGGGACGAATGGAATAAGTTTATTTCCCGGTGGGCGATTGCGCACGTGTGGGTGGATGATTTTTACGTAATCGTTAGAAATGGAAAGCCCGATTAGTCATTGGAATTCAAAGTCAATGCTCTTGCTTACCGGTTCACCCTTTCTGCTTATTCCAGTTGCTAGTGGATATTCCTCACTTGAATACAGCGTTGAGAATTTCCAGAAATTTAACTGACAAAAGATGGAACTGTTAATGTCAGGAATTTTCTAAATTGATTGGAATTTGTTTAACAATTTGTTTTCATTCCCGAACGATAGGACTTCCTCAATCAATGAGCCAGCAAATTTTTTATTGATTAATCTTGATTTACAATCGGAATAGATTAAAATATGAATTTTGTGATTAGAATATTTTTTCTTTCCCAACCAAAACAGTTATGAAACAGAAAAAAATAACTACGAGCCTGGTAATCAGAACTTCATACAAAGGAGTCGTTAAAAATACCGAGATTCTTCACTGGAAATGTCACGAGTAATTCCCAAACATTGCACCACGATTTCATTAAAAATTACCACAGTAAAAATACTTTTTAAAAAATTACTTCGGTCGATTAATCGATTCCAATGGCCATAGGCACTTTATCCACAAAGACGTGCTCCTGTATACTAAAAGGAAGAGCCAACATCGAGTGCATGCGAGGCTTCATCGAGTTACCTCACACCAGAAGAAAGTTGTCACTGTGAAAATTCGATGGGGCCGGACACAACAAATACCGCTGATATAATTGGAATTACGAAATAATAGGAAATTGGTGGTAATGAGTTCAATTAAGGTGGGAAGCTATTCCCATTGCGCAACGCAAACAACTGGATTTGATTGACGTTCCCAGGTCAATGGATCAATCGAAGGAGAAACTTAACACAAGATTAATGATGAAAAATCCTTTGTAAATATTAAGACTAGCAAAAACAGTGGCTTTGATTTATTGATTAAATTCAGGTTAGATCACGCTTTCACATACGTAATGATACTTGACTGATCCGATATTCACTGCGTACAATGCATTGGTAGAACAGGAAAAATTTACAGTAATTTATGTGATAAAATTGATAGTTTGCATCAGGAATTATTTAAAATTCCTGGTGAATATTTGGATTCATCAAAAAACGATTTTTTATTGATGCAGCATCGATTAGGTCAGACTTTCACGTACGTAATAAAAGGCCATCTCTGGTGTGTTTAGGGGAACCGACTACATAAGATTCACTGATTTTTACGTAACTTATAGACTTGTGGCTCTCGGAACCCATTGCTAACCCACATAAATCTCTCCACTTTCTCCCAGTAATATCATTCAACCTGAATCCCCGGAGACTGCAACAGTTGTTGTTCAATTGTCGCCTTGTGATGTGTCTCATTCTCCGATCATTCACACTTTTCCGACAGTGATGAGACTCATCGATGAAGCGCTTTGACCTTTCTCCGTTGTGAGGGGGTGATTAGAAACAGTAGAAAGTCACTTGATTATGCAATTCGAGCTGCGGATGGGAAATACTTCGAGGGATTAATGAATAGGGAAGCAGGAGAGTGAGGAAATACTTCGGATGATCGAGACCTTTGACCTTGTTGAATCCCCCCGGGATGCAGACGTCATCGATGCATGTTCGCGAGGTTCCGCGGAATCGGGCCTTTCTATCCCCCGAATTCTGCAGCCTTTCACTGCCCCAGGAAAAATTTTATTCTGAAATTTGCGGTGAAGAATTAAAAAAATTAAAAAATACTTTAAAAAATCTGGGAACAAATTCCAAAAGTACATTTACGCCACATTTATTGCAGTTCAGTATTGGTATCAAGAGGATCGTAAAATCTCTACGCCGAATAGAAGTGTAAATATCCATTGACAGTCTCTCGAAACAAACATTTCGCAAGTGAAAAAATTGAGAAAAATCGGACATCGTCTGGCGTCACTATTTTGAAGAAAAAAAACTTGGAATTTAATCTCCAATTTTTACCGGTCATTAGAACACGTTATTTGCTCAACTAATAAATTCCATTGATGAAAAATTATAGGCCGTTAACATTTCCCTATTAATGAATTTCTATACTGAGATAAACCGTAAAAAATAATTGCCCCTTTCTTTCACTTTATCCGTCAATTTTATAGCCATCATTTTTACCAAATGACGTTACGAAAGTGCAAATGAGATGTATTCGTAACAAATCCCCATTTGCCGTCAATAAAAAAATCCACACGTTGGAAGTTCTCCACCTCAATAATAGTTTCGCCAATAAAAAAATGTGGAGCATGCGATCGTTCGATTATTTCGTAATATTTGAATCCTCAGGATAATGAGATGGTCTCGGCAAACATAGCACTCACCGTTTCCCTCGCCGATAATTAAAATATCCCATAACCCAGTGTCGATGTATCGATGTTACTGGCACGAACATCAGACAGTTTTTAGTGGAGAGAAAAAAAAAAAGAGGAAAAAGGCTCCTTCTCGTATCGTGCATTATGGTGATTTTCCAGCGGTCGAAGGTGTCCCCCCATTGCCTACTGTTCCAGTTATTACCAACCGCTATAACGCAATACATCGAACGGGGTGAGGATGGGGGGTAGAGGAAGAAAAAAATCTACGTGGGATTTTAATCCACGTTGTGTCAATGACCTCGACAGATCCGTGGAGAACATTGTAATTCATTGGCGAAAGGGAGTGCAACTCAAAATGCTGCATGCCAGTATTTCAAAGCATAAAACTCCCGAGGAATTAATTTTTTTGTCAACAAAGATTTTTGGGAATTGTCTGCAGAGATGGAAAACATTTGGGAGATTTTTAATTCCCTCCAATACCTGGAATATATTTTTTTATTTCTAAAAGCTGAGGAAATATTCCCAAACGCTTCAGGAATCCCATAAATAGTGTAAAATCCTAGAGTTACATGACATTTGACTTAATGAGCGTCCATGTTTAGTTATTAATGATCAAAGGACACAGCTGCCACCAATTGCTTCAGCAGATATAACTCTTAACGACAATCACCCCGTTACATGGCTCGAATCAATTTTAACGCAGAAAGCGGTAAAGTTAACAATTAATACGACACTCTTTACATAAACAGGCATAACAAACTTTTAAACCACAATTCATAAACCCAAGACGAATTACTGCACACAGTCATGACACAGGAGTTTCAGAAAACGACTGGCATTTCCTCTGATTATGTCTGACTATTCAGGAAATGCCACAGCATACCGTCAATTCCTCATCCCACTTGCGTCATTAGTTGATTGACCATTTGATTGAACAGGAGAAACCATTAACAATCAAATATGAATATTAGTCATATTAATTTTATTCCCCAATCATCAATATTCAATTTATTCGCTGAAAATTCCAGAAATCAAAGTTGAGCATCAAAATAGGCGAAATTTGTTATTAATTAATCATTGAAGTGCAGTGGAAATTTTATTCCAAAATATTTGCCAGCGAATAAAGGATATGAAAGCTCACATGTCAATGATCGAATCAGGAAGAGCCATTACCTCCGGAGATAATAATATTCATGGGAAAGTGTAAGGACACTGTGATATACTGATTCAATTACGAAAGTGTTTTATAATTAGCGAGGCTTTTTACTCATTCAGATAAATAAGAAAGGAGACGATTAATGCGGTAACCGTTCATATAATCCTAATCTTTATTATCATAACACACATCGATATGAACTGGCTCGAGGTATCTCCTGAGACCAGAAGCTTCCGGGCATTACGGAATCAAGCGGCGAACCATTGGGCTTTTTCATTCATTCGCGAGCAATATATGCCCAGAAACTTCGCGATTAATATGTCTAAAGCACCTCATAAACGTCCAGAATGTTCATTAGAATTTTCTGGACTTCCGTAAGCGTCTGATCCATCAGGGCACTTTCCACTGATCGCCCCAACCGTTCGCGTCAGCCGGACGCGTGACCGTAGCCCGACGGGGCTCCGTATGTCGGGGCTGGCGGATCTGCCGAGGAAGCTCCGATAATCCCGAACACAGCGTTTATCAGGGATGTGACCACTTGAATTCCTGCACCAAGAATGTCCTTCACTGAATTCCCCAGGAGGGCCAGAGGGTTTACTGACGAGGCAGGAACAGCCTAGAATTTTTTAACCGTCGAGTTTGTTAATTGTAGTCTCAGAAATATTATTTAATATTTTTTAAATAATACTGAGAGCTACTGGAACAGTTTATTTTGTCCTCTACTCACAGTCCCGGTGGGCAGATAACTGTCTTGTCCCGTAGCTGCTGTAACAGGTCCCTGAAACCATAAACCAGACCCTCGTGATCTCCTTATATTCGACTTAACCCACCCCTAAACTCACCGAATGATGTTGCACGAGTGGTCGTGGTGATGGCAGTCTCGTCGGGGTTGCCACAGTCGCCTGATAATGGGGATAAGGATAAGTCGGCCTAATTGTCGTATAAGACGGTCTAACCGTTGATCCTATGTGGACGGTACCCTCAGCATGACTCGGTTGATTCTGATTCACATTAATGCACGATATATTCCCTCGGTTTCGTAATCATTATCCGCGGGACTTGGGGGAGTCCTCATTATGGGCACTTTAGATACTGTTTATGATACGAGTGAAAGTACTCACGCTAAATTGATTAAGTGGTGGACCTGGTGATGGCCGGCCTGGGAAACCCACATTTATCGTTGAGGCAGATACTGGCGCCTGAATTGAGAAATAGTTCAGGAGTTTAATGATTGAGAACTGGCATTGACGATTTTATTTACATGTTAATTTATAATTAAGTCGATTCTCACCCCATAGGGAGCAGGAGACGCGCTCTCAGTACCTCCGGAGGACCCTCCACTGAGTCCAGCACTAGTTCCTGCTAAAACTCCGGATAAGATTGACCCGACAAGGGCCCCCACGTCTGATCCCCCAGGTGCCCCAAGCTTCAACTCCTACGCATAATAAACTAATTAAATAAATATTGAAAATAAACATAAACTCTACCGTTTACAAAATAAAAAAGACTCCGAATTTTCCTCAATTTTTTTTAGGAAATTTTATGTTCATTCAGTCACATTCAGGAATTTTTTTTCAAAGACTTTTATTCTTCGCGAATTTATGGAGGTTGACATCGTTTATGATTTGCAAACTCACTCTCAACAGTGCTGCCGTAGTTCCTGCAATTACAATCGACAGTGGTGACATCCCGCTGGGTTCCTGAGGCTAGATAACACGGGAGCAAAAGAAAAAAAAAATCTGCAATTCCAACCATCAAGAAAAAACCATATTCGCATGTCTACTTTCACTGTGCATATCTCAGGGGCCATAATAAAGTTTTGAAAGACTTATTGTTGATGCAATTTGTGTTGTGAAGTTCTCCGAATAGAGATGCAAATAACGGGCTTTGATAATTATAAAAATATGATTAATTACCGCACTGAGTGGTCCTGCAATAGCTGTGATTAATGCACCCAGAGATGATCCCTCCGTCGGTGGCTGAAACACGTAACATAATTATATCATAGAGGGGAAAAATAGTCTGTCGATCTATTTCAAGTTTCTCTCGCCAACATGACACTGGTACTTATTATCTCGACGTACAACATCATTAGAAATTCTCTGAAATGTCGACGACAATCTCTTCATATCGAGCTTTGTGAGTTTAATCTCAATTAACTTTTCCCTGTCGTTGAAAAGTGAATTTACTCACGTTACTAATCGTGCGGATCAATGGGCCGATGATAGGGGCCAGGACGGGCCCAATAAACGGCGCGAGGAGGCTGAAAATAGGCCCGAACAGCGCTGCCAGGTCAATGCCTTGACCGTCTTTGCCCTAAAGTCAACAAGCCGAAAGAATAAAAAAATGGCCAAGTGCTGCGTCGTAAGTACATTAATCACAGCTCACGTTAATTATCCTGATTATCACCGGCACAATCATCGCGATGAGATCGTTGACCCCGCCCCCTTCGTCGTCATCTCCCTGGAAAAATCCAGCATCAATGATTTTCTCTCAAAAACTTGTTCAATTGATTAATCAATCGAAACAGAATTTTACCTCTGATAAACCTTGAAGGATTGGAACCGCTGCCTGAATAACTTCGATAAGATCATCTTCTGATTCTGGCTGAAGAAATCGAAAATTCATCACTTTTATTATTTATTCTGAATTGCATGAACTTAAATCCAATAAATATATATTTCAAAATCGAATTAAAGTTTGTCTGCTCATTTCATCGATATTTCGTTAGATACTAATGAATTCACGTGTATTTCCAATCAGAATGTTGCATTCCATGGCATAAATAATTTATTTTGTCCAACTGAAGGACATCATCTGTTAATAAATTTTCCGTAAAATGAACTTGGGAATACTTACATCGCTCAAACCTTCCAAAATGGGAAGAGCCAGGGGTACGAGTTCTGCTACAGACCCTAGCGATCCTCCCTGAAGAAATAAACAAATAAAATAATACATGTGCAATTTACCGAAAACAATTGTAAAGCGTAATTTTCCTCCCTTCTCCTACTTATTTCTGAAGTGGATGAAAAATTGGAGCTGATTACAATTGGCCTCGGATTATGATTCAGTAAATAAAGCAGATAATAAACTGTTATTCAACGAATAAAATTCAGGACAACATCAACAGTTCCATAATGACGAAATACTCACCGCCTCTTCATCGCTATCATCAAATTCCTGTCTCTGTGAGCTCTCATTCCTAGTAGGTCGCTGTGGCAACTCCTTCAGTAAAAAATAAACTAGAATGTCATAACGTAAAAATATGGAAGCGAAAAAAATCTCATGCAATATTAATTCACGATCTCTCGTCAAGTAGAAATTGATAACACTCCTGATGACTATAATAGCATCAATATAATTTCATTGCGTATGCATGAACGCATCAATGCCGGTGGGATTGTTGCGCAAAGCCAGGTGTACGAGTTTCCTATTTGTCCCTGTGAGAGCTTTCTCACTTGATCCTGCTTGAGCAACAGATCAATGACGCTCGCACAAGGAGAAACGAGAGAAGAAAAAATTAACGATCTGAGAGATGACAGGACACGGGACAGACGATTCACTCTTATCGCATGATAAACCGCTAAATGTCTTCGTGATTAATTTGGCAGTGAGGTGATCATGAATATTAAATTTGGTGGCGTGAATCGCAATTTTTTGCTACTCACATCCTCAAAGTGAAATGCAGGACGACGAAAGGGATCATCGCGTGATTTTTTTGGGGGTCTTCGCGCGGTTGAGGTGACGGTGGCAGCTTCTTGGAGTTTGCTGCTCTTGTTGGACTTCCTGATGAGACCTATGGACTTCAGAAGATCACCCAGAGTCACCAGACGCCTCCTAGAGTTGTCCCTATTTTTGGAAATTTTTTATTCTGGACTTTCGTGGCTAATGGAATTTTTTCGTGAATTGTTTATTAACATTTAATACGATTAAATTGAAGGCCCATCTACCCACTTGTTCCTGCTGTTACTATTCCGTTTAGGGACCTCCACCCTCTCCCTTCCTCCGGGCCTCCTGTCTCCCCCTGGGTAGACCTCAGGGCCCTCCCCCCGGAGATCCTCCGCACCCCCCAGCTCCTGTGGTCTTGGCTGGAAATAAATACTAGGCGCTGAGTGGTTGCAGTCCCTGCTCTGCTGCGGCACCGGTGTGACTGCACCCCCTGACAGGACATTCGAACTCGCCCCCGACACAGTCCCATTCTCCAGTCCCTTTGTCCCTACCTCATGCTCCCGCGTGATCGTGATGACAGCTTCAAAGGGGATGGAAAAAGGAACGCCCTGTCGATGATTTCCACCCCCATTGACGACCCTCCCCGTCGCCGCAGCTTCCGGCGAAGGCTCCGCAGTCCCCGAGGTGTTCCGTCCGCCCCCAGTCGTCGAACCCTGCGAGTCAACCCCTCGCGGCTTAAACTTGACTGTCTTCTCCCCAGGGGTTGCGACCCCCACGTCATACGCGTATTTCTCGTATTCACCCGCCCTGAACTTGTCCGCATACCCTTCGCCAAAGAACAGGGGAAGGAAAGCCCCTGCGTGAAGCAGGGGTGCGATAATTTCATTTCCTGTCTTCGACCAGGAGCTGACACTATCGTACCCCACGTTAGCAATCCTGGGAGATGCGGACGGTTCGCCACCGCCGGTTCTCGTCTTGTCATCCCCCTTCGTCGGCTTCTCGTGAACCCTCGTCGTCTTATCATTCACCTTATCCACCCTTTTTACCCCCTTTTTACCCTCGGACCGGTTTCCCGCGAGCGTCACGTCGATCTTCGACGCCATATTCTGCATCGCCGTCTTCACCCACGTGAAGAGCTCGTCCATCGATGTGAGCTTCACCGGCAGCTGAATCTCCACGAACTTCGGCCGCGATCTGGCCTCTGGTTTATCACTGGTGGCATTGACCGATGGTGTCGGCACCCCGACGATCGAATTCACCAACATCACGACGACAATCAAAGCGAAACTCCCGCACTTTAATCGCGACATTCTTCCCGAGGCTCTTTGGTTTGATAGCACAAGTGTCTTGAGGTCGACTACGACGTCTCCTCGATGACCAGGAAGCCCAGGGGCTTTATATGCTCCCGGGATTACCGTCGGTGAGGATAATGAGGATCCTTGGTGCTTCCTATCAATCAATAGTACGCATGAACGCATGCATTCTTTCCAGTGACTTCCGTTCTTACGTTTTTTTTTTCCTTCGACTTTCTTTGGACTAGTTTCCATTATTCCTCTGGTTTATCGATTTCAGTCGTTACGACATCCGTCGCTTCCTCGCTAGGGGATCAATTTTGCTGTCGGCGGGGGCTAGACAGAATGTCAAGTTTTGTTTCATTTTATTTTTCTCGAGAGGGAATTAAACTGTCGGGATGTCAGGTCGTTGGCTGTCTTGTTCCTGCGGTTTTGGGGTTCGGGTAATTGTGCGGAGGTACGCGCTCCCCGGATTAGACTGCAATTTTACGAGAATTGTCGACGTTATGATACTATCGTGGGATCTTGGCCTAGTCTGAGAACAGGGGACAATGCAAGGACATCTTCCGCGGCGGTGGAAATTGCGGTTTGATGGCTTCGATGGAATTTCCTGGATTTACATCGGATGATAGGGGATATTGGTAAGGTGTATTTTAAATTAGAGAAATTTCATTTACTGGAATATCGTGTGGCCATTGGATTTATTTTTAGTTGGAGAGAAGGAAAAAATTGTGGGAAAAAAATGCGATAATGCACTTGCTTTATTTTCGTAATTGATAAGTAAAATCAGTGATTATGACGTCGGTTGATTCAAATATGAAACAAGTTCACCCCAGTAATTCAATTAAAATGTCTCAAGTTTTCAGTGTCGCAATTCCATAATTATGACGTTTGACGGACCTTTCCGATATTACTCTTATGAAATTGATATCCCATAATTCCCTCGGGAAATGGTCGTTGATCTCAATTATTCTAATTACACAATTCTGTTTATACAGTAGTGAAATCATGACAGACAACGAAATAATCGTGACCCAGGGTTATTCATGATAATTCAACCATCACGTAATTCGACATCACAAATGTTTACATGAATTGTGTTGCTCAATTATTTTTATCCTCCGCCAACAATTTCCTCGTTCTCCATCTTTAAATCGAAATTTTTCGATCTACGACGTTTCCCTCCGTTCAGTTTATTCCCCAGGTCGCACCTGAGGACAACTGTTGTTGAATCGCACTGTCTATTTCGAGAAGAAATCAAACAGTTGGTCAATGACGATATGTCAAGTGACGACGTACCATAAAACGTTTATCGAATCGAAACAAGAAGGCCTTGTGTACGCGATTATACCTTCACTTTTTTTTATGTATTTATTTTTTCATTGTTTTACTTTCTGGGTCGAAATGCAGACGGCCATACAAATCTAGTATTTAATGCTCGACCTCTCGATCTTGACTCTTCGATTCCGAGTTTTTGTAGTCGGGGGCAGTTTATTACTTCAACTTGTCAGTTGTTTACTTTGAAATTTTGAATCCGAGGACCCAGACTTTGTCGGATGCCGACGGGGCGCAGTGTCTCCGTCTGGTGAATGCTGGGGAAAACAGTCGCGAAGGAAATTCGCGAGTTTGTCGGTAACATCACGTCAAATTCCGCAACTTTGTTTTGCCGGTGATTTTTTTATGGAATTTTTTTGTAAAATAAATGGGTTTAGAATGAATTTTAGAAGATCTAGATAGATAGATGTGGTACCGAAATATAAAAATGTCGACAGAAGTTTCACAGTACTTTTACTCCGGTTGAAGACGGGAAAAAAATGAGAATTTTTTTATGAAAAACGTTTTTTTACATGTCCGCTATTTTGGTGAATGTCATCATACGTGACAGCTACTTGTGATTACATAATTGATAATTAAGAGGTTTTCACGCTTCTGTGGAGACAATAACGTACAAAAACTTCGGAAAGATCGATTGCATTACGCTGAGAGATCGATCGATTCCGAAATTCAGCGCGAACTGACATTGGAGGATAAATATTTTGAGAAGTGAAGGGTTTCCAACGTTATGTATATCTATTTTTGTACACACACAGCGAAATACTAGGCACCTACCAATAATCAATTTGTGCAAAGGGAATATTTACCTCCGTTCACCGCTCAGTCCGCCCATAGGTACTTGATGCTGTTTGCGAACACGTATTTTATCACAAGGTCAACAACATTCATGAGTACAATCTCTAGACCTGATAAATAATTGTCAGGGGGATGCGGGTGGTTGCGGGAATCGGCAACAAATTTAATCGAACTTTCGTGAATTCCAAACTTCCGGATGTCCAGAGACGCTGTTCACGTCCGGAATTCCCGCGAAAATTCGAAGTAACGTCGGCACGGAGCCGGGAGACCGGAACAGTGGTACGTGTGACGTGAAATGAGATTGATTTCAACATAAAAGTGGTGAGACGGAACGAGAGCAGAATAAGTCGACGCTTCCTACATCCGCTGATAGACAAAAATGGGAATTTCACGGACGATTTATTAATAATTTTCGCAAGAGCCACATTCAATTGAATTTAGGGGAAAAAATCATGAAATATTAAATTTCCCCAATCATCTCCCCCCTCGCCCTTGTGACCAATGGAGTCGTGGTGTTGACGTCCCGCAGTTCAATTGAATAAAATTATATCGATCGTTTTCCGGCATTCGATAACTTCCCGTTGTTGCAGATAATAAAAAAATAATGAAAATAAAAATGGGACAAAAATTTTGAGTAAAAAAAATCGCACTCAATTGCTTTTTTGATTATGAATTGAATTATTTTGTTTCTGTCAAAATTAAATAATTTTCATACGACTAAAACTCAAAATATTCCCAAGATTATTTTCCAAACAATTTGGCATTGAACCAAAATCTAAAGCCATCTGGAAATTCCTCCGGTGGAACTTTCTCACCGATTAGCAAAACATGACAGACTTCGCGAACGTGATTCCGCGGATCAGCACAACTCTTTACTCACAAAACCAGGAAAATTGTTGTATTGTTCTGTCAATACCGGTGCCTGGGGCTCACGAACGTCTCGGGAGACGAATGGGTTTGAAATGGGCACGTCTGCGGCACCTCGTCAAGATAATTACTCGCAAATGATGACTGTACGCATTAAAAAAAAAGTGTTACTAATTTTAACGACAAACTCAGCCATATTTCCCGTGAATTCCGCATGATTTTCCTATTTCTGCGACGGAGAAATTAAATCTCGCATTAAAATATTTACACTTTACGCAAGGACAAGGAGAACATAAAGTCCGTTTATGAATTTGATGAAACAGAAATTCTATTCCGAATAGACAACAGAAGACTGAACTGGTGATGCAATTTTTAGTGACTGTTCGTACCGCTCTGTTATTAATAGAATATTTGATTGTTGGAACTGTTTGACAAATGTTTCGGAAATATTTTCCCTCTAGTTAGTTTGTTATTCCGTATGACTGATGGAGTTTTTAAATAATTAGACAGATTGACGGATTGATTGATGAAAATTAGTATTGAATATCACAACGAAGGCATTTCCTCGGGACCATTCAGATACGTCAAATTACGCAACGAATTTTCTTCACATTGACGACTGTGGGCGAAGTGGTTAAGACCCTGTTGGGTTAGACTCGCGAGGCGATGCGGATTTCAGTCGGATATCGAGTGATGTGACTTTTAATAACTCGGGAAGTGTCCAGCGGAAGTCTAGACACCGGGAATCATCGAGATGGAATGTTCGGGGTCTCCAGGGTTGTCCTTGGCGACTGAGGGAGGCTTCTCATGGAGCGTTAGTCTCTTGGAGTAAATTAGGGTGAGAAGATGAGAAAAAAAAATTGAAGGAACAAATTAAATCTCCAAAAATTAGAAAAAATTCTGAGATGAATTGTTGTTTATTTTTTCTGGAACGTTTAACGAGGATCTCGCAACGCAATATTTACCGAGTGCCAGATAAAAAATATTCATAGTTTAGTACAAAGTAAGAATGTTTCCCTCTCCACTGATTGTAATCAAATGAAAAAACTGGGGAAAAAACGATGAACTGGGAATTAATGAGGCGTTTGTATAGCAATGAGCTATAATTGTGATGCATCAACGAGGTCAGCCTTGTAGTAATTCATTCTCGTGTCACATGATGGGGCCTGGGGTCATTACCATGATCATTATCCCCTCAGTTTAAATAAAAACATCATGTCATGCGTTTTTCACGTGGAAAAATAATTTGTTTCGTCCTGAAATTTCCAGTACCGACCCTAGATTTTTTTTCAGCCCTCGAACACGTATTTTATCGGTGGTAAATGTATGTTGTACACCGTGTAAGTTTTCAAAAACATCAAACAATAGATTTCACGATTTATCGGACGATTGACTACACCCCGCGGCCTCTAAATCAATTTTTTATTTAGCAAGAGATTTTCCACTTGTTCGAGGATAATTTCAATCGCTCGTTGGCCAATTTTATTGCAATACCACTGATTGCAATGGTTTCACTATCATATGATCTCTGCTAGTTTGAATTAACGATCAAAAATCATTGTGACCGGGTTACGAAATATCTGTAAAGATCTACTGAATCGTCACACAGGTATGCGGATTGAAAAAATCGCAGGAAAAATTGCTGTACAATCTTGGTAATCGCAGAGTGAAATCGAATTTTATTTGACCGGAAATTGCAAATGTCTAACAAAATAATTGATCTCAAGTTCCGAATTGCGATTTGTCCCCGAAAAATTTCAATCACAAAATTCCCAAAACATAAAATTCATTGAAATTAGTGATTATTCCGTTATTTTAACTTTCCGCCCTCCCGACACTCCTTGAGCCACCCTCCAATGCCACCCCGTTTTCCTTGACAGCCTCATCCTTCCCCCAATCCCCGATATCCCATAAATTAATTTTTTCCCCGCCGAGTCCTTAGGGTCAGGGGAATTAACCCACGATTCCTCTTCCTCCTTCCCCCATTTACCCGATCTTGACGAGCATCGTGTGGCGTGGAGGTGGCTGGGCCCCAGTAGGCCCCTCCTGCTAATAAAAGCCGCTCTCTGTACGGCGCCACACACAGACAGTCACAGATAGCGAGACAGAGCAGGAGCCCCGCGAGCTCCCACTATTTTAATCCGAGTCCGAGTTTAAGTTTATCAATAACGGATTTACGTGTGTGGTGAGTTTCATCCCCATTTTCAAAATCAACCCCCAAGAAAATTCCCAAATAAGTCAGTCAACTCAAACCCTCAAACACGAATTCCCACCATTTGTTTTGTCTCGAGTGAAACTGTGGAGTGATGGGAACCCGCCAAGTTGCAAAGGCAATCAGTGATGCATTTAAAAAACTAGTGAAATTCCCGAGGGGTCAGAATTAAATAGCCAAAGTGAATAAATAAATTCTCGCGTTTTTTTTTGTCATTTTGTCGCCCGAAAATTCGCTGGCCTTTGAGGTGGCCAGAGTGATTGGAGTTGGCCGTCAAGTTGAGCGCGTGAGAGCTCCCATGTGTCCTCGGTATCCTGAGTCTGTGTGCTCAATCCCTCTTGGCCACCCCCTCGCCACCACCCCCCGTTCACCGGATTTTTGATCGACTGATTAGTCTGGCGAATCACGTACGAAAATCCGTGACTTGGCCAGCGCTAGCCACTGAGTCCGAATTATTTTTTCTCAATGCCCAGACTCTCTTGCCAATATTCCACTTTCAATATTACCCAATCGCTGATTTAATTGCAATTGAGAATTAATTTTTACTGATTATTTTTAAAAAAATTTAACAAAGCGCAGTACAATTTGTGCTCCACAACTTTCGATTCTTCTTGAACGAAAGTGAGTCTGTTGGTGTATTTCGTGCTCGAGAAAGGTGAACACCTTTTTCTTTCACGCTGGCCAATCTTTTGAGATTCGAAGTCCTTTCAAATTGCTTCCGTCGCCCCTCACTTTTACAACACTTTTGATGATAAAAATAATCGTAAAAGTGCGAGGGGACATTGGGCAACTCATCGGCGAGTCATTAATATTTTCATGGTTACTTTGGCTCTTCGTGATTTTATTTGTTTTATCTTAAACATTTTTTTTTTTCGTTTCAGAATAATCACGGTCTTGTGTGCGATGAAGTTCACAGCGACAGTCCTTGTGGCCGCGTGCCTGATTGCTCTAGTCAGCTCTATTCCAGTTCCCGAGAGCGAGGGACTCCAATCTCGGGTGAGTTTTTTACTGGATTCGCTGGAGATTGATGCGGGCTTGTTATCAGTGTAATTAATAGAGAAAACACAGTGTTAACCTTGTTTTGCGGAGGAAAAAAGAGTGGGCATCGATTGACTCCGATCATCCTTGATCTCAATGGAGGAGAAGCACTGCGGAAGACCTTGTTTGCTCAGAGTTTAATTGATGACTGGAAATCATGGCGATTGCCATTTTATTTTGCTTAATAAGTTGCAACGATTCTTTTTTTGTATCGCACACTGTTGGCATTGGTTTTTTTGCGATTGGAATCCGCGCGATTTCCTTAAACCTCTCTCTAGGGCAGATAGAATAATAATTTACATAAACTACTTAATCCAACGAATAAATCATAAACTTATTTACCTCCTCCCTCTCCCCCCTTCCCCCTAAATACTTCTAACCGGTGAATGGCTCTTAGAAAATTAGTAAATATTGTTTATGAATATTTTCCCACGCGTGGAATCGTCGTCTGACCCAAAATTAAACAGCGAAAAAGTCCCTTAATATGAAATATGAATGCTCAAGTGTATATAAGATATTCCATTCCACTCTCGCGTGGAAAGTAACAGCAGTATCTGACCACGAGTAGCTTTTCACGTTTTCGCTAAGAGCCAGGGAATTATCTCAGCGTCTCGTCTCCACATACCGAGATATTTTCCCTTCCCCCAGCGAATCGCCGCTCTTTTCCCATTGAAACATATATTTTTCACAAATTCTCGGGTCTCCTGTCATGACAATCAGACTAAAAAGATGCATTGAATGCACCCAGATAACCCAGGGACACATTGAACAAAGGGGAGTGCAATCTCGGAAATGACAAATGGCTTTTGAAAGGTGGAAAAATCATTGCCGAGTGGAAGCGTTTATAATTCCAAACGAGGTGCACTTGAAAGATCGCTGCATTCAACGTGACTCAACAAGCGGTTTAATGACAGAATCGGGAAGTCAATTACCGACCGAGTGTGAATCGCCCCGCGTTGCGTAAAAATACGGGGACGGGGGGGGGGCGGGGGAGGGAGGGACACAGGTGGTTATGAGTTTTTCATAAATTACAGAAGGACGGTCGTAGGCATCAATATTTTTTTATTTTTCATTTACACTGTTTTTGTGGCTTGAGATACTCGGATGTCGTGAATAACGCACACATGTTTATTGTGGTACACGCGCTCTTTCGTATTACTTTCACTCGCTTCGAGACTGTCTGAGTAACTCGCCAACTGGACACTTTCTTCGCTCGATCGATGGCGAGATGGGAAAGTACATGCCAGCTTTTGAGCATTGAGAATGAGAATTTATTTATTTTTTGTGGATTTTTCATTGTTCACGGACGAAAAAATTATTCCCAATTTTCATTCTAAAGTCGAACTGAATAATTATTTATTCTTGAGTAAAAGTATTATTTGTAATTCATTGGGAATTAATTATTCCATCCGAAAGGGCCCTGTCTTGAATTTTATTCATATTTTCACGTAATCAATCATATTAATTAACATAATATTTTTTTTTTCATTCTCATGTGGCGTTCCGCAATTTACATGCATTTGCCTGATTTATTCATACCTTAATTTGACGCAGTGAGCAATGTCCGTCACTTAATCTATTCGCTTCAGAGAATTTGAGCAATTTTCCCGTTTTTTTGCACGAGCAAAGGGTAACAATGTGTCGTCACCCACGGTCATTCGTTCGGACAAAATGCGGTGTCTCTTGCGGGGAAAGTGGACCGTTAAACTCCAGCTCTACGTATTAAGCAAGAGACAGACTCGCTCTGTGATACAATAAATAAATTTTCTCCCCTTCATTATGCCAATTTTGTCCGCAACTTCACGAGCACTGCGCGATTTACTAGATTGGGATTGATCGTTTTGAGGGGATTGATCAGTTCGAAATATTGATACAATCGGGTGTTTATGTCTGTATTCTTCCTGCATGTGGTAGCCCCGTCGCAGTCGACGGGGATCGCGCCGAAAATTGGTCCAGGGGATATTATTAGGGGTCTCTACCTGAGGATGATGGGCTCCGGGGAGAACCAGGAAGTCCCTTGTGCAATGACGAATCGCTTGGGGATCACTCGTGTGGATCATTGGGATAAACTGCTTCCATTCTGCTTGAATATTCAGCGAATAGTCATCGCTCTGGTTCGGTGGTTTCAGATTATGTGAAAGTTTTCATTCGTCTCAAGGTTCTTAAAATTATAAAAGGTACCCGAGTAGTGAATTGCAATTCAATATTTTTTGCCCGCCCGGGGGATTTATCTGTGGAGCAAATTTTTTTGGGTGAATGACAGGAGAGTCTTTCTTCTATTAAGCAATTAGAAACCAACAATATTTAGTTTAATTCAGTTAATTTTTTTACTCAGTGATTGGGGATCCGGACGAGTGATTCACGTCGACGTAAATTTAAATTTTTAGGAAAATAACTTCGGTTCGTTGTAGTGACAGAGGAAGTTGTGTGATTTTTCAAAATTAATTATTGTTTCGTGGGGAGCAGTGAATAACCGCGAAGTGTGAAGTAGTTAATGAATTATTCAATTTAGATGGTTAAAACATCTTCACTGAAATTAATGAAAAAATTTCAAATGAGCCATTTTCGCGTTTCCTCTCACATACACAACGATGCGGAGACTTCAATGGCTGCGTTTGCACAAGAAAAAATCCAGGAATTGTTCCAATCTCTTAACAAAGGCCCAAATTACCCTAAAATAATTTGTGCGATCACTCTCCAATTTTTAGAGGAGACGAAAATTTAAAAAATCCCATTCAAAAACCCTCGAATTTTTTCCACGTCTTTTTTAATCTATATAAAGGCATCCGGGCATCTGAAATTTTTTTTACCATCGAAACATCTCTACGACTACTCTCTTAATTGTAAAGGAATCGACCAAATGGGGTAAATGAATTTATAATGAAATTTCAGGCACTGGATCGCTTAGTCATGGTCGAAGACGACAACGACGCCGCCCTAAGAAGTAAAAGAACGATCGGCATACTCCGTCAGCTCTTCCCTGGCATCTCCCAGGTCAGAAATAATTAAAAATCAAACAAAAGCACAATAGAATCGGTCGTATCAGCACAATAGCGCATGTAAATCAATAACATTGCATTCGAGACACGCGTGAACTCTCACGTGGCCGGCATTCCCTGCGTGAAAGTGAACGTCATTCGCAGGGCTGCGGTCGAGACACTCATGCAGACGCCGATTTTTTTATTTCCCTCGTGGTCTGAGGAAACGAATTTTGAATCGCGTAATCCCCGGTGGAATTTGATTAATTATCTCGCCCTGTGAATATCGCCGCCAGGGGACACCTTTAATTACCAATTAAGTACCCCATAATTAATATATCAAGGGACTCAACGGAATTTAATGAGATTAGAAACACTTTAGTTAACTCCTGAGTTAATTGTCAACCGCGAATTATTAAGAATAACTAATTAATTAGCGCGACAATGACAGAACCTTTCCGGAAAATTATCCACTCGAGATGAGAGGAAAATAAAATACTGAAAGCGCGGGGGGGAGAGGGGAATTATTAGCGCAAAATAAATGAAAATTCACTTGGCCTCCCCTCCTAACTCTCTCTAGTGTTCGTGGTATTTTTATAAAAGAATTGGAGGAATGAATCGTACAACACAATTAATGTTTTCCACTGCGATCACGCGAACTACAGCCGATTCGTATCGACACGCGGGAAAAACGCAGGAAGGGCGGAATATGTTATTTCCGGGATATAATTTCTTCTTCTCATCTCGAGAGTATAAAAGCGGAACTGTTGAATATGAATTTTCATGTTGAAGTTGAGAGGAAAATTACACGTAGAGAGGTTGCGTCATCTAAACTATGCGGAGAATGAGCTACGAGTTTTCGTTTAATCAGGAGATACAGTTTTTTCAACGAAATTGCCTCATGACGGTCAATAAATTTTTTAGGAGAAAAATCGTTAGTCATTCCTTCAAATTGATGGCTAATGGAATTTTATTTGTTTTTTTTTTTACACCAGTCAGAGTGGGAGAACAATTTCTCAATATGTAGACCGAATTTATTTGAGGGACGGTAATTATTGTCAGTCGCTCAGATCTCCAAAGGTTTTGCGTCACATCATAAATATAAATTGGATTAAACCTGATAAATAAATGGCTAATAAATCGCATTAACATATTTTATACATGGAAAATTATTATCTCACCGTGATTAGTCGATTTTTTTTGCTGAAAATAATCTCGATGAAATGTGTCTGTATTTTTGAGATAATTGGTTCTTATTGTTGATTCTCGTTGCGATAATTATTCGTTCGAGGAATCGTCAACCATACATATCCTCTCCGCATGTATAATTGCCATGTCTATTGAATTTACGAGCCGTAACGGCAGCTCGCGGTGATTTTCTTCCACACTAATGCGGCAAATAATTTAACTCTGTTTGTTGTTATTTTCCAAGATTGCTTAATTTTGTACTGCTTCTCACACCGATAAAATACATCACCAGTGTAGAATGTCGCGCACGTGTACTGTCCGGTTTAATGACGTAATTCCTAGAAATTACCGTCCAATTCGACGAAATAAATATTGACGTTTTATTCAGGATGTTAAAAAAAAATTGTGCAAGATAAATGTTCGGCAGCCGAAAAATTGATGACGAAAGACGCCATTGACTTGTTTATGCCCCAATAGAGTCATAAATCCTGTCGTAAAACCAGAACAGACAGGAATAAATAGAATAAATGATTAAAAAATGTTCATTAATGCGAAAACTAAGAGGAATCAATCATCTCGGCAACAGATTAGCATAAGTCGTTGAAAATATTTGCAGTCAGTCGCCGAAATTTATTCCCATTCTATTTAGCAAAGTGCTTACGTTTTTTTTTCCAACTTCATCCCCATCTTGGTAAAAAAAAATTATTAAATTGTAGAGGATAATTAGTGGGCTCGGGAGAAGTCCATGATACCGTTTGGCAAAGTTCTTACGCTATTTTTCAACCTCATCCCAGTGTTGGTAATAAAAAATTAATTGCTAAATTGTACACGAAAATTAGTGGGATTCTGAAAAGTCCGTGATGTCATTCGCTCGTGAAATTATAGATTCCGTAGGGAATCTTGTCTTCCGCGGAGTAAATAAATACGAACAATTATTCCGAGAATAACTTAACAAAGACCGTCGCGAACACGCGGACGTCAAGAGTCTTTCACTTGAGAAGACAATAAGAATGATCGTCGTCATAAAATATCTTTCAACAATGCAATAGAAGAACGTACAGACAACTAATGAATTATTCAATTAGTCCTTCTTCGAAAATTGTTTATTGAGCCAGAAATCTAGAATAAAATCTGAAATAAAAATCAAAGATCCGCCGGCGAATTCTCCCCTGAACCAATAACTCCCAAGAAATATAAATCGAAACAAAAACCACGAGGAATCAATTACCAGGAGAATAACTCATCACAGTTATTCAGCATCTCTGGAACTCCTCAAAGCTCTCACCTCTTTCACCCAAAAAAACAATTAGAAAATGAACGACCGCAGGGGCCAGCAAAAAGCACACGGAGTTACCGTGAAATCTAGAATTCCGTTCCAACCCGAGTGGCTCGAAAAAACAGCTGACAAATTTTATAGATGATTGAAAACAAAGTCAACATGATTGTGGGTGAGGTGATCAAAGTACTGGGCCCAACACTACTTCGTGGTGCACTTGGTGGTGGTGGTGGTCGTCAGAACAGTGGAGGAGGTGGCGAAAGCGGCAAAAGCAGTGACGACGGCTCAACGGTAACAGTTAAATCGCCATTCGACGATGACGATGATGATGAGTCGATATCGCTGATGACAAGTGACGGTACAGACACTGGAAAGAGTAAGAGTGGCTCGATGGTATCTATATCACTGCCCACCTATCCACCCGATGAGGATGAGACCACAGTCGCCTCCACAACCGCTGGGGCACGCGACGAGGACAATGAGACGTCATCTGAAGGTCAAGCACGATTACAAAAAAAATATTTTCAGGGCACAAACGCTTACAAGACTGCGATCTGTACCATGCCGCCATTCGTCATCTCCTCTACTTCGATTATCTCTCTCCACTACGTACTTTCTTATTCATTCATACTGGCTCTTACTGTTCTGTGGGGAAGCGAGCAGTTTTATCTATATTTCCAACAATTTTCCACTAAACATTCCCAAAAGAAAATTTTATCTCCATTGAAAAGATTGAAATTTCCATTTTTTTGGCGACTGTAGCTGATTGTCACTGATTCAGTGGTTTTGGTGTTAATTTGTGGCGACGTATCGCCATTAATTTCTAGCAAAATCCAACTTATGAGGGAGACAGTGCTGATTTTTTTCATTTTTATTAATTGTTAATCGTCTAGCACCTCTTGGGAGTGTTTGTTGGAAATTTTGACGTTACTGGTGTCGTTCAAGGTCCTCAGAACAGACTCACGACACTTTATTCTATTCAATTAACTCTTCATTTGATGAATGGAGACAATACCGCGAGGAGCGGTGGTGAATTGTTTTCATTGTCTTCTTATTCGTTTAACATTTCAGTCATGAAGTGGTGAAGAGGGCGGGGAGGTAATCATTTTGAAATGTGAAGGGGAATGTTGATTCCGGACGAGTTGATTTCACTTGAGGGTCAGTTTTCAGAGGAAAAATTCCCTCAGTTGTGCAATTATTTTGTTTATAAGAGGGAATACCTTCAAATAAAAAAAAATCTTGTCTCTAATATTTGTTAATTCATGAATTAGATACAGAGACAAAAATTGGGGTGAAAAAAAATTTTGAAATGGAACTTCACAACTTCACAGCTTCATCCCCCGAAAATTAATAAATTGATTAATTAATTAATCAATCACGAAGTGTGTCTAATGTTATTCCTTGATTTTCACCAGTACTGCACAGTTTATAATCCACTGAGTGACTTCTGAAACCGGCGCGAGGGTTTTCATAATTTTTTCAACAATTTCTCTTGGATGATTTCAGGACGTAAATCCCGAAGCGGAAAATCAAGTCGCTCAAGACGGGGATCAGGCGGGTTCGGAGAACAACGAAGTCCGAGTGCAGTTCGACGATCAAGGAACATCGGCGAACGAAGCAGTGCAATCGGAATTGGCTCCCCTGGAGGAGATAGAGGTGAGCGACGACGAGAACAGGAACAAGAGATTCCTGAACTTCGGCTTCGGGGGAAATAACGGAGGAACTGGGGGCAGTGCTGGGGGATCAGGAAACTTTTTATTCGATATCATAAGGGTAAGTCATCCTAAACACTCCAGTACCATAAAACTATACCACTGATCTCGCGAAAGGGAATCAATGTTATGACGTCGAGAATTAAATTTTTTTCCCATAATTTCCCTCTCTAAATTTATCTCCAGGATTTAATGTCGTCAGGTGTTCACCTGACTAATCGAATTACTTCCAGCGAACTAGATATTGTTTTTTTTTTTGCATCATTAATGACAGGTGAGGTAAACGCGCCCTGAGGACATAAAACCGAAAGGAAATCAGCGGCTCGACGATGTAAAAAAAATGAAAGGAATCAAATCACCGATTCGCCACTAAAATTCTTGAATTCACAGGCAAACAATCGCGAAAAAAAAATCAATCATCGACCAATATATTCCCCCGATCAGCAATATCACCCGGGATAGGCCAAAGAATGAGCCCACAGCCCACTTCACCCCCCTCCCCCCAAATTTCAATGAAAACATTTAAAAAATGAGGGGAAAATGTAATGACGAAATTACACGTGTCTGTATCTACTTAGCAAGCAGCCGACGGGGCGGCGAGAGCGGCTGGGACGGTATATCGCGTGGTGGCAGGTACTCAAAGCCTCGGTCTAGGTCTAAGTGCTTCACGTGACCTAGGCCCGTCCCCTCCGCCTCAAACCCAAGCCGCCCCCGCCGCGCAGGCACCTGCACCTGCTAATGCTCCTCCGCCAGCGCCAGCCGCCCCCGCCCCAGCCCCTGCGCCAGCAGCTGTCCAACCACCGGTACGACATTCCTTCCGACATCAAGAAAGATAAACAAAAGATATACGAAAATTAAAGGAACAATGAGAATTATCATTACTCACTCTCTCTGTCATTCCTTGCGCTGAGGAGAATAATTAGTTCTGGCGAAAAATTATGTCTTCTGAGAACTCGTAAAATTGTTTTGATATTTTTAGAACAGAACTTGCATTTAGTGTCAACGAACAAAATTTTATTGGATCAGATTGAAGTTGAATTAAAGGTGCGGGAAATTTGTGGATTTTTCCATTCGACAGAGAATTCAACGTTCAAAGAATTAATTTTCGCGACAGATAGTGGATTTTCTTTCATCAAGTTGGTTAATTGCCGTTCTATAAATCTCTTGTAGTCCATCAAACGTCTTCAAATGGAAAACATATTTTTTTGACAGAACTACATCTTTCTCACTGTGTGCTTTCAAGTTTTAACTGCATTTTAATGGCACATTAATTAAGGTAAACTACTGGATTTTTATTTTATTGTTATTGGTGGCGTTTTCATGGGGCATTAATTTCTCATGTCCATGACTATTAATCATTCACAACCATTTGCTGATCTTAATCGCTGAGAGAGGAAAATTTTCGCCGATTCCTGAAGCCTTGATTAAGGGGAAAATGGAACAAAATGAGTGATCTTTGAGTTTTGGCAAATTAATAGCCGAGAAATATTCACTATTTCAAGAGGTCCATTTTGGTCCATTTCTCTCTCTGTCACCTTTCATTTTACAATGTGGGTAGGCTCAGTTCATTTAGGAAGCTTAGAACACAATGAATTTTTCATCTACCACTTGCCTGACTATTGCTTACCGTACCTACTCATGCGACTCACCCGTTCTTCAATAATTCCTCGACTTTGGTCTGAGTTACCAGACTCGTCCGATGAAATAATCGACTTCATTTTCACAATTTCATCATTTCTCTGGCAAGAAGCACCCGCATAAATTCCATTCAAATTTATTAACATTAAATAACTTCTTGAAATAAATTCAGTGATGAAGTCATTCACGAACTAATCTTCAACTGAAATTGATGCATCCAGTTCCACCGCTTCTTCATTCATCTAAATTCCGTTGAAGTTAAATGAAAAAAACTGCTTTTGAGTCGAATGATACGCGACAAAATTAACTCAACAAATTTCAACAAATCATTCATCGTCAATTTTTTAAAGTAAATAAATCCAGTAAATTTTGTTTTCAATTGCTCTTCCAATTAATTGGACGAGAGCATTCCGAGGAGGTGGAAACAAATAATCCATTATAAACTTATTCATCTACTTATTTGTTTATTCCTAGATAATAAAAAAGAATTTGCAACCTTCATAAATTATAATGGACGAATTATCTGGGTGCATTGACTACTCGCTTGCTATTTATTCTCTCTAATTAAAAAAATGTCACTCCTGCAATCGCGTCCCATCCATTGCGCCGTCCAACCGAAGATCCTGACGACCGTCGATCACCCAATCAGTATCCTGATAATCCGATGTCACCATCGTTTGGGGTATGACAACCAGGACGAACTCACCTCGATGATAATTATGACAAAATTGAAATTATCCAAAAGAACATACGTTGAATCCCTGGCACCGTATTTTCAGTAGTTAATTTATCATTGCGTCTGTATGGAGAAAATTTTACATCGAGCTTTAACACCTAGTTGTCAATATTTGACAGCTGTCAAAGCTGTCAAGAATCGACGAAAATTTTTCTCTATACATCCATCAACTGCCGTTTATCCGTTATCGTAGTGAAGCACAAAAGTTTGTTTTGACTATTTATTGACATCCAATCGTATGAAATAATGATTTGTATAAGCACGCAAGTTGTCATTAGGTAGCAAGAGCACGGTGAAAATGGATCCTGTGAGTATTGTGTTGCGGCAGGATCGAGGGGGACTGGATGCAACGGGATTGCCGAAGAGATGGAACAACCCTCTGTTCCTCTATTTGTCAATTTTATTACTTTATTTCTCTTCCTCGACAATCCCCGGTAGTCTTGCCCTGACACACACTATCTCTTGGCGGTTTGGAAATCAGTGTTTGCGAGGTTTAGCGAGAGCGGTCAGTGACATTTGGGGGAATTTATTTTTCAGCTTGTGGCCGGCAGTGGATCAGCAACGCAATCATCACAACCTGGCAATGCACCGGATCCAAATGCTGGGAGACAAGATGCTATTCAGGAGGCAGTACCTGGACCGGTCACCAGGCTCTTTGTCATTGCCAATCGGGGTCTCTCCAATTTAATTCAGGATCTCATTCTCGTGAGTGAATTATTTTTATTACTAATAATTTTTTGATAAATTATGGGTCGAGACTGAAAGACTGATCTTAAAGAATCTACGGAAATTCTGCGATTTTGCTCGAAGAAATAAACAAAAGGCCGATGATTTCGTGAGTTGGAGATTAAAAAATCGAATAATTAGGTGATGCAAAGTCATTAATTGCTCAATTGATTCTACACAGCACATACATTCACTCAAAGTTTATTTCACACAAGTCGACTGGTGAACAAAGCCGTGGGATAATATTATCGATGAATGATGGAAAATTTCCTATTACCCCCGGGGCGCCCTTTGATCACCAGTTGGAGTACTTGAAATGTCGATAAATCAGCAAAAAATAATGAATTCTGGTGTCCAATATTCATTGGTAGAATTGTCTGGCAAACACGCGAGAAAAATTCTTGAGAATTCCCTATACTTGTATCAAATGAATTCGTAATTCTTCGATTATCGAATACCTGGTATGTGTCACCGGGTTGGCAGCATATCCAAAGTCCGTTCCAGATATAAACATGAATATTGTGCAATAGTTTTTAAAGGGGAGAGGGAGGGAGAGCGGCTCGAATCGATGGAAAGCAAAAATGTAGCGAGGCAGGAGCTGTCCAAGCACTTTCTCTATGAAATAGCCAGTCTGTTCGAGAATACTTTTAAATGCTCGAGTATGACTTACGCAAGCAAATGGTTCTACCACCTAAGTGTTGCATATGCTGTACATGAGGTGGTTAATGTTCAACCCCGATGAAGGAACAAAGATTATTGTGTCGTGAAACATTAAAAAATTGAAGTGATGTGGAGTTGAGAAGCTACCCAGGTAGGAAAAAACGAATGGGCCAACCTTGGTACAAGCACGGCCGCCGAGCTGCCGTAGCTCGGCACCCGGGCTCCAGCCAAACTCGCGCCGAACTTGGCTAGACCCTGGGATGATAACACGGGGCCAGGCCTGGGACCGAACTTTGGCCAGACTTCGGTCGCCGTACTTTGGCCGCACTCTGGGCTTACCATTCGGCCCGAAATTGGCCCAGGCCTGTTGCCGAACTTTGGCCGCACTCTGGGCTTACCATTCGGCCCGAAATTGGCCCAGACCTATTGCCGAACTTTGGCCGCATTCTGGGCTGACCATTCGGCCCGAAATTGGCCCAGATTTACGACCAGAGCTGTGGCCAGGCTCCAACCGTTGCCTGTATTGGGTTCAGAATCACCAATAAATATATGAACGGTATATCTGATAAGCAGACATGTATTTATTACCTTCAACATTATACAGAAAACAGTTTTATTATGTGACAAAACTTATATTTAAATTTATTAAATCTATTGACAAAAAAACTCAGCCAATCAAAAACTTTTTTCCTCCTATCGACATAGTACATGTTTTCATCCGATTTTGGTTGAACAGTTAAAGATATGCAGTGTTTGTATCTCCAATTTTCATGAAAGATAATCACAACTATGAGATTTTTCCGCGAACAGAATATGAAAACTCAAAAAAATGATTGCAGGTATAAATTGTAGAAAAATCTTTTGTGGATTATTTTCATCCGCTTTTAAAATAAATAATCTACGTAGATCATTTGAATCCGAAATTTAATACGACATACCATATTAAGTCTTAATAAACTCTCTCTTACAATCTAATAATATTAGCAGTCAGTCTTCAGAATTCGAAGATTGTATTAACAAAATATCCAACAAAATAACGCACCAATGTTATTTTTTAAATTAGTAGTTTAGAATTGATAAATTATCGTGCTTCAATTCAAGCATGAAAACAGTCATCATCATCATCAATCATTGTCAATGTCATCTGAATCACCATCACAACCTGAGCCCCCAAGAATTGGTTCATCCCTGTCTCCAACGCTGCTATTGGATTCACTGATGCAATCATTAAGATGCTTATACGAGCCACAATCACCATCACCACCCGACCAACTATCACCACAAGCACTAGCATTATCATCGAGATGTCGAACATCGACATCTCCACTAATTTGATCCACAATAGATCCACTACGGATAGTTATTTCATTGGCTGTTGGCAAACTAACCTCTTCCTCATCGGCATTATTGCGTTCACTGTAATCCGGAGTTTTTTCTTTAGCGCCTTCTACGTTTACAGATTCTTTTTTCTTCAGTTGATGAAAATGTCTGTATTTTTTAACCCGTGAATATGAACTCTGAGACATATTACAATAGTAAAAGAGTAATATTAAAATAATAAATTGCCGCACACGACACTCATGTCTACTGCCACAATCAGACTACTCAACACGCCATCTTACGGGCTGTTGTCATAGAATGTGTGGTATACGGTGATATCCACGCATATTTTCCCCTGAAATAGTATGTTCAGAAGAAATAATGGTACCTTCGGAAGAAGGAGAATCAAAGGACGAAAAATTTAGTGAAGGAACATTCCCCATGAGAATTCAATTTTTGGAATGCTGTTCCATATGGGACCCAAGCCTGGCAAACCATGCCCCTTGTCTGCCTGGCCATGTCTCGGGGCAAGCTTGGTGACCCAAGCCTGGCAAGCCATGCTCTTTACCAGTCTGGCCATACCTCGGGTCAAGCGTGGTTGCCCAAGCCCGGCAAACCGTGCTCTTTGCCAGTCTGGCCATACCACGGGCCAAGCTTAGTGACCCAAGCCTGGCAAGCCATGCTCTTTGCCGGTCTGGCCATGCCTCGGGCCAAGCTTGGTGGCCCAGATCTGGCAAGCCAGTCTCGTGCCAGACCTGGCCCGTTTCGTGGACATTGGCATTTCCTACCTGGGTAATGAGTTTATCTCATTCATTACCATATGAACATTCAATTATTCAGACAAATAATTTCATTTATGTAGCATAAATAATTTTGGTTTAATATTCCGCGGGAAATTTACCAAATTTTTACTGAGCCATATTTTTGTAGGAATTTACTCACTATGTCACTAAAATGTCCAGACCCTTCCATATGGAAAACTGGATCAGTTTTTTAAAGCAGTAAACGGCCCACAAAAACAGAAGTTATAATCATATCTGTAATCTAATTAACAATTCCGTTGATAAAAAAAAACCTACCGGTTTGTCCCTGAAATTTCAATGCCTCCCAGCACCGGAAAAAACTAATAAATATTTTGTAACAACAAACCTTGAAAGTAATTCAATTAAAGTAATGCCCAAAACCGGCGAAAAACACTTATGATATTCTGCCTTGAAATATTCTGAACAAGATTGCCGAGGGCGATCGAACCTACAAGAATCGTTGGAAAGTGTTCACGCTTCGACAACACTACTTCTCAATCGCGTAATCATAGTAACAATTTTTTACTAAACAATACATAAGTTTAATGGATTAAATTGCCAAGAGGTCTGTCCACTTGATGCTCTAGAAATTTATTAAATTGTGGCTCGCGGGATTATCGCATTATCGAATTTCGTTGGTGAAGAAATACGAATTCAAATGTTGGATTTTGCAATACCGACATTAAATAAATAAAATATGCATGTACTTACCTATTTTATTAATTTTTTGCAGCGTCTCGCAGCAACCAGTGAGCGTATCGTGAACTTCAAGGCACGACTCATCACTTCGATCATCTAAAATGGCAGCGAGACACTGATGAGCCGAGGGAGATGATTGATTGGATCGTGGGTACGACGAATTTGACGACGATAAGGGTCGTCCCTTGTACCCGGGATCCCAGCAAAGAGACGTTGGAATCGATGAATCAATCCGCCAGGCATTTCAACGCTTTCCTCATCTTTTTTACTCTACTATCACTCGTTTCCACTTCACACTCGATTCCCCTTCATCACTTTATACTTTTGTAATTACATCATCTACTTTTTCTTTATCCTACCACTCCTCTTCTTTTCTTTTCTCTCCTCTGTATTTCTATTTCTGTTCTATTACTTCAATTTCTTCTATAAAAATTGTCCCTCTCTCACTCGATTTCCTCAACAAACCATCCGAGCGTGAATTAAACTCGGCCACGTCGATTCTGCAGAGATGCATGACAACAAGCCGCTATTTTAACGAAAAATGTTGTATTTTATTTTTATTATTCGATTGACACTGTTGTTGAAGGAAAAAAACTGATGAAAACTTGTAAATATTATTTCCCAAGGGTATTTTTGGGTTACTGCGTCCACTGCCTCTATAATGTACTTATTACAAAAATTGTTTGACTCCTTTTTTGAAGGATTTTTTTTTTGTTTTTTGATTAAATCTATTTTGCTTTTTATTATTATTTTTTTTTTTCGAATGGTATTTTTTTTATTGTATGGAAATTATGGAAGAAGAGTCCCCCGTGAATGTGCGAGCAATCTGTGTATGTAAATCCCCCATTATTTTGTAGTGTAAATAAATATGTTGAGTACGAAGTTGAACATCAGACTTTTATTAATTTTTTTCTCATGTTTATTTGTTCATGCATTGATTCGGATAGTTTTTGCACATGAGTTCATCCAACGTAAACTGGATCGCCCACTCGGACTATTCCGTTCGAACTTTTCAGACCTAAATGAATACCAAAACTTGGGCTTGTGCCCACTAGGGACTTCATAACAGGGTCTTCAGGTTGTCTATACCTAAAAGGAAAAGAAAACATAAAAAAAATTGAGTAAAATTGAAAATTAAAAAAAAAATTTAAATGAGTAGGAAAATCGGATTTACGAAGGTTCTTACTTCTTGAGAGTTTCCAAGGGCTCCACCTTGGGATGTTTTTCACCGGTCTCTGGGCTGATAGTAGTCATGAGACACCGACTGCAGGGTCTGACGTTTCTAAACGTCACTGATCCGATTTTAACCCAATCCCAGGTGTCTTCTTCATAAGCTCGGGCTCCCGTAACCGTAAAATTGAGTCTGAACCGCAGCGGGTCCACCGGCTCTTCCAATTTAGTGTTCAAATCATCGACTGAAGCCTGATTCATCAGGGCGTAGCTCGTTTCATCAGTGAAAACTCCCTAATGAAGATAATTGTCGGGAAATTTCGGTTTTATTCTTTCTAACAATTGACTAAAATTATTCCCAAACAAAAGTGAAATTAATTACGAGGTCCGATGTGTCGAACGGGTGGAAGGCCTTGTTGACCCTGCTGACGGTCCTGGAGGACGCGTCGAGGGGGTAGTACACCAGCCTGACACCCGAGTCTCTCTCCAAGACGTATCTTGATAGCCATTTCGCCACCTCCTCGCCACAATCGTTCGAGGGCACTGTGTCACCCCAGATCACAACTTTCATTTTCTTTTCCACTTTTGACAGATCCACACTAATTGCTCTCATTCCCGGGGCACTCAGGGACAGAATGGAACTAGAGACACTCGGGATGATCTTCATCAAACGGATACAGATAACAAAATTCAGGAAAAGAATTAAAAAATTTAATGTGACATGGAATCATTTTTTTTCGATATCGTAAAATTACCTGAACCATCTTCGGGCACTTCCTGGCGGTAACGAACCTCCCCCCATCATCCACAACCAGTAAGCTCCTATCCCTGAGCCACCCTGATTTGCACCCGACGATGGTGCACTCAGTTTCGTCTAATCGAACCGGACCCAGTGATTTAACCGGAAAAACAAAAATCTCGGCGATCTCTCCGACTTTTCTCCAGAGTGTGGGAGGTCGAGCCTTCCTTTTGCCCCACAGCCATCGTAAACTGATGAATAGGGTCCCCAGACCAACCAGGACAACCGGTGCCAGACAAAGCCTGGCTCTATCTGAAATGTATTCATGTTCAGGAATAAAAAGAATTCATCATTTCCATTCAAGTGAACGATATGTTATGAAAAATTCGTGAGTGAGGATTTCTCCATCGAGTCATGTAACCCGGCGATAATATTCCTTATCTCCACTCTTTACGTTCGTTTCTAGAGGAAATGACTTGTGAAGTAAGACAGAACGAGTTACATGGGACGAAATAAAACTGCGTGAAGCGTTCAAACCTGTTCTGTTGGCTTCTCTATAAAATAAACTTACAAAAGATTGAAAAAACAAAATTTCCAGAGACAAAACTTGTGTGTTGGGTGATGTTTGCGGGAAGTGAAAAAATTATTGGCTCGTATTTTCGGGTTTTGAGGTTCTAATAGCACACAGTTAGACTGAACAATTCATTTATTGAACTCATTATTATTATTATACTGATTATTATTCCGTGTGCGAAGTGGAGTGCCGAATCGATCTGTTGCCAGTGAAGACAAATTAAACCAGCGATGGCAGTGGCAATTTCACATCAGCGGCGCCAAGTCCAGATGGCCGTTGTTATTTAATTATCATAATAAAAGGTAGACAACTATCAATACTTTCATATGACCCCTTCGCTGACCCGAAAACGAGTGTAATTTAACGACAGTTTTGACGCAATTTCGAGAGTAGATTACGATGTATTGAGCTACCAGTGATAAAAGTCGAGATTGAGTGAGGCAATGTACGAACCCATTAAATTTCCGGTGCAGTGTGCCGATCAAATGGCAGAATCGTTAATTGGCGATTGAACGGACAATTTATAGATGTTAATGTGAACACGGGAATTTTAAATGCCGCGTCGAGCTCGGCTGATCAGTTATTGGCAGTTTTTTTTATCACTGGCTTCATACAGAAGCTGGGGGATACGTTGGGATTGAATTCTTGATTGTAAGACAACTGCGATGTTTTATATCGTTTGTCCTTGAGGAGTATGGCACTAGGGGAATGCTGCCGGATAATACTGACAGTACCATCTCACGTAGTTGTGGGGAGAGTATTTAGATTTTTGAACTGTGGCTGCTAAAGCAGAAAATTTTCACTGATTCCGAGAATTGTTCATTTTTGCTGAGAAATTTCCTCTCCAATGAATAAAATAATTAAAAGGACTTAATTTCCGTTGGTTTCTTTGGAGGTGAATAAGCACCTTAAGCTGGAGGAGGTCCAAGTCCTCTTCAGTAAATTCGACATATGAAAATAATTTTTTTAAGGCGCATCGGATGATTAGGACGGGGAAATTTGAATTTAGGAATTCAAATGAAACCGCGAGGATAAGACAGAGACCTGAATTCTCTTGAAAATAAGTCGTATATTTTCCGCCTGTACCGACTGAGGATATACACTAGGCCTTATAAAAATATGAAAATACAAATACAGGTCACACTGAAAAATTTGAAATTCTAAAAAAATTTCGCGCTTGTAAAATGGTAGAAAATTTGGCTCTGGTATTCACAATTTAAGTGTCAGATTCGTTCTCATTGGTTACTGAAAACGGGGGACCAATGCAATCGCACGAGTCCCATCTCCTCAGCTATGTAGGCGATTTCAGGGGATTTTTCGGCTCCTGGCAGACACTGACATAAACGGGATCGCCGAGTCTGACTACTCCGTTGGGCCCCTTCAGGCCCAAGTGGATTCCCATAACTGGATTGTCTTTGGTAAACTTCCGGATGGCGGGGTCCTGTACTTGCCGATATCTGTAATGAGTAATTTACCAAAAATAACGGATTTTGAATAATTCTTCGACTGTCCCCTGGGGAAACCGCAAAAAACATGAAACTAAGGGCCATAAAAAATTTTAAAGGGTCAATCAAGGGGTCAATGACTTCCTAAACTATTCCTTCATTCATATTTCAAGTTTTCATGCCTAAAAAAAATAATCCCTGAAGACTAACATCGAACTCGAACTTACTTTCTCAAAGTCTTCAGAGGCTCGGTTTTCGGATGCTTAGCCCCAGTATCCGGATCGATAGTCGTGAAGATGCACCTCGTGCAGGGCTTGACATTTCTAAAAATCACCGATCCAATTTTCACCCAGTCCCAGGTGTCCTCCTCAAGAGGCTCAGCCCCCTTCACAACAAAATTGGGGCGAAACTGTTGAGGTGTCACCGAATCCTCAATTCTCGTATTTAAATCCACTATCGAAGCCTCATTCATCATAGTATAGCTAGTGGCATCCGGATACGCTCCCTAAACAGTAAAAATAGTGACTCAGTAAAAGTTATCCGCGAAAAAATCATTGAGAAACTCACAACGTCCGCAATTTCTAGCAACGGGAATCCTTGATGGCACATTCGAATGTCCCGATACGGTCCATCAAGTGGGTAATAGACGAGTCTGAGGCCAGTGTCCTCCTGAAGAAGAAACCGGGACAGCCATCGAGCTATCTCCTCGCCGCAGTCGCATGCTGGTACCGGTTGACCCCAGACAGCTGCTCGGAAGCTTTTCCCAACATTCGACAGATCAACACTGATTGTCATCATACCTGGGGCCCGTAGGGTCAGCACGGAACCGGCAACACTCGGCGTAATCTAGGGTAACAGTTGATGCTGTCAGACAAAATGAAGGAATGACGATGGATCGTGTGGGTGTTACTCTGGTGATGTCAATGAATTGTCACCTGAACCATATTTGGCATTTGCCTTCCAGTCACGAACCTCCCGTCCAGATCAATGACCATGAGAATTCTGTCCCTCAGCCATCCCGACTTCAACCCCAACTGCGTGCACTCCATCGCATTTTCCTTGACAGCACCGAGTGATTTAACCGGAAAGACAAACATGTCACTGAGTTCCCCGACTTTTCGCCAATTCGTGGGTGGCCGTTCCTTCTTATTTCGGGACAACCACCACCAGGCGATGAAGACGGCTGTGCCGATGCCAACAGCCAATGCCGAGGCGTATCCCACTCTCGTTCTGTCTGCGAATTATTTGACAGCGTAATGTTTTAAATTTTCAATGGGAGAGACTTATAAATGACAGTCAGTGATATTATTGGGAGTCTAACGATCAATTTTAAGTCGAAAGGACTCGTAGCAGAATTAAAAAAAAAATTCTCCTCGTGGAATGAGGATTTACAAGTCCCTTCAGCCTCCAAGGACTTTCCATTTGTCGGGCCACAAGGCTCAAATGAGAAAGGGCCCATTTTCGATGCGTTTAATTCTCGTACCATCGAAGTGGGTCAGCTGAAGATGTTGGACTTGGAGATGCTAATGAGAGTGATGAAACCAGTAAACGAAGCGTTTCGTACCGGTTGAAAGACAACAGATGGGCTAATGCTTCGTTTATAGATAGTTTAAATAATAGGTAGGAATTAGACGGGTAAGTAGGCTACTGCAGACACTCAAAAGAAATGTTCTTCGATTATCTGATGTTCAAGTATTTGAATTCAATGTTCAGGGATATCGGTGGATCTAACGCTTCCGGTATTTGGCCTGGATTTGACGTACAGTGTTTTGCGTTCTGAGAAGGATGTTATAAGCGTTAGAAGGCGATGTTAGAAGTCAATTGACACTTCACGGACGATCGACTAGTAATGGTAGTCCTCAGTAAGCTCCACAAAAAATGTCATAAATTTTTTAAAGCTATTTGACACTCTCAGATTTCTAGAAATTTGCAAATATAATGTTACAAACTTATAATTAGAAATGGAAAAATTCATAGAAGTCATAGTGTCATACGATATTCACTTGAATATCAATAGCAGTCAGACGGGTTTGATTACACTCCTTCAGCAAGTCAATTGACACACGTTACGACTCCCGAATGTAGGAAAAAAAATTGCAAAAACACTGGACGATATTAATCACTTGCAGGAGTTATTGAAGAATTTTTCCTGTTTTGTTCTCAAAATAGACTATAAAATATTGTGCACGTGTTCTCGGCAAAAATCAATACAACTACGGGCGTTGACGCCACCGGGGACATTTCAAATGCAGATAAATCTCGGAATAAAAAATATGCATTGATTTTGTCTGACCTATCGGGTCACCCACATCACTGAGATTCCGGTTATTTCGTAATAAAAAGTAGAGAGTTAAATTACGTAATGTCGCGTGAATTCTCATTCTAATTGATGAAGGGGAATTGTAAGGAGCTGTTTACGTACCCATTTGTAGTCAATTTATTAATGACACTGGGTCTGGGAGATGACTAAAGTGAAATTTTGAATTTAGTTAGTGAGTGGTGCGATCCACTGTGCGTCTAGGAGAGAACTAAACGGCACTCGCGAACCCCCCGACCAAAGAGCAGACTCTTATCCTCTCTCTGTCTCTCCCATTGGTATGAAGGAGAACCGTTATCGATTCACGCTACATCACTATCGCATTCATTGTAGTAAAAGGGGAGTTACCTCAGCCGTTTCGTACGTGGAATTTCATTAATTAAATGTTTATATCGCGATTAAGAAGAGATTGAGGGGACGAGCAGTCGAGAAAACAGACTTTATAGTGAGACAGTCCAACTGAGACTTGAAATTTTTTTTATTAACGAGAGTATTTTATTTCCGGAGTGGGTCCACTCGGTAAATGCATTCGGCAACTTTCACTGAATTTATTCTTCTTGTGAATAAAAATATTTTTATGGTGACAGGCACGAGCCATTGATCTCCTCCAGTTCTTGATCTTTTGGGATCGAGGAAATTTTTCAAAGATTTTTATCCTCGAGATTTGTTCTTCACCCGTTGAAATACACCGCCAAGGAACCGTGCAACAACACTCTGGAATGAACAATTATAATTGTTGTAGTGCCTTCCAAATATGATGTAGTGGAGTGAAATTATGGGGAATTAACGCAACTCCAAAAGCTGGGGTTATAAATAACTACTTGGAAAACACATGCAGGACTTACCCATAAAGTGTGAGCATGAGACCAATGAGGAAAATTCCCTTGCCATAATCCCATATTGTTTCCTTCTCCTCTCTCTCCTCAGCATCCATCTCCGAGCCGCTTCTGCTCCTCGGGATGATCCTGGTTTATTACCTCTGTAACGAGGGTTCTACGTGCTCTCCTTCCCTGAGGAAAAAACCGGTAATTTTTTAACGCGAGTAATTCAGTTAAAAACAACGTCATTATCCGCTCAATTTGAACTTTGCATAATTGCAAATGAACTTCTGAAAGTCCACAAGCTCAGAAAATCGTCGGGATTTCTCGGGAAATTGCCTGTCGTCGATTGTAAGTTTTCCGGGATTTTTCATCGCCGATAAAAATCAGAAAGCGTTTGGAATCGACTGCAATCGAATGGGAAACACGAACTCGATCAATTCTCACGAACCCCTCGAGTTATGTGTAAAATTGTTATGATAATATGACTCACATAAGAACCGAAATACTCTCAAAATTACCTCAACTGTTGCTACTCCTTCCGGTCGTGTTTTCTGAATCGGTAAAGTTTTTATTCACTGGCCAACTACGGTTCACTGCCTTCGTGGTGATATTTTTTTCTGGATATTTCCATCCACACATACGCCTTCATTCCTTCAGTCACATCTACTTCCAGCGGGCATTCCGACACTCAGAGCTTTCGAATCACCCACATGAGCTTTCCCTCCTCCAGTCACACTCCCCGTGCCGGCGCTTCTCAATCTACACAGATGCGTTGAAATTTTCTCAATAGCGGCATCTTATCCAGTGAAATATTTATCGGATTTCAAGTGCGGGTACCTCCGTGCGAAAAACTTTCAGCGGTACAAGCGGTTGTGGGCAGTAGGAGGCTCTCGTTCAGTGGTAGCGGGTTTAAATCTAGGAAAAAATAGACGTCAGGAAAAAATAGCCCGAGTCTCGTGCATTCTAACACGTGTCGGCTTCGTGGTTCATCTTTTCGTAGTCTATTTGTTCCCTGAACTTTTCAATTGTACTTCAAAAAGAGGGGAAGATCCCGGCAAATGATGCGATTAATTACTACTCTGTTTTTATTTATTTATACACTCAGGAAAAAATTCTAACACTTTCAATGAAGGATAATACTATTTTTTTTTTATTTTTGCCAGATTTTGTAGATCGATTAATGTAGTGAATACTTCCCCCAGATCGACGCCATTTGCACTATAAAATGTAAATATAAATTCTGAAAGTCATAAAAACATGAAATTCAGAAATTAAGCGATAATGGAGACAACTAATTTTGTATTCCTTCCGCTCGCCCCTCCCTTCGCGGGCCCATACAATAAGTAGTTACCGACGTCGACTCCGAGCTTACCGACAGTGAGATAATTCAGCGAGTCATACAGTAGTGTTGACAATTCCCCTGAATTTTTATATTAAATATTCGATCCATTTTCCAAAGTTGATTTGTTTATTATCAATAATAAGTGAAGATGACGAGTTCTGTGAGTACGAATCCATCAACCCTCCTTCCTCTCGGTGAGTTAAAATATATTAAATCACCGGTGGGATAACCTCAAAATTTTCGAACGTGTTTGTGTTGTTTTTAGAGCTTGTGGACAAGTGCATCGGATCGAGAATTCACATTATCATGAAAAATGATAAGGAAATTGTGGGGACTCTCTTGGGGTTTGACGATTTTGTGAATATGCTCCTGGAAGACGTCACCGAGAGCGAGGCCACCCCGGAAGGCAGGAGAGTGACCAAACTCGATCAGATACTTCTCAATGGAAATAACATAACAATGGTGATTCATCTTTTTTTTTAATAATTGGAGAATTTCACCTCCAAGTATCTAATTTTCCGGGAGTGAGATAATAAATTAATTTGATTTTATTTATTGCAGCTGGTGCCCGGAGGAGACATGCCAGAGACGTAAGAAATCTCTCTGGGAATTCCGTAATTTAAGATTGGGATAATGATGTGAGTGAAGTGATAATAATTTCATTATTATTGTAACAAAATCAAGAACATTGTCTTTTAAAATTACATTATTTTTGAAGTATTTAAAATGCCGTTCAGACGATCAATTGTTGCTCCTAATGCGGGACGATATTCAGGAGATTGTGACCATGACTCGCGGTACAGGCTCTTGTAGCTTCCCCTGCACTCGTCGACGAGGCCCTCATCAGTAGGGCGAACGCCTTTTCCTGTGAGGTAGAGAATTGTGTGGGGGTGATAATTAGAGAATGGAAATTCTCGGGATAATAACTGCCAGGCCAGAATTCCGAGGGAGTAAATGTCTGAAGTGGGGCTGGGGGAGCTTCCTTTAATTACTTCGGGAGCTACGTAGCCTGGAGTTCCCTGAAAAGTAATCGAAGTTCTCTACACATTTCTGAAATCCACGAATTTTATTACTCACCCGTAATTTCTCCCTCGAACATTTCTCCTCAATGAGAACGGAGTTTCCAAAATCAGCGAGTTTCAGCTGGCCATCGGCCGCAATTAACACGTTTTTGGGCTTGACATCTGCATGAACAATACCCGAACTATGACAAAAGTCAAGTGCACATGATATAGCCAGCCAAGTATTGATTCTCTCGATTCTGTCGAGTTCCATCTCATCCAACTTGTCCTGCAGTGAAGTGCCACACAATTCCATGGTCACCAGAGAGCAGATCTGTCCCTCCTCCACGCCAAAGATGCGAATTATGTTGGAGTGAGCTAGAGAGGCTGCGTTTCGCTCTGCCCTGATCATTTCATCTGAGTTTCCACGACGTTTAACGATTTTAGCAGCTACTTCACTACCTGTTGAACCGTCACTACTGAGTTTTAGACTTATAAAATTCATTTAAGTTGTCACTCCACTTGCACATCGTCTATTTACCTTTGTAGGAAGCCCTATAAACCATTCCAAAACTTCCGCACCCAATAATGCTGTCCTCCACAACCTTTGGAGGTCCATCCTCAACGATTTTCACACGATTAGGAGTGTCAATGCTCAAAAAACATCTGCTCCCACTCTTCGGCGGAGTTTTCGGGCTCAAAGCTCGTCTGAAACACGCACTCTTCCGCTCTTAACGGGCCAAAAAAATTACGCTCACTTGGCCATCACTCACCTGACACTGAGAAAATTCTTCGAAGGTTTTGGCGATAAAACACGCTGCGTGATCGTCGAGACGACGATCCGTGGTGACGTTGCCATTGTTATTACATCGAGATGTCACCATACGGTTTGTCACGATGATTAAAATTATCCAACTCAGTTAATTCACCACTGGCTGAGCTCAGTGTTTACATTCCATAGGGTTTGAGTACAAAAGCATGCGGAAGTAAACAGACACAAAGCAAATAGAGGGCAAAATTAAAATACGATTTATTTATTACTCGTAATACTGTACGTTAACTGAATTATTTACATAATACTATATTAACGAATCTCTGAATTATCTCTATTATGTCATCTGCAGTGGCATCAGTAGTATACGTGATCGATAAAATTGGATAATTCATCACTGTTCAACTCATTCTCGCGAGTTGTCAATTCAACAACGATAAATATTCGCAGGTGTTCCGATAGTTGATTGCGTAGTATCAATAGTCTACGAGTCTATCACAATTAAGTAAATATTGGGGGGATTTTTTAATAATTTTCGCCTTCTGTTAAAAGTCCAAGTGGAGCATTTTTTTCGGCTCCCCCTTGGCATTGATCAAAATACAATATATCTTTCATTCTGGCCCTATTTTCTGTCTTAAATTTCAAACAACTGTCCTCTCAAAATATGTGGAATTATCATGTCCTGTTCAACGGCTCTAAATTCAACACATGTAAACCTATTCACCGTCGTAATTATCCACCCAACACATTACAAAATATATTTATATCTCTCTAATACCCTCGCAATTAAAACGTCACCAAGCATTGTTCCTCCATTCCCCTAAGATTTTCTGATTCAACTAAAATTGTAAATATGGATGGGACGTTTCTGGTAATGAGATTCATTGTGCTTGGCTCCGTAGTGATATAATCAACCATTCAGGTACATTATTCAAATATAATAAACTCTTATGGCATTCATCTTATTGTCCAACTCGAAATTCTTGATTCTTGATTGTATTTCATCACGAAAAATAGGGAATTCTTGAACAAGTATTTTCGAGCAGGTTTACAAGCCTTGAATTTTCATAAATCTCTCATTTGTTCGTTCGTTCATCTAATCGTAAGTACATTAATCATCAAACCTTGGCAAATACAGCACCACTATCGATTAACATACCATTACAGTTCACTCAAATGGATGTAAAATCCCTTCCTAATCATCAATCAGGTATTGCTGAGGTAGCATCAAGTCCAACGATTCACAATAATTAAGGGTTTTAAAAATTCGAAGGAATAAATAATTGTTAGTAGCACCAATGATCAATGTCCTGTTCATCTAAGTAACTTTTGAGTGTGACGAGAAACATAAAACTGAGCGATGTGCAGTATCACTACAATAAGACCCTAATAACTATCTATATACACTAGTGATATCTGGAAATATTTTCCAATGTTGACACCACCCTCTAGTCCCTCCTAAACAATAAAATCCCAAACTACGCGCTCTATCAATTATTAATTGACAATTATTCACCTAGAAAATGATAATAAGCCTACCTACAACGTCAATAAGTACTCACATACCCACAAGTGTGAACAATTCAACTCAAGAGGTCTGAGGGACAGCCCTCCCAAAAATTTCCCTCATCAACAAATCCTCGTACCTTAAAATGCAAATATTGAGCCAATGATTAACGATAAACAATCTCAACTCATCCGCATCGATGTAGCAAATTGGAACAATATCTGAGGAATAATAAAGACTCGATCGAAGGTATTGAATCAATAAGGCACAACTGTTCTAACCAGGTAATGGGGCCTCCTCGTAGAAATCAGGCTCATCTTCGACAGTCTCGTGATCTGGTTCTTTAGTATCAAGTGCACGTAATTCAGCTGGTGTAAAGAATCTCGTCATCTGTGCTCGCAGTGGTATCATAAGTATGAGAAAGAATGGTAGTGCAAGGGCAGCTGTTGTACTCTTAACAATCCACAGGACGGTTAAGCAGAATATCTGAATGAGTGTGAATATGTGCATTTTGTATGTTTGGACACGTCTAACATAATTGGCACCACCGTGATGCTTGACAGGCATGAAGAATAATTTAACACGATCGAATAGTTGTACCCCATTGGTGGATGATATTCCCATGTAGAGGAAAACACCTAGGAGAACAGCCATGGGTACACGTCTGAGGAGTGGTGCCATGAGGACAGAAACTCCAACGAGAATTGATACAAGAAGTGCTGACACTCTCTGCTCCTTCACCTCAACGATATGCGGCTTGTCACCAGGTGCATGAGTCCTGGACATTATCGTGACAGCTGACACGTGAGTCAACGATCTCACTGATGCTGCTGAACACCAGGGTGCGCCCATCAAGCCACATCCAACGTTCATCAAACAGACCACCACAATGTCCATGTGATAACCACATCCCTTTCTCAATTTTCTCTCCTTCTTATCAATTATCAACTCTGATATCTGAGTCTCCATGAACACAAGAATGTAGACTAATAACGCGGGTACAATACAGGCAAAGGCCATCCACACAGGTACAGGATTGCCACCACCACTTGGTGAAACAATCCAACTTCTGCCTCGAATCGAGGGGGTCAAACCCTCTGGCACCAACAGCTTCTCAGTTTTAACGTCAGCCAGAAAATCAATAAGCACGAATGTGATTATACTGAGTGGTACACCAAAGTCCCCAAATGCTCGCCTAGCACTTCGACCCAAGTAGTGACTGTTCCTGAATATTCTCAGGTAATAAGCTCCCAGAAAAGTTCCCAAACAGAGGATAGTGCACATCAGTGCAGTGTTAGGTTGATTGATAAGTAAATTCGCTGAGTTGTATCTTGGTAACGTTCCGTTTGAGCACATATCACTCTCAAGAGTCTCATTCATTCCACCATCACCACCAATAGTTGAATTCACCAACGACGTACTGTTATTATCATCGCAAACAAAACAGTACTCATGGAGGAGTGGATTCCTCTGAAAATAATTCACAAGTTTCACGAATGTCTCGACGATGTACAGAAGTGATATTAACCCAGTGAAAATTTCCTCGGTGAATCGTGTGAATAGTCTCACCAGGACCGAGCCCTCGGCACAAGCCACTGTCAGGGCGATGATTCCCATCCATCCCCCTACGTAGACCCTCATCGTCAAGAAGTCGAGACCATTTTGAATACAGAAATTGTAGAGACTTTCATCAAACAACAAGAGAGGTCCAGTCGTCCCGATAATTACAAGTGGTTGAGTTGAAAAAAGGGCCATTATGACTCCTGTCCAGCAGCAGGACACCAGGGTCTCCGAAATGCCAATAATATTTCGCGTTTTGTCACTGATGAGACCTCCAAATGTGATGGCGGCGCAGAGGGCAGCGAAGTACATGAAAATAGCAGCAGCAAGACAAGAAGAATTGAGACCCTCAGTGAAGTCTGATAAATAGAATGAATATCTTCGTTTGACGTCGTTGATGAGACCCCCGAAGGGTCTTCTGGTCCTCCTCAAGGGATCACTGTCATCCGGGGGCTTTCCCTCTTCACCAGCTAGCAGAGCCTTCTTGATAGCCAGTGATTCATTCGCCTTTTCCACTCTAGCAGCTTTGGCCAGTGCCTTTGCCTTGCGATTTCTTATCGCCTCGCTCTTGGACTTGAGTTCGTCAAAGGGCAGCAGCGCCTGGCGCTCCCAGTCCCCAGGGGGAAGGACTATCGAATCATCCAGAAACTCGTTTATCGCAGACAAAAGCTCACGACGCTCAGTGGCTTTGTAAGCGACCTTGTGAAATGATGTGTTTGCCATCAGTGTTGATATCGATCTTCCTATCTCGTGGTAATCCAGGTCGGCGTTGCGAGGCCCCAGAAGGGTGAACATAAATCTCACCGGGATGTTCACTTCTGTTATCGATGGGAGAAGAACTCCCTCGGCTAGACGGACGAAGGCTATTGTCGGCTGGTCCAGAAAATCAACTGCGCCCACAAGCACCACCGTTGCTTCAGCTCCTGCTGGTATCCTCTTCAGGATATACTCGTTGCGGTTCTTCTTTAGATCCTCACTGCTGCTTGTGTATGTCATCTCTTCTTTCATGTCTATGGTGGTGTGATTGGGGTCCGGGGGATGAGTCGGGATGATCTTCGACTTTGCGTCTTGAAGATTCTGGGGAAATAAAGCGGACGAGTCGTGTTAGCGAACTGGTGATCTCTTCGGAGAAGATTGATTATCGACAGGAATTATGACTCTGCCTTGAATGATAAACACAGAGTGAATCCTAAACATATTCATGATTGAGTTTGGACTGCAACGTGTGGTAACTTAATGAATAAAATGCTTTATCGGTTCGGGGACTGAGTGATTGATGGACACGTACAAAAGAATTTCGCAGGGAAACCTAACTATTTCGATGAGCGATTCTGCAGGATCTCTGGGGAGATTTTGTCGCTTCGTTTCTTGTAATGATTGTTTTTTTATGCTACGTGAACACTCAAGAATTGGCTAGATCCTGACGGACTTTCCAGTGGAAATTAAATAGAAATCGAGCATAAGTTTCGAGGGAATTAGCTAGGTTTTCCTATGAAACTTTTACGTGCGTGGACTTACAGTACAGGGACTATCTCCACTGAATGCCTAATTTTCGAGCTCTTTTATGATTGCTTGATACCTGTAGGTCCATTCACTTTGGTTATTGTAAACAAACACGGATAAGTTTATTCAGCAACGGGTGAGGATATATTCGATGGGAGGATATCAACTAATGAACGATAAATAATGGTAAAATTCGATACAAAATGCGTAACAACGAGAGAGATTTATCGTTAAAGTTACATGGTTGTCAGTGCTCTCCCGCGCAGTATCTTCCTCATCCAGCCAGATAGACTGCGGAAATAATACAACAGTACCGTCAGTTATTCTATTCAGTTAGGAACTCCGAAAAAAATGGAAAAAAAAATTCAGGAGTTTTCGATTTTCTTGTTATACCTAGGGGCTCAAAAGGAATATTTTTATTCAATTAGTATTTGATTGGTTACTCGTTATCCGTGAGTTTAAGGTAGTACGGCCGCCATTATGATTGGGAATAGTATTTTATAATGATAGTATTTCAAATCAAGAGATCAAAAATTCAGAAATATTTTATAGAATAATTCAACTTAATTAAATAATTCCCACTCATTATTAGCGGTGGTGGCCATTCTCCTTCCACCCAACTTCACCAATTCCCTACTCTAAGACCCCCCAAAAAATCTCTAAATTACCTGAAGTGAAGTGTAGCTCGCATAATTCTTTTTCCCTCCGAAGCGAAAGCCCCTCTCATGTTCGTGAACATGTCGATGTCTCAGCAGCAGTGCCCGCATGACAACGGGCCTGTCCTCGGGTAGAATAAGCTCCTCGATAACCATCTGCTCCACAACCCTGTAGGCCAACCCCGGCACTTCCTTCTCCTCGAGATCCAGCAGTACCACCCCAGTCTCAAGGCAACGTCGAAGATTGAGGAGCGAATGGAAACTGAGAGACGCCACGTGGGGTCTGCCCCATCTATCCGCACCCTCTTCGACGTCTTCTTCGTATTTTATCCACCTGGCAGTCTCTCTCCACTCCCTCTCCTCGCCGATACCGTGCAACTCGTCGAGCTGTACAAAAACCTCGTGGGGCGAGTGATCATACATCTTTTTAAACGTCTCATGGGGTATTCCACCCTCTTTCTTCCTTCCAATTTGTACTGTCGAGTGGGCGGCCTTGTGCCGACGCATCCCCCGGGGATCATCGCTCCTGTGCGACTCAAGATCATCTATGTCTAGCTCTTGTAAAGTTGAAGCCTCGTCCGGTTGAACCGATACACGTCTCCCCATTGCACCAGCAATGTCCGGTAGTCCAGCGCCCGATCTCTTTCGCCATTGCGGATCCTCTTGGAGTGAGTACTTACGCGACTTGTAGTGATGCCTTCTGTCAATAATTCACAGCTTCATTACGTGATATTTATAAATACAGTTAAAGCGGGCACTCAGCACGTGCCAAAAATTGAGATATTTAGCCTCGACATTTGGTTGTAGTTTAATTTATTATCGAATTTTTTCTGGTCATTTACACCGGTGGAGAAAATTTCAATTTCGATGGAGAATGAGTCATTAGTAGTCAGATTTATTATCGCAATTTGTATTGATCTGATTGAATTCAGGTAACAAGATGATAAATTTATAAAATTCAATAATTCAAGTCCATCAATCTCCTCAATGTCAAAATAATTCAATAGTGCATCTATTCACGTAAGCGGCAAATTCAGTTTATCTTTCTCTTGAAGCACTGAGTGAAAACGTGAGAGGAATGAAGCTGTAAAATGAAGGGAGTCGTGAACTACCGTCTAATATTGCCGATGCGGTCGTGGGATCGATCGTAGGTGACAGGCATGTCAACGAGGGCGAGCGTCTACTGAGGGCCCGATGGACTTTTATTAAAAGTTTCGACAAATGTATATGCATTGCGAGATTTGTCGGGCGCATGAACAAAATCAAATGAGCGGAAGACGTCTCGGCGTCCTCACCCGAATGCCTGGCTGAGGGCCATGGCACAAGGCAGTACGCGGGGTGTCTACATGCAAAAATAAACTTGTGACTGCATTTATTTGACTATTGTAGTTTTCCATAATTGCCGGTTGACATGCGAACTGGAACCGCAGGATTTGGAGGATTTTCGAAAAGCATTTGAAGGTTCCGGGCGGAAAAAAAATGGAAGAGTAGCCAGGGGAGGATTCTGCTGCACAGGAATTCGTTTTAATTGCGCAAAGTGGTCTACCCAGATGCTGAGTAAGTCCTTGAGTCTTCGATTTCATACATTTATTTGTGAATAAATAATTCCTTTTGTGGGGGACTCACTTGTGATCGTGCTTGTGCCGACGCTTGCGGTCCTCCTCGGTGAGGGCCTCCTCGGTCTGCGGGGACTGGTCTTCCTCTTCCTGGATCTTTTCAAACTGCACTCGGGGTGCGCCAATCAGGGGGGAGTCTGTGCAACCGGAGGCTGCACGCTCAGATACCGGGGCCTCGGACTCACTGCTCAAGGTGTTGTCCTGGTCGTCTGGAGAGAGAGTGCCGTCGGTGTTGGTCACTGATGGCGCATTGTCGGGGGTGTCTGTGCGCGGGGTGTCACCGTTTCTAGTGGTTGCCACACTGTCTTCGTCCGGCTCTTGATCGGTTGAACCCTCGCTTTTGGGGAGAAAATTATGATTGATTGATTCACTGGTAAATTAATTGTGGAATAAGTTGAGGCCCTTCGAAAATGGCTATCACTATTGGGATAAACTAGAAAATTCAAATGATGTTCAAATGACCGTTTTGGAATTGTCAGCTTTAAAAAAATGTGCTGAGACTCGGGCATTTCAGAAGTGGGGAAATGTCATGAGTAGAACCAATTTTAGAGCCAGCGTTCCATCAATAACCCCGAATCTGTCGGAAATGGGGGAATTTCCCGGTCTCTTCTAGGGCAGAGGGAAACGTACAAAGAAGCCATTCATGAAAATTTCACCATCTCCCTTTCATCTTAAAATATTCGATGAGAATTCAAGACCGAGGGGATCGGAGATATATATGGTTTTGCCAATTCACTCTTAATATTGTCCGTTGATGGCGAATTCCGATACTCCAATTAATTACGTATTAATGACGACCAAACTTACGTTGATAGATGCCTTCTCATTGATCTTGAGTGTAAGCTCTTCAAGGGCATGTGTGGATGTGGATAACTTCGTTTTCGGTGTTCTGAAATCAATAAGAAATGCGTTTCAAAATATTTCAGGATTTTTCTTTCGTTTAATCCTTGTCATGAATTTTATTCTTAATTTAAGTAATGTGGAATTATTTATAAACAATATTTGGTTATTCATGATAGTTGGATATCCCTAATGCTCATTAATACAATAAAGCTTAATTCGCTGAGACCGCGGGAAACACAACAGAATGTCACTCAGAAAAAAAAAATGATATCACTTTAATTCTTTTTATGGAGGCAGTGATGCATGCAACTTGTCCCTGCATATTATGCCCAGACAAGTGGCCATTTGTCACCAGTAAATTAATGACTCTGCAGTCTCATTTATTTTCATTCCCTCTATTCTTTTGCCTCATCGGATCCAATTACCGAGAAAATAGTTGGTGAACATGCATCTGACACTTACGATTGAACACCTGATCGCCATAACGTGGAGGTGGTCCACGATCTCTGTCGCGGTCGGAGCCAGCTGACTCTGAGGGTGAGCCCAACCGAGCTACGTCGAATTTTTCACCAGAGTCCATGGCGAAGACCTTCTCCATCTCCTCGTCCAGCTCCGGGACCGTTTCCGCGCCATTTCCGTCGGTCTAAATGTCATAATCCCATGGATTAAAATTGCTGTGAGAAACTTTTTACCGCTTATCACAATCTGGCTATTACACCGCGATATATTACTAATGAACTGGGGGAGATTCCGCTGATAGACAGAATGACAGGGGTATTAGCTTCAACTTTAATTAATTGTGTCAATATACGCGTGACAAATTTGTGAGGGCGAGATTGTACTGATATTGACTCGTCCAACTGAGGAATTTACGCTTATGAAGGCCTGGAATTTCGCACTCAAGGCAGCAATTCCCCCTCCTAATTTCCATGAAAATCATGAAAAATTGCGGTCTCATGAAATTTTGCAATCAAACAGTCGGAAAGGTGATGATTAACTTCGTGATTGAGGGTATAAAAATGATATCCGCTGATTACATCGATAAAATCAGACACTATTTGGAGAACAGGAATGACTACTTAAGGAAAATCATTGAAAAATCTTCAATACACTAATTGTACGAATAAAATACTTTATAAATTAGGAGGATTTTTGTTGTCAATGAAAAGAAAACATCTTAGCATTAGCTTACACTTCGATTACTACTGTCAATACTCGAGTTACAAATTCGTGAGGGTGAGCTTCCGCTGATATTGACTCGTCCAACTGCGGAATTCGCAGCATAAAAAAATGCCTCGAATTTCACACCGAGTGCAGTAATTCTCCCTCTCCTTTGCAATGAGAATCATAAAAATTGTGGAGTCATGAAGATTTGTAATAAAACATTCGGAAAGGTTATGACCAACTGCATGATTGGTATTCCTGCCCCACCTCAATAGAATCAGGCACTGATGAACGTTGGACTCTCTGGACAATGCCAGAACAATTACTCAATTAAAAAAAAATCTGCTTCTTAATAATGTTTCACCTGGTGGCCAGTTACATTTAAAATATCCTACTCAGATAAACCTCTGAAGTATAAATGTACTGATGGACTAGGGGCGATTTGGCCGATAACGAAAAATGACTGGAGTATCAGGTACCACTTTAATTATTAACGACAATAAACCCTTGCTAACTCAGTGAGTAAGATTCTGCTGACATTGACTCGTCCAATCTCGGAATGCCCACCACCAAAAGCCTGGATTCTTGCACTGAGCGCACTGATTCCCTTTTCTCCCCCAACCCAAAAATCACGAAAACAACCAGTTATCAAATGGTGCAGTAAATCAATTGGGAAGATTATGACCGTGTGCACAATCGGGGAAAAAAAACTTTTCACTGGCCCACCTCAACAGCCTCAGGCACTGATCAACGCTGGACTTTTCGGACAACGTCAGAGTGATTACTCAATGGCAAAAGATTTTTTTTTAATAGTTTCACCTGATGAGAAGTTAAGAGTGAACGTCGGAGCCAACGGAGGACCTTTCCCCGCGCTTTTTGGAGGAATGACTTTCCAGATGAACTGGCGCCTGCCTCGGGCATGGCATCCCGGGCTGGAGTGAAGAGAATACAGAGCTTCCGCGCAGGCTGGAAAGTGCTCTTTGCGTTACCACCACCTCTCAGCCCACCCTCGGGGAGAGACCGCTGGTCGATATCCAACTTGCGGGACATATGAAGTGTATCGAGTACGTGGACGGATAATAGCATCCCCTGGGCCCTTCACCTGCCTTTTCACGATGTTTATCCTTTTTTTGACTCATCAGTTGCTGGAGATTAGCGCCAGCATATCGCAGGACATTTGAAGGGAGGTAGGGAGTACTGCAGCCACTGGGGGGCGAATTATAGAGGGATTTCCGGTGATATTTTAGATTCGTCGATAGCTGGACAGGCTCAGGGCTTGCGTGGTGAGCACAAAGAGCAACAAGTGCCATTTGCCCGCGACACTGCGGGGGAAACAAAGGTCTTGGGCGTCGTGAGAATTTGTTATTTTTCGTTAGTGGGCACCTGCGATAGGGGAGGCGCAGCTAGTGGAGTCCATTGCAATATTCGTGGTATCTGTTTTCGATTCGTATTGTCATTCTCCCCGGGGTCGTGTCCCTACGGAGGGCAGGAGAGATTGTGTTTGAGGGGGAATGGAATTGCACGTGAGAAAATCTGAGGAGAAGTTTGTTGATGAGAAAACGTCAGGAAACATTCTACTACTTTCCTGATGTACACCTGTCAGTAGAGTAAAAGCGAAAGAACAATATTTGCCATCGTTTTGCGCAGTTTTCAATTCATTTTCTGTTAACCGATTGCGTATGAAAGATTTATCGATTGTCCTCTAATACGCAGACACCAGATAATTGATGTTTTTGAAGCATTGAAATTTTTTGAGCATTTGTCTTTCAAACTTTTAAATTTTTATTCGAATGCAAAGAAACAGTTACTGGGATAACGAAAATAAATCGCAGTTCAGTCCTCGAGTTTGAATTCTCGAAAAAATATAAATTTTGAATACAATTCCCCAGACAATTGCCGATGTTGCAATTTCGCTAGTTGTATTACGCAATCGAAAGTTTCTCTCATGAGAAAAATGTTCATTAAGTTGTTTCGCGCAGTTTTCAATTTATTTTCTGTTAACTGAGTGCATATGAAGGATTTATCGATCATCCTTTAGTATGCATAGAGCGACGGCGCGGTGTTTCCACAAGTTGCTCCCACCCACTCCACCCAACATCGACCGTCCACTCCCCACCCAGGTCTCACTACCTTCTATCTATAGCCCACAATAGCCCATCCAACAATGGCACTAACCTTGAACCTCAAAAAGCGCCACGTTTTCATTTAATCTCGTGATTCTATCTAGCCAATTTTCACTGGTTTTTTTTTCTGGGGAAATGACAGTGAAAAAACCTAATCACCTGGTAACAGGGACTCGTGTCATTTCACGGAGGCAATGACGCTGGGGTGATTGACAATGATCGGTGGTTTATATGTTTTTAATCTAATCTACGGCTTCTGATCGTCGTTACATAAAGGGGAAATGCCAGCTCACAAATGCAAGAAAAATACGACTCGTGCAACCAGACGGGCGGTAACACGATAAGTATACTGTTTTTTTTTTTCAAATTATCAATTTCAAGACTAATCACCTTTCCGCGACAGAAAAACAATGCATGACACTCGAGTAGAAACAATAATTTTCTTGCAATGGGAAATCATGTGCAAAAATTTACTGGAATTTTTTTTTCCCTATTTTTATTGGACCTTTTCTGTAAATCTATTGAAGGAAAAACTGAGAGATGAGAAGCGAGTTTTCCAGCAATTTAACTGCCCAGTTTTTCCTGAAAATTGGTTTCAATTTGCAAAAGGAAATAGTAAACATACGAATCACAGCCATGCTGCAAAAATTATGGAGTGCTAAAATGTCGAAGTTGAAGTTTTCCAAGAATTATTGTTCCAAACACGATATTTTAGCCATCAAACAATACCCATCGTCAAAGCCTTTTAGAAAATATTTTCTACCGCTGTAAATGACTGTTTTGTCAGTAGTATTCGCACAAGTGCTCGAGAATTATCGAATATTTTGCGATAGCGCTGTTCTGAAATTAGGCACACGTCATTATTTTCAAGTGCTATACTGGCTCTTGAGTTCAATAGGCTCGATTACTTAATTCAATTTTTTAATCCCAAGGCCTGGATTTCAATCTTGATTGAGTTGATAATTCTTCATTACTTTAAACACTGGAAACCTATTCATTCGTGTTTACGCTGGATCTTTGCAAGAATTATTGAGTAAATAGAGCTGGTGGTTTCATTAACGAGAATTTCCTGAGTAACATCGATCGCTCGTCGGCTTGTTACCGGTTGATGTCTCTTGCATTATAAATTAAATTTTTACTTCGTACTTCCCTCCGTATTTTCCGGCAAATGAATTTAATAACCAGTGCCAAAAAATCGACTATGGTAAGGCAAAACCTATGTTTAAATAAAATCTATTTACATATATTTTCATGTTTTTAAAAAATCTCCCTCAAAATTCTTCTGACGTCATGCTATTTTTGTCATCCCAGTTTTTCAATCCATGAACCTCTAATGACTTCCTCTCAGTGCCTCCAAAAACCTAAAAAAAAACCCAGATAGAAATACGGAAATGGGCGGCACCGCCTCAGTCGCATGGTCATCGAAAAAAAAATCCACCACAAAGCGGGACGACCTCGCAAACTTATTGGCCTGATTGTTGACGGTCACAAGTCAATAACCATTTAACGTTTCGCACAACTATGGTGTTAAAAATCTTCAAGTGTTGACAAATTCCGTATTAATCTTCAACAAGAGGAAACTATGCAGACGACGTGTATGAAAAAAAATACGGAGGGACTCAATGTCTCGCGGAGACATCAAATAACAATGTCATGGAACTAATGAACCGTGGAAATTAAAAACCATACGGCGTATCGGACAGTCCCGATAACGGCCCTCAACATTCAGATCGATTAAATAGTCGGAAAATTAGCCGGGATTTTATCGATAAGCCCTCATCGACATTAATTAATCTGATTGTGATATTTCACTCACCGAGGGCCGTTTGCCAAAGCCGAGAAACGATAATTTTCTCTTCGTACTGAGTGAAGATTTGCGATCCATTATTCTCTCACTCTATTCGCTGAAATCCCGTTGACCGAGATGCACTGTTACTTTCTAATGTCCTTTTTCCTCGGTGCTCGACCAATCCTCAGGCGGGACGGGGATGTCCACATGTAGAGATGTCGGGGCAGTGCGGGCTCCGTTCTGCTAACTGTTGAAAAATCTCAATAATTATGTTGTCCGAGTCAATGGGGAGAGGAAAACGATTGTGTCCTCCCTCGTGGGATTGTTAATTTGTCGACAGTTACAGGAGAATCATCACTATCGAACCGATCACGAGAGCAACGCACCACTGACTGACCAACAGGCTCGTCCAGAGAACAGGCCAGAACAATAACGACACTTGGTGATGGAAGCCAACTATCATTTTTCATCATAAGTAACAGAATAACTTGGGAATTTAAATCGATGGGTAATTTCATGGAGATCGATTTCAACGGTCGTTTAAAAATAGATGGAAAGAGGATTAGATTCCAGATCATTTTTTATCAGTTGGCGGTCCTTTTCTTTTTTTTAATAATAAAGCGTGTTGGTCAATGTAGTGTAAGTCTCGTGCTTGAGATAAAATTAATAATTGATGAGACTTTTGTAAAAAATCCAGCATTTTCAATCATTTTTTAAGGCGTATTAATGAACTTGGGAATGAAAACGGTCGAAAGTACTGTCTAATTCAGTAAAAAGTTATAAAAAATCATCAATTGACATAAGAGAATTAATAAGAAATTAAAAAATACTGTGGGATTGCAGCAGACGTTTATCTCACGGATGTTCGAACGAAACTCTGACGATTGTCGATCGGTTTTTAATGCGAGGGGAAAATAAACTTCACAGCCCAATGTTGTGAATTCACCCGATCGTCCTTGTCACGAACAGTGCGACAATCATCGATCTGTATCATACGTTTTCTTTTAATCCATAGTCGGTTGTTCATGACTATTATTGTGGTCTTTAGTGCGTTCATTACCATCTCAATGGGCTCCATCGTTTTTATGTTTGCGTCATTGATGGGGTACGTGAGGCGAGATAAGGGATAACAAAAGGAACTTTTAAAGTGACATGTGTCAGTTGGATCGGTGGAAAATTGTTTTGATAATGGAACCAGGGGAATTTTACTCGAACATTGAGCGTTTTTATGAGCTGTGTATAGAGACAATTTATACTGGCGGCCTTCCAAATTCCATGTACGTGAAAAACGAGATTTTCTTAAAAATCTTTTCCTAGTTTTTTTTTTCTCGCGCGCAAACGATCCGCTTCTTTGCAACCTTGTGCTGGAAATGAACCAATGCCTCTCCATTCCATCGCCAATCACGAGTGAAGCTCGATCCCGGAGGGATTATTTTGTTTTTCCATTCGAATGGGCTCACAATATGTTTAAATTTCGTGTAATGACGACTGGAATATTACGGACTGGATTAATTAATTTTTATTAATTCTGATAAATGGCGTGATAGCTCGGATGGGGGATTAACGCAACCAAAGTCACGGGACTGACTGTTCTAATCATGTATCAATTGGATGCAATTAGCGGTGAGTGACGAAACGTTGAATTAACGGGGTAGTTAGTCTTTTGCGGCTGATTAGTGTGAGAATTAGGGGGCTGACTAATGGCCGAGAACATCACTGTGTTGGTCCCACAATAGTTGAGTTCAAATCTCAATTTCGTTGACAAATTAATAGAGCCGTGAATTGTCAATTGAAGGTCTATAAAAATATTGTTAGAGAGCAAAACGATCGCGAAAGTCAGTGAAGATAAGGCGAGGCCATAATCGATGGGAAAATTATCGATTTGAAAATGCAATTGCCGCTATATCTTATCAATTACCGTCACGTTCCCAAGTGCTAAAGAAATGCGATTAAAACTCAATCTCAATTTCGCTGAAAGGAGTTTCAAATCCACTTAAGAATTGGTGATATAAAATAATCGACAAATGCTCTAAATTTCTGAAGACATCACGTGAAGTTCAAGATATAGGAAAATACGTGCAAACGAATTGAAAGAATCTGTCGAGTCTAGTCATAAATGAAGAATTTCATTCAACTTGATGAAAAAAAATGGAAGAAAAAGTTCAAAGGACCTAGAAAATGAGAATGAACAAACGATCATGGCCAATAAATAATTCCTGATACATCTTATAAATTTTAATCGCACACAATCGCAAAAAAAATGACCGATCCATTTTTAACCGAGAATTTTCATAGAAAAAAGTATCAATTTAACAAAATCATATCTTATCAATTTTCTTCATGTTTATGAGTCACGCTCTGCATATCGATCAACACGATATTAGGGATTAGTCCTATGACGTCCAAGACGGATTATTCATTCACCCACTTGCACATTAACTCCCCGTAATACACATTGAATATCGATTGGAGATTTTTTTATTTTTCCCTCATTCAGCTGAGGAATCACAAGTGAAAAAAGAGTGTCACGGTTGAGTCCGTTGTTGCATAGATATTCGAACTGAAAAATGTTGTTTTTTATTCCGATGAACTCTGAGCTCTGAAGGAGTGCCTAAAAATACAAAAAATGCGCAGAGCTGTCTGTCATTCTGTTGGAGATGTACCGGCGGAGGCTGAAACCGTCGGAGCCCTTGGCCACGTAAAATGACTTGAACCTGTACTTAAAAATATATATTTCTCATCATGGAAAACTCGTGTGAAAGATCGCGTGACTCTGGGGGACAGGCGGTAGACGTAGTGCACTAAAAACCGAGGGATCCGCCACTCCCACGCCCTTGTATTATTGAATTCTTCATTGTCATCGATTATTAATTTCGCGAAATCCAGATGTTCGATTACTGGTTATACTCAGCCGGCTATTCTTGTACCCAAGTGTCGGAAAATAGACAGATGGATGTATGAATGAATTAATCAGTCAATAATGAATATTTAAAAAATTCAACGAATGAATGAATGAACAAATCAACAAACAGCGAAAGAATAGAATAGATAATAAGTAAAGTAAACTCGAGGGAAATACAATGGAATAATTAAAGGCGGTAAAATGTGTGATTTGTGTCTCCCCTGGGGGGAACTCATCATCTGGACTTGACATTTCTGGAAAACGCATAAAAAATTTTTTTCCAATTTCTGAAACCTAAATATTTGCCAAGGTAACTCTGAGAATTTCATGCGCCATTCATAATTGTTTACATTCCCGCGATAAATCGTCGCAATGCGGTCTCGCATCATCGTTTATAGCCACCGGGTGTTTAGACAAGTGAATTGAAACAGAATTTATTTACAAGGTATGCGTCATTTGTGATGAAAATTATCAATTCGGGTGGAATAATTTCTCTCAGAGTGGCAATGGATTTGTCACGCGGTTTCAGGTGCAGTGGCATTTCACCGTTGCCGGCATTTCTCCGCGGGATGCATTCCCTTGAGTCCACCATAAAAAGTTGGGAGGTAGTCACGAGTGTTGGGATCACGTGAAAGGTTTTTGTGATGGGCATCTGGCTTGGTTTTCTCTTTCTATTGGAGACTGAGGTCGATTGTCAGGAATTGCCAGGAAAATAGAGTTGAAGGCAGGCATTCAATTTTTTTAGACAAACTTGGCACCGCCAAAAAAAACAAAAAAATCCTAGTAGTTTTTACTGAAGGTGCAAGACTTCCCTTGTGAATAACGTATAAGTGGAATTGTTTTCTTCTGGAATTCCTATCCAAATCATCGACGAACCTGAATTTTTCTTCCTAACTTGCTCGACTAGATTTATCGGAGATATCAACGATCGGGTGGAACTTCTTTTCTGATGTATCGAGTTTTATTTTCCCTTCTTTTGTGAAGACCAAGTCCGAATGGCGAGTATTTCCTCGTAATAAATATTATGAACGACGATTGGAACATTAACATCTCCTCACATTTATCTCGGACATGTGTTCAAAAAATTCGAACATAAAAAACCGTGAAGTACAAGACATTAATCTCTCACAAAATAACTACAAATAAAATCATAAAATAATTTATCCTCATTCAGAGGAAGGAAGTGGCTACTCACCTAATGCTCGAGATGGTGTCCAACGATGTGTCCTAGGAGGAGTCGACGGGGTCTCCGTAGTTGGAATGAGAGGCCCCCAGGACCTCTTGTCACACGTACCCCGCTCAATCAACAATATTTGGAGGAGAGGGAGAGGGTCCAGTGGGGGTTAGCACTATTGTCCAGGCAAATCGTAAAGGTTCGGCCCTTCCAATCCCCCCGTTTTTCCTTTAAAACACCACGAAATCGCCGGAAATGCGTTTAAAATGGTTTAGGCGACACGTTTTTGGGGGTGAGCTGGGCGTTAACGGACTTGACGACAATTTCTGGCGTTTGGGAGTGAATGTTTGACGCAGAGCAATATCAACACATACGCGTGGCCACTGGCAACGGTTGACTGTACTCAACTGGTCGACCGGCACACTCGTTCGACTGACGCTGCTGTTGTCTGCCAACTTTTTTCCCCCTCACTGGAGAGTTCCGGAGAACCGCAAAAGTCTAAACTTCACGAGTTTATTTATACAATGACCACTTACGAATTTTTTTCGCAATTTTTCACAAGTTTGCTCTAGCCCGGTGTACACTGGCGAACCGGCCTTTGAGACCTCGGAGACGTTGATATCCCCTCTGTGTGAAGGGCGCTTCGCAGGCTGGCCAATTTTACGGTACAAGCTGTCTCACTCACTCCGACTTAGTGACTCGTAATTCTCAGGGCTTTGGTCCTTAGTGTACGTGAAGGTGCGCGCGCGGGAGCGCGCTTATCTTCTTTATTTACGGCCGTTCAAATTATTGAATGTATATCTTGTCTCTCTGAGAATATCGTGGAAGACGAGGAATTCCAGTGATTATTTTTTTTTCTCTACAAAAGTGGGATTTTTATAGATCTTTGTTTGATAAAAATCGTATCTTTTTGAAAAAGATTTTTCGTATCATTCCCTAGAAAATTCAAATCCTTTTGTAGGTCAAAAAAGTTGTTTTTCTTGCATTTTTCAATGATTGTGAAAAATAAGTGTAAATTTTGTCAAGGCATAGAGAACAATCATTTGCCAAAGTAACAATAGCTCACACACGCATGTGCACACATTACCACTGCTCCGCCCTTTTGTTACTGGACCTCCATTTTGGCAAGACTACACAGACACCGCAGAAACGGGTTTTGACACGTGCCACAGGCAAAATCCCCGTTATGCATGAATAAATAAATTTGTAAAATGTTCCACGACTGTACTCCACTGAGAGCAGTGCTCGAAGGATGTTCGAGGCACTGCAGAATAAATTTTCAACTTCTCCAATAATTTCCATCCGTCAAAATTAATAAACCCTCCTCCACTTCAACTGATGTAATGATTATAATTATCTGGTATAAAAAATGAAAAGAGACCATTTAAAAAATTTACATTACGTTTATTGATGATGACTTGCTCTGTGCAATGATTCACGTAGTTTACGGTATTCGAAATTACAAATTAAATAAAAAATATGTACGTTGAAATGAAACGTACACTGGATTAAACTGGCATGTTGTGTATATTCATCTCGTGAAATTGTTTATTCCATAAAATTTTGTCGTTTGTCACTTGTTGAATCGTTATAAAAGACTACAAAATGTGCTGCTAACCAGCTGTTTATGAAAAATTCATAATCATCAAGTGGCAAAAGTTGGATTTTCAAACGTCAATTCGAATAATCTCACATATTTACTTCTTTTATCTGAAAAAAAATCATGGAGATTCATACGCGACTGTCGTTACAGTAAACGTTACGTGTCCTAGTGACAATTATTGTATTTTTAAGTATATATAACCAACGTACAAATTATAATGTCATTATACTAGGAAACGGGAGTTTATTGTTTATGTACATACACATCACGCGGCTCCAAAACACTGCGGAGGGTGAATTCAAAGGGGATAATTGGGTGGATGATGGGGTTGCAGGGCCGCGGAAAAATTCAAAAAAACCGAAAAATAGGTAAATAATTTGATAGTATCGTTGGGGGAGAAGTCAATGAACGTGGTGGTATACCTTACGGGCATTTTATATAATAAAAATGACAAGTATTCCACATTCTTACCAACTACTAGTATCAACATTTATACATAATATAAACGACATTCCTCACATACGCAATTAGCGCTCGTTCACGAGCAATTGGCCATCTTATAAATTTTTATAAAGGTGAACGCATTCGACTGAATTGATTTTCATCATCAATTGTTCAATTGTTGGTTAATCAACGATAATGATAAGCTTGATGGACTGAAAATGAGACGCTAGGCCAAGAAATAAGTTCATCCATGATTTATTATCGTGAATCAACTCCTGCCGTATTCATTAATTTCGTTAGTTTTTTTTTTCATTAACTTGAAGAATAAACAAATGATTATATTATTCACTACTTGATTCATTTAATTACTTAGTAAATTCGTTGCTGCTACTATTTATATCATTCGCTAATTCAACGGTACGTGAAATTATAACGCGTTTAAGGAAAGTTGGGTGAAGTACTTGATATGCAGATGAAAAATATTCCGAGAAATATTTCTTGTTATTCCGGAAAAAGATGGAACAGCTTTAGTGGAACATATTCTACGGAAATTCCACAGCTCTAGTTTTCCAATTTTTTTCGTATTTTTTTCAATGCATAAAGGAGAAAAATAGAGCGGAAAAATCTCTGACCAGCCGTGCCCAGAAATTTCTTTAGAAAAGGCCTTCACAAAAAACAAATACAGGGAAAAATGACACTCTAGTCATTTCTGTCAATCATGTTCTCATATTTAAACTGCACTAGGTTGCTCTATAAATTTTGTTCGTACATAAATTGGTCAATGGATTTATTTTCAATGATAGTGTAATTAATTGAAGTGAGATCAATGAGTATCGGTCTGTCACTTTAATCAGAAAATCAATTCATAACATTTTTTTTGATCGTTCATACCAAAACAATTTTCGTTACACACAAAATAAAACAGAAAAATAAGTTCGAGAATTATTTACAAATACGCGTATTGCACTAGTCTAAAAGAGGAAAACTAATCTGATAAATGGGGGATAACTAAATAGTTTTTCCAATGACGGAGCCACATGAGTGCAATTGGATTGGATATCATTTAAATTATCGAGGAGAGAACAAAGAGGGAGAGGCATAAAACTTTACATCATTGTGACAAGACCTCGTCCTGACCATTTAAAAAATAATAAAAAATAATACGTTACGTTTTATGCGATAAAACCTTTGAGCTCAATTATCATTTCGATAAAGTAAATAAAGAAATTAGATAAGAATCACTGAATCATTATTATCGGTGATAATCAAGATAAAACGACTGTCAACTGAAGTGTTATTTCATACGCGGGTGTCAGTCCTCATTACAGAAGGACATTTAATTGATTTTATGACCTTATTACATACTGATTATTACCAGAGTTACAATTACGTAAAAATAATCGTATTGGGATCGACCGTGTTTGAGTTAACAGATAATTCAATTAAAATTTCACAATTTCACATCTTTCTTTGGATTACACAATTCCAATAATAATGACACTACACTGTTCAATTTCCTCGTCGAAATTTCATGGAGAGTGAACGCAAGTTGTGAATTTCAGTTCAATTATTGCACGAAAAATCACAGAAATCTGGTATTATATATTCTTTTCCGCACATCTGATTCAATAGTCAAATGTCCATGAAATCCCAATAATTTCCTGACAGTGTACGTAATAAATCTTTTATTCCCATTGAATTCTTGCTTTTGTTACAGTCGATCGGTCAGTCTGCTCCAAACGCTGGAGCCTCGAGAGAGTAATAAATTAAAATAAACGAAAAAAAAAATATTTAGCTGCCCCACACAACCTCAGACATGTTCAAAACGTGTGAGAGCATTGTTTTGGCATCACCAGAGTCAGCGAATACAAGATAATTACTCTACATACGTAAACATCACAGTACGTATGGATCCAACAATTCATCAAATAAAAATTGTATGAAATTGTTCTGTCATGTGTATCGACATACGTTATCATAACTGTTAATAATAATGTTGTGGTTGTGAGACTGTGTGCGATTTTTTTCATGTCTGCTCACATATTATACGCCACGTAGATTGGGTCCAATTGATCAGCCAAAAAGCCATCTCTCAGGTGCATTCTCTGTTTTTCACCTCGGGAATTAATTGGTACAACACCAGGATCAACTACCACAACAACACCAACGACAAGATGATGCTCCTCGAGGACAGCACTTGTTACCAGGGCAACGAGATCCAGGGCCTCGCTCTCACTACCATTCAGCTCGACGACAACCACGAGTAAATTGGTCCATGTAAATACAGCACTGGAAATTGAGAAGAAACATATATTTTCCAAATTATTGACCAATTTTGCGCGCCAAGATTTTAGAAAAAATCAATATATAATACTAATTAATTATTAATATTCATTCATTCTCCCTAACCGATCTATCGTGACCGGGTGATTAATTAGTATTGTATGCTGAATTCTCTAAAGTCCCACGACCCACACCCACTGATAAAAAACATTTGTGTAATGATGTATAAAAATAGTATGCATGGGAGGGTCAGGACACACTGGGTTGCGAACGTTAATGGAATAGATAAGGAGTTCACGACTATTTGTAGATATGGAGTTATGTGAGGAGTGCCATAACACTCGTGTGAATCATGGCCATGGCCGTTTAAACACGTTTCTAGGATTTATTGACGGAGTTGAGATTGTAGGTGTGCAGACACGTATTTTGTTTGTTTTTTTGTGAGCTCCAGAGTATCTTCAGAATGGAGAAAAATGTAAGGGTATAGAAAAAATTGTATTTTGGACTTTTAGAAATTTATATGATCACTAATTTTTAACTAAAGTTATCATACGTGAAATAAAATATTTTTCCCAAAATACACTTTTTTCACGAGTGCACTTTATCAATCAGGATGTCTTTTATATTCCTCTCACCTTAAATTTCATAATAATTCATCTGTCACTCTATCCATCAGTTTAATTAATTTTAATATGTCCAATTAGATCAGCTAAGATTCTCAATATCGATAAATTAAATAAATTGATTGATAAATCGATAATTACCACTCAGCAATTTTCTTGTGACACCTCATGACACTGTTCTCAATGTCAATGGGATGATACCGCATTCCCCTGAGTAAAATGGCCTCATCCAATGCCCCAACGACAAAAACAGCGTCATGCAATTCAGCATCACCCGGCGCTGAGATATCCAAATCCGAGACTGATGTGTCACTGGCTGCACCAGACACGTCCCCACCAACCGCAGACTGTTGAACGCACTCAGTGCGCCTCAGAAAACCGAGGTATCCCGTTCTAGCGTAAACCTCACCAGTATTTCCAGTGACAAGACGAGCATTAAAATGATCAGCATAGTCACTCTCATCCCCATAAATAGTGAAATAACCACTGGCATTGTGAGCTGATTGTACCCATATTTCACCGAGATGAGAGTCACCACATTGTCCCTTGGTCTCTGGGTTAGCAATGATCACTTTGACACCTGGAAGCAGCTTGCCAGATTCCATCAGACACAGGGAGTGGGGGCTGCCTCGCTCTACCAGTGAAACTCGATCGTTTCTGAGGGCTCGGAGATCCACGTAAACGGTCGATGGCTCGGGACTCGAGGCGCCCTAAAACAATAAATCGGTGTCAGTTCTCCTTCAAATATTTACGCAGAGTATTATATAACGGAGGTAAATATTTGAGGCAAAGTAGAACTTCTTCGTTCAATCGCGATGAGGAATGACTGAATGATAGGGTAAAACTTTGAGGGGTTGTATTGGCACTGTGGGGGTGAACGAAAAAGGAATCAATCTCCACTTGACGGCGGAAAATCGCCGTTGACAAAATAAAAAATTAAATCCTGAATGAAAAATAAATTCCATTGAATTGTGAAATCTCCTCACCTGCAAACAGATAGCTGTATTGACCCGGCATCCAAACGATGTAGAAACAGCGCGCGGACTGAGCCCAAGCGCTGAGAAAAGTTTACTAAAGCTCGTAGTAAGTGCAATCCGGGGTCTCTCTTCAGCCACAACAACGCAAGTTCTAACACAAGACAAACTAACACCACGAGCCTTTAAAGCGTGTACAGAAGATCCCAACCCCTTAGTGCACAATTCCATAACTCCATACGAGCAAAATGTATCCCTGACCCTCGATTGACTGACAGCTGACAGCCACAATGCCGGATTGGCCTCGACTTCTGAGGGTGGAATGAGAATAGAATGATGACCACTATAAATGCTGCTCAAACACCACAGGGCAAAGCCAAGTCCTGAATAAGGATCAAGGCAGAGGGCAATGTGACGAGAGGGATAAAGTTCACAGGCAAGTTTCATGGCACGACATAACGATGTAACAGCAGCGTGTGACATCTTGATACCAGCTAACATTCCAGTTGTTGATACACTGAAATCTAGATAGGCCAGCATTTCAGCTGTGGGTGCACGATACATAACTGGCAATTTTTTCTTTGGCATATCGTCCATATCGAGTACAGTTGGCCAACTCTTGATATCCACGACATTATTCGCCTCTTTGCTCTTGAGTAATTTAACCATATTCTGATTAGTCAATACGAGAACTGATTTACTGACGTCAACGATCATCCTCACTGTGGGTAAAGTTGTCTGGAGATTTTGGGGATGAGGAGGTCTTATTGTCACTGGCACTGCACCGACATAGAGACAACCGTAGAATGCACAGATCAAATCTGTCCCTGGGGGGAAAATTAAAGCTACATGATCTCCAGTGTTTATTCTTCCTTTGTCCAGGAGTAAATTGCCAATTCTCTCGGCTTTCTTGTGCAGTTGGGAGCAGGAGAGGGAAGTTGCCACTGCTCCCTTTGCGTTGAGCAATGTGAAAATCACATGGTCTGATGTGCTTACCGCACGCCACCGCAGAATTTCGGAGATGAATTGGTACTGGAAAAATATTTTTTTTTCCTATAATTTTTTCAGTTAAACTTTGGGAAATAAATGAACGGATAATTTACCTTTTTCGCATTATCACTCTCTTCATCCAAAATTCCAAGATCACGTCCCTGAGCAGATGCCAAACGATTACCCTGGACAATGTTACCGACCATGACACTAGCTGGTCCAACGTCTGAAACAGAATCCCCCGCTACACGCCCCCGCACCATTTCGTTAGTAAAACAACGCAAACACTCAACCCAATTATGAAATAGCGTTTGCTTTCTATTCATTTGGCTGTCATGATGCTGAGTCTAGGACAATTAACAAGCTTGCAGCTTTCGTAAAAAGCGTACGGCATTGAAAAAAAAATTTAATCAAATAATTGGGTTTCAAATTTCTTAATTAGATGGCTTGAGGAGAGACTACTGTGAGTTTCCAAAGATCCGGACTATTGGAGTTAAATCACTCATACGTTGAAAATCCTTTATGAATCCACAAAAATGAGGGGTGGGTTAAGAGAAAAGTACTAGACTGTGAATTTATTTTTCCACGAATCTTCCATTCTGGTAAATCCATAATCGATCTCGGGCCTTGAAAAAAATTTACTCCAATACCCAGTGACATTTAAAACTCGCAGCATTCTCCCCTTAAATAACAGGAGAGAAATGGTGATAAAAGGGGTAAAAAACATCGAGATAAAAATGATTGAAAATAAAAGAGAGGTGCTCGCTGATAAATCAAAACTCGCCGCACGCTTCCACACCATTGAACACACTTTTGCAACAAGTGTCAATCAACAATCACGATGAGTCGAGTATCTGCGTTTTCATGTACTATTTCATATTACTTTGAAATAACGTTATTTTGATGTTAAGCGAGCACTGGAAGAACAATGGGAGTATTTGGCATTGTTATTCGTGAATAACTTACCCGAATGTACTTCGCGTGGCTTCGGCAGATTCGTGACACAAGTGTGGGGACACAGAAGTACATTGGCTGGATGCAGGGTGCCTTCTAAAAATCGTCTTTTTGTCTCAGAGAGATGAATACCACCGAGGGGTGTTTTTGGTAGGTAATTGGGTGGTACTAGGGCCAGACAATAGATTCCCACAGCGTGAATAGAGTCGACGGCTTGGAGTACTCTCGACATCCATTGAAAGCTCTGTGAAATAAATAATCGTGAATGGAGGATTTTGATGAATTTTGGCAGAAGTGTCTCAATCGCTTTAGCACATTGCTTTGAAAGCAATTATTAATATTCCTCTGAAGACTTACCTCCTCCTCACTGCAGTCAGGTCTCTGCTCAGCAACGACGCATATCCTTTCATCCCTGAGTACTCTGACACTGAATACAGCGATTCTCCCACGATAGATGAACTTCATGGGTTCCACAGCAAGCACAGTAGCAATAATATCATCAGCATTGTGCTTTCTCCCCGTGACAGTCATTAGGCCGTCTCTCGATCCACAAACAAAAATCAAATTGCCCGGTCCCAAAAATCCCAACAGTCCAGATCTCACATACTCCCCCTCAGCGCCCCCAGAAATAGCGCTTCCATCGCTCTGCACCGGAGTGACTTTGAAGGTATTGTTAGTTAAACCCTGGAGCCCCCAGTACTGGCTGCCGGTGGCACTGCTGTGCAGACAAATTTCTCCAACTTCATCGGTCTTACATATCAAAGCCTGTCCCTCCATCTTAACAACAACAGCAATACTCCCAGGCATAACTTGTCCACAATCCTGAAGTGTCAATGAGGTCAATGAATTCTCCTGATCGACGCGAACGACCCCGTAACTCAGTCCGGACATTGACAAGACACCACGTCCAGTGGCATTGACACCAGCCCTACCAGGACGTCTCACTGAAACAGTGAGCGCCTCGCTGGACGATGCACACGGACAAACAGCGTCAGGTCGAAGTCCCTTGGACTGAAATACGGACAGGAATTGATCACAAGAGGACAATGACCACGGATTAGCACCATCAGCAACGAGCAATAGCCTGAGTGATGACAACGATATGTCCTTATGATCTTTAGTAGCAAGAAGGCCCCAGTGAAGATCTCGTGACTTAACAACAGCAACACTTGCTCTGTGCTTTGTTATCATCTGCATCCAACTGGCAGGATTGACCTTCATCAGCGCATAGGGTATAAATATCACATGCATACCGTTGAGAATGCTCGTCAATGTACTGTGCCAAAGACCAACTTCACGTTTAAAATCCAAAACACAAACGGCATTTTCACCCTCAGTGTAACCACACGCCATTGTCAATGCACGACAGTGTGACAGCATCGCTGCTCTTGTCACTGTCACACCCATCACCGAGCCATCCTTGTCGGTTGTATACTCGATGTACGCTGGGGTTTCGTCGGTTAATTTTGGCGGTGGTAACCAGTCCTTGGGTGTTTTACCCAAGTGCTCGGTGACAAACCAGTGCAATTTTGGCCAACCCTTGAAGGCAACTACTTCACCAGCTGTTGTCTTTGGCAAGCCCTTGAGGCATGCCTCGCTTGTCAGGGCCACTTGAATTCCACAACTACCGAGGAGAAAGCCTATCTGTTGGGAGCCAGCGTCACGACGGGTTAATGGCACTTCAATCGGCACCGGAACTATTCCCGCTTGGAGACAGCCGTAAAATGCACACATGAAACTTATGGGATCGTTGTTTGGGTAGACTAGAGCTATTCTGTCACCGGGTTTCAGGCATACGTCACCTGGATTGCGACTCAGGGCTTTGTTCAGGAGGGTATAGGCTATTTTGTGAGAACGACTTTGGAGCTTTCCATAGGTCAGGGTTATGCATAGCTTGCCATTTGGATCGAGGACTGTTGCTGCTGGTGCTTTGTATGTCGCTGAACCGTACCTTTGAATAGCAGCTTCCAACGACCTCGGCAGCCCGGATGGTACAGACAGCTGTTCCCCAAGGGCTGGTGTCATGATACCTCCCTCAGGTTTCGGTGCATTGGGATCTTTCGGATTCGCAGCGATCTCCAGTTCAATGTCATCATCCTCATAGAACTCTGGTAATGGCCGACGCTTCGGTCTCTTAAGTGTATTCAAGAGCTGTTGTATCTTCGCTGACACCTTCCACCTCCCCGTTGTCCCCGTGTTATTCTCATCAACGACGTGATAACGATTGACTCTGTCGGCCCCTGGTCTTCTGGATTGTGTCGTTGTGTGTGTGACATCGGGTGGTTGAATATTGCAGTAAGCGTGAGGTGTGTATTCAGCAATGTCTGTTATGTCAGCCGGTGGTGGTCGCCTCGCGGGTGGCCGAGGTGGTGGTGGTGTATCACGCGCTGAGCCTGTACTACTTGTGTCGGATAGACCGGTACCGGTGGGACCACCAGCCCCAGGTGATTCTTCAGTTACAACGCTGTCTTCGTCGCTGCTTGATTCACCGCTGTCTCGACGATCACGATCGGGACTTCTCGCCATTACTGATGTTCTCTTCGAGGGCATTGGCAGAGAGGGCTTTGGCCTTCCCTGCATTGCCGCAAGCGCCTGCTGCACTGCCTCCTGTCGAACCTCTGCAAGAATATTTCTTTATGACGATTGATGAATTTTCGAGTGGTGAGTTAGGGAATGTCCAAGTGGGAGGGATTCATTTTAGGGTAAATATGAATTGAAATTGTTGCATGAGAATTTTTTAGCGGATAAAAATCATGAAATTCAAGTTAACTAAAACCCTTCAAACCTTCAATCAATCCCACTCGGCTATTAATCCACAAGAATCTCCTGTCACATGATTGCGTAAATAAAAGCTCGTGTTATTAATCTACTGCGATGAATAAAAAGGGCCACACCATGCATGCTACGCTAGAGAAACTCACCCAATCAACCTAAATACACCATAAAAATAACATAATCGACAGAAGAGTGCAGTCACCAAAGTACATACTCCAGGATTATCGTTACACTGTCACGTTACAATAATTATCGAACCCGTTTAATCTATTGAATTCCCTAGGCAGAACTCAATCTCACCACAATTGTCCCATTCCAACAAAAAATACCTCAGGGGCCATTTAAATATTACGCCACGATTTTTAAAGATTAAAGTTGAAAAATACACCAGAGGAAGGAAAAAAAATTTCATAAAATCGTGACAAAGCCATTGCAAATTTGGCCGTTTAAAAATCATTTTGTGACGTCACAAACTGCAGTCCCATTTCCCCCATAAAGTGACGTAATACTTGAATGCTTCCCCCCCCCCTACCATTATTTCACGAACAACTGACAGAGTAGAAGAACGATGAGAGGCTGTGGAATACTTACCCGAGTGGTAACGACTCTCATTTCGCGTGAGTCTTCGATTACCTCGTCTCGCAGCGGCAGCAGCAGCGGCTGCGGCAGTTGCATTGACCGTGGGGTTCCCCCCAGAGCCGCCAGATCCCGAAGGACTGGCAGTGGCCCCAGGTACAAGCCGGCCTCCTGCATGCAACATCAACATCAAACGCCACATAGACATGTATCTTCCATACCTCACATTATTATTATTATTTCTTTTTCATTCTATTAACGTGACTTTTTTCCACGGACGAATCATGCCTGGATTTAACACAACATTTTTTTTTTGTAATTTTTTTTTTATTCACTCCCTCGGTCGTAAATTTCAACAGCTCGGACGTAATAATCTGTGATGTGATTGGCTATAAGTGCGGGTAAAGCAGATGAGAGCATGCGGAGAAGACAAGTGCAAGAGGAAAACATAATGGTTAGTACGTAAGAAGCAGATGGAAAAAGACAGAGAGGATGGGTAAAGGCCCCCCGCCAGTGCCCACCTGAATGATAACGCTTTTCCGAGTGCGTGACCCGACGTTGGGTGCGTCTTGCTCGGGGCTGAGGACGTCCGCCAGGTACCCCACCACCACCACCACTTCCATAATTAGTTTTTTCAGCGCTACCACCGGTACCACCGCCATTCCCACCTGTTTTTTTTCCAGTGTTAGAAATTTTTTATCTTTTTTTATTTCAACACGTGCGTTAATTGACCGAATCTAGTTCAAGTTTAATTCAGTTTTTTTTTCTGTATATTTGCGGCTTTGTTAGTGGGTGTTAACTGGAGATTATGAAAAATAGTTGAAATGAAAAAAAAGAAGGGAGAAAAAAAATTGTCAAGTTGCAACATTGTTCTCTGTACTTGGCATGATTCGAGTTTTATTCGCCGTTGCAGGATTACGTACGGTCACGTTCTTTTACGCAAGTATGAGAGGATTTTTCCGAGGCGTTAGTCGCCTCGAGCCGACCCAGAACTCACTCGAGTGTGAAATGCATAAAATGGCACGCTTTGAGGAACTCCAGAGAGCAATTGCCAACTACTAGCATTCATTGCCGTAATTTAATTGTAATTCCATAATTGTATGATTAAAATTGTACTCAGTACAAGTTTTATAACTATTCTAATGAATTGACTTACCCAACTGCTTAGAGGCATACTGCTGAAACAGACGCGTTCGTTTTTTCTCGTATCCTTTTTGCGTAATGTCCCCTGTAACAAAGAGAGGAAAAACATTGCATTTATCAAGAAGAATAATTTTTTTTACTCAGCTACTGTTGTCTTCTTCCGTCCTCTCGTTCAACAAAACAAAAATAAATTGAGTGAAATTTGTGGGAATGAATGATGGACAATAAATTTCACAATTTAATTCGTCAAGACAATTAATCTTACTGGGTCGTCGTCTCAATGAGGAGCACTTGCGTACAAGATATACAGGCTGTCGCGGATGGGACTGACACTGCTGCTGATACTTTCGTTTAGGCTGTGAACGTCTCTTCGGTAAATTACGTCTCTCCCTATCCGTGAATCCAGTTCTCTTATCACCGTACTCTTGGCTCTTAATTAAACGACGCTTGTTAACGTCAATTCGAGAATCATTGGATCTACGACAGTCTGATTCACTCTCGCTAGACGATAGACATCTGTAGTAATTAATCGGTGGATTTTTTTCCTTGGGTTTTATGAAATCTTTGAAGTAGCTCGTGGAGAAAAAATTAACGTTGTGCTCAGCATGAGAGGCATTCGATGGCTGCCAGATAGGACGTTGTGCCAATATGCCCCGTAATTTTTCCGACAGTATTTTGTCCTCGTTGAAGTCACTGATTTTGGGACCGTGCAACGAGCCCATCGATGACTTGGAGCAGGTCGATGAACTTCTGTAGGAATTGAGCAATTCATCGTTGGGTGGATGGCAGTCGTTGAAATTTCGTGAATCGTACAGGAGGGGTGTCACTTCAAAGCTCGACATTTCCTCGGCATCAATATCATCGAGACTGTTTGAACAGTAGCGTATTTCATGCCAAATTCTAGGTACTCTTTTTGATCTGCGTTTCTCAGGTGGCACAAAGCCAAAATAATCGTGATCCAGTGGTAATGTTGCAGTGTGATTGCTGTTGCAGGATGAATTATTGAATTTGCGAGCACCAGATGATCTTCTATTGTGGCTATTACCCTCTAAATCACTGCCCAGTGTCTCGCCACATCCACCGCCGCTCACCGACAATTTGCTGGAATTTTTACTGAAGAATAGGCCATTCCTCTTCGATTTGAACTGCCTCATCTTCGTAATGGACATGGAAAAACTGTTGAATGTACTACCATTTTTGCTGGTCTTTTTTACCGGCGCCGAGACAGTTCTTGCAACAACAACTTGGGACGATTGTTTACGATCATTGAGAGCTGAGTCGAGGGATCGATGCGCCTTTGATGTTATACTACTGGAGCTGCTGCACGTACTACTCGACTCTTTAATCTCCTTTTTAATTGACGATACCGAGGATACAGATGGAAAGGGCATTATTACAGTGTCCAGCCAGACTCTACCGAGACTCACACTGACACTCGGTGGACCGCCCTCAGCCAAGGTCATGGAATCGTCGGGTGTCGTGTCGATGGCATCGGAATAACCCGACCTTGAGAATACCTCTGACACTGGCGAGTCAGTATCCAATCGTAGTCCACCAAAATCACCACAAATTGATGATTTAACTCTCTCAATTTTCACCTCATTTTCTCGCTCAACATTGGTCAATTTTTCATTACCGTTGTTAACATCGTTGAGCCAGTCGTCGTAAGCTATGGTACGTCGAGCAGAAATTTTTGATTTATTCGTTGATGCAATGCTCTTTGTTTCATTATTATCCTCATTAAATTTTCTCGCTTCATCCTCGATGATTTTAACGTTCTCCGTACCATCGTTTGATCTCTGATTAAACTGTATATCATTGACTTTCTGCAGGGCTTTATTTCTTCTCTTACCCCTGTCCAGGTAACTCTTTCGTATCGATATTCTTTTGAAGGACTCGCTGCGCTTGAAGGATGGCTCGTTACGATCCTTCTTACGTCCAACGAGCCTCCTCAAATTTTCAAACGATATTGGCCTCATGGGCCCAACTTCAAACAGCCCATAAATTCTTTCAATACAATTAAACGGAATATAATAATTACGACACTGTTTTATAACACATGTTAAGAGCCTAACGAATCAGCCAGAATTTCAGACACGTTCCGGTTTTTCCTATATCGCTTCACGGACGCGAAACTTTCTCTCCCCTTTGCTCTCCCTCTCAAACGCGATTATACCCACACGAGAAAACAACAAACTCCTCTCTCACGACCTTTTTCACTTGCACTCGGTGAACAAATAAAAATCATCCGAAATAAAAGAAATGCTGAGAGTGAATCTGAATTTATATCCTCTATGCCATTTGCGTTTCACTTTGAAACACACCCGTGTACCCATCCGTTGATCATTGAGATAATTCCATGGAGTATTAACCCAGGTTGGAGGGGGCTCCGGGATTGCCTACGTAACCGATGAATTGGATTCTTCTTTTAAAAATTGCTCCGGGGAATTTTCACCTATTCTGTACAGGTTTTGTGGTACAGTTGCAGTCAAATGTTATCTTTCCACTTTGGTTCCATGTGTGTGCGAGTGTGGGCAAGCCTGGGCACGAATCAAACCGGCCGCTTAATGGTAGTGTTGAGAGGATACCCTCCTTCACCAATGCCACATTCCACACTGTGGTAGATCAAATTTACACGTAACATATACCCAACAGATGCGAATAATCCTCATAATTCCAGTTGTATTGGTCAATTGATACTGCGATTCAGTCGATCAATTCGATTCCCTCGGGCTGATTTTTATTTTCTCTGTGAATGTCCTGGTGAACCGGTGATACGAGGGGGTGGTGGGATTGACCGGGTGGGGGCAGCGGTACTAGCTCAATCAGCGTGTTAATTGACCGATTAAATAATAGATAAGAGGATGCTGGGCCACGCTGGCAACGGCGCAAGCATCCTTGTTGAGGTCCAACAGCGAGACTGGTGCAATGCTCCAAGGAGACGGCCACTACCATAGGTATAATAAGAGGGCCCCCCCTTGGAGGAGGCTAAAGGAAGGTATCTGAAGGAGAGATGTTAAGGTAGTGGTGGTAGGCATGCGGTTCGGCCACTCTCTAACAGCAATATTGTGTGCGCGTTGTGCTCGAGTGGGAATAACCACGCGGTATCTTTCAGTGTTTTCAGTAACATCGGGGACTGGGATTATTATACGCGGTGGGGGCGAGAGGATTTGAGAATAATTTAACGATGGGGAACACGTAGTTTCGCTGGGGGAGAGGGGGAGATGAGGAAGGCTGCCGAGGGGAGAATGCACCGGTGGAACAGCTTATTCATTATCAATGCACTGGGAGATGTACTTGATTCGCCGAAAAATTGGGATTCCTTGACGACAGCCTTGATGATTTTTTTAAATTAATAACTACGTACCTAAAGACATGTATTTGTCTTTAGGTAAATATAGCCAGAATTTCCCAGGCACTCCATCTAAAAATTTATAAATTAAAGAGTTACCGAATTATTTTTAATATTGACAATTGTTTACCCTTTGGAGATGAAACGAAATTTAATATAAATCCCCAGGCTCGTCGTCAATGCGATCCAGTTTCCCTAGCTCCAATAACTTGGTTAAATATCATTTTTCCCTCTACCTCAGGAACATCTACACCGATTTTCCCTACCCTTCGGAAAATTCCAAGTTTTTCGTTCAACTTCCACGTTACAGCATCCCATTATTATTAACTCTGTACGGACACGGACTGATCATCGTCATGCGCTACATATGTGTTGAATGTTGAAGTTACCAACCACCTTGAGACTGTTCGATAACTTCCACGTAACGGGGGAAATATACATTAGTATACATTAAATGCTTATGAGCATGACAATTAGAAAATTATTCCTTTCCACTCGGCGTTGAATTGTGGTTTTTTACTGTTGAAGAATGGAATAGAGGGGGAGGGGGCGGTGCGAAGGAATATTCATGAGTAAATACTGCTATGTGAATTGGTGGTAATTAGGGGGAGTCGTTAGTGAATAGTTTCCCCATTATTTATTTATTTATGTCTGAATTCAGCTGATTCTCGTCGTATTTGTAATCGTATTTTTTTAAAACACTTGGAATTTCTCGCTGATCCGAGGTGGAGAGAATTTAAATATAGGACTTGACGTAATCGTTCAATTTTGCACTGTTTAAAGTGTTGTTAGACGACGAATGAATAGAAACAGAGAAATTGAATAAACGCAGGGGAGAGGGGGCGCATTGTTTAGGAGAATTGTTCACTGTTTTTATAGGATAATGCATTATGCTCAGGATTATTTGTACCCTTTTTTTTTTGTTCTACCTTGCGGTTGGGTTTTAAAAGCACACATTGATTATGGGCTTTTCAAGAGGTGCGGTCGTAATGTATTGAACGAGAGGACTGAAAATTGTAACCCATATAGCCAACATCCGTACCCACGTATGTGGTTATTCGTCGGATAAAAGGTGCATGGTTGAAAAAAAATGTTTCTTCCCTCTCTACATATTTTTCCCTTCTTTCTCTTTTCACTGAGTAATATTGACTGAAGTTTCACTGGCCAGTTTATCTGAATAATCCCGAAATGAGGACGAGGGAATTTGGAAATCGTGTGACAATACCTGGAGACACTAATCGATAAATGGAGAGATGGAGAAAACAAATAATGAGATGGATAGAGGGGCCATGTGATATCAGTCTATTTGTGAATTAAATCACGGAAATTGGCCCTGTGCTGATGATATTGATTGTCAGGAGCGTGTGAATGGCAATGACGGAGGGGTGAGTCATGGGGGTTACTTCGGGGTTTTTTTTTTCTCATGTGGTAAAGGGGGACAATTGTTTGCTACGTAAGTGCTTCAGGAATTTTGTGATTAATGAATTTACCTTCGGACAGTTCCAACTCCAACTCGGCTAGTTTCTCCCTCACGTCTTCGGGGAGTTTACCGATGTCGATGTTGAATTCAGCCATTGCTAGGCCATCAGAGTTACGCGAAAATCACTAATTTTGCAGCCAGACATTCCACACTAAACCCGTCACCACTGCTCAGCGGCCATCTTTTAATTCACAGGCTCCTCCGGTTTTCCTGCTGTTGGGCATGAGTTGTGGGGATATGTGTGTGTCGAGTGCTTCGATTGCGATGAGGAGGTTCACTGGAGCACCGGGAACGGCGCCACTTCGCTGAAACCTTTTGAACAGAGGGTAATGCAGATTATTCGGGGAGGGGTGGGTGTTTTGGACCCGCGAATTTTCACCCCCGCAAATGATTTCGGGGTCTTTCGTTTTTTTGGACGTCGTTAGAGAATTGGATTGAGATTGAAGAGAATGTTCTAGGGCGAATATTTGTGACTCTGGTAATTTTTTCTGTAATCTGTCTGTTATTTAAAAAAGCGACTAATTAATTTTTTTAGTCGTTGAAAAAATCACTTCTAAACTCAGCCAATTATTTTAGGAGAGAAAAAATCTAATGAGAGCAGACCCAGTTTTTTTATTGTTCATAAGTCCGCGATACATGCGGATCTTAACAATAAAAAATGGTAGAACAATAGGAAGATCATGAAACACATTATGGGGACTTTGCCCCCGTCGCACCTGTTCCATCGATTTTTCGAGCTGTCATTCTCATTTGATATAGTTCCCATAAAAGTGAAAAAGACATCTCATCGTTCCACACATTTTTCGTTAATTAAATCGTTCGTCAGCAATTGGTGATAGAGCTAAATCAATTGGCAGGTCTGGCGCCTTCGCTGACGTATAATTAAGATAAAGTCGATTACGTGTTTCTTCCTTTGTTTGATTGAGGAAGCCGTGGTTTTTCCACGCATTTGCACTTACTCAATTGCTCTTTCAACTATAAATTTACGCAGTTGTCACTATTTGGAAAGATACATCGAAAGAGCAAATAATTGATCAGCGATAATATTTCTATTTTAAAAAGCTCAAAAGTGTCATCTTCCCATACTATTTCATCACCCCGAGAGACTTTGAACGAATAGCTGCGGTTACAATTTAGGCAAAATGTGGAATAATTGTAAAAATTATTCTGCCTATAATTTTTTCATGCGTATTCGTTCACATTGAAAATTGCGCGTTTTTATTTACCATCAGTCCACCAGCAGGTGTGTTAAAACCGGCCTCTATTTTCGCACACCTTATTATAGTTCCTTTCATGTAATTAGGGAAATAGTCCATGAGAGAGCGAACTCCATCGCGCGTGTTCACTCGATTTCCCAATTAATCCCAATTATCCCCAAACACGATCGCAAAGCGAGATAAAAACTCCACAGGCCCCACAAACGAGAGTTCAATAAAATATCTGTTCTGATTGTCGTTTAAACCCCGTTTAATCAGTCATTCTCCGATCATCGATGTTATCAATAGTCACAGCCGTCTATTATCAATCAGTCACAGCTATCTAATCCCCAATATTTGAGATAATAAATCAATGATAAACTTTCTCCACAACGACATGATAATTGTTACCAGTTCTTTGTGATAAAACGTCGCCTGTCGTGTGGAGAATTTGTTCCAAGTCTATTTCGTTTTACACAAAAACTGGATGGAATTATAAATAAATCGAAAAGTGACGCATCCGAAAGATCAACACTCGAGTGCACCACAGTGACCAGCCACAACGGGGCGAAATAATTTTTCGTCACTCCTTTTTTTTTGCCATAGGTCTTTCAGTGATTAAGATTCAGCGGAGATAGAAAATACTCGAATGGCCACTGACAACGATGGTAACCGTGTCATAGCTTATCGGTGATGTTGCTCTGTTGATGCTACCGTTCTGAGACCAACTGTGGTAGGAATATCGTGTGTCCGTTGGATTAACAATCTCGAATCAGTCTCGCACCGGGACCGGCACCGATAACAGCACATTTTTTTTTCATTTCGTATAATTCATGTAATTTTTGTCAGTGGCTCGCGATTACCCGCTTTCAAAATTACCTCACGTTACGCGTTAATTTTCCACATTTTCAGTCGATTTAACACGCTATCGGTAGTTTAACATTCGTCAGCGCGTTGTGTTGCATTGTGTTGTTTGAAAAAAATGGCAGAGGTGAAGCCGGAAAAGTCAGAGAAGAAGGTCGAACTCAAGCGGGAACTGGGATTGTTCAGCGCTGTTAATTTCATTCTCGCTGTTATGATAGGTAAACGGTAACAATCAATTGGTGTTGGTGAAAAAAATGGAGAATGAGGATATGCGCTCTTTCTTGTTTTGTTGCGCTTTTGATTGCATTTTCATGAAGTCTCTGAATACTGAATTTTCTTCATCAGAGAGAATAAATTATGGGTGACTACGACTTTATGAGTAACTAATAATACGTTTAGTGGATTCTATTATGTTCGGGAAAAATTCCCAATGAAATTTCACGTAAAATACATTTGAAACCCGGGAAACAAATCTTGAAATTTCCCACATTGTTTGAACGAACGATAAAATTTTTGGTTCTTCTCAATTTATCTCAATCTTCAGTAAATCCACCTCCTCGCAGTATCTTCCCACGCGTGTTAACAGGCTGAGATAATGACCCCCTTATCTCGCCCAGTAACCTACCCATCTCCTTGCCCTACTATTCATTGATGATTCAAAACTCAATAGAATCAAATTAAAGATGTTTTACCTCTTCGCTGGCTCGCACTATAGATTCGGATACTTTCTGTTCTTAGTTCTCCGACTGATTTCCATAAGTGTCATTGAAACTATATGTCCCAAAATGAAAATACAAATTTCATTTTTTTATAAAGTCGTTCAAATTTTTTTTCTAAAAGAAAACAATAAAAAAACTGTCACTAAAGCAATAAAAATGAAGATAAGTCGAAGGAATTGATTTCTAAGACTGCAGTCACATTCGAACTAACCATTCAAAATGTTCTGAAGGGTCCGGAATATTTGTTTCGCCGACGAGTGCGTTGGAGCGTTCAGGCTCCCTAGGATTCTGCCTGATAATCTGGGCGTCCTGTGGTATCCTCTCCTTGCTAGGAGCCCTGGCTTTCGCCGAGTTAAGCACCGTAGTACCACGTTCCGGGGCCGAATACGCTTACTTCATCGAGGCCTACGGCCCCCTTCACCCCTACTTCGGCAACCTCCCCGCATTTATCTGTTCCTGGGTCTATGTTGTCATCCTCCGGCCAGCGGAAGTGGCAGTGATAATGCTGACGTTCGCTGAGTACAGCATCCAACCGTTCCACGAGCTACTCCCCAAGGACATCGCCCCTGAGACGATGGCCACCGTCAAGAAGCTCATTGCCCTCCTCGCCCTGGGAGTTATCACCTACATAAACCTGACAAGTGTCAAGCTCTTCGTCAAGGTGCAGAACATCTTCGTGGCGTGCAAGGTATTGGCCTGCCTCATCGTCATAGGGGGAGGAGTTTACTGGCTGTCGATGGGCAACACCCAACTCCTGAAAGACCCCTTTAAAGGCACCACTAGCTCCCCAGGGAACATTGCCCTGGCATTCTACAGTGGCCTGTGGGCCTACGACGGCTGGTCCTCGGCAGCTGTCGTCACCGAGGAGGTCAAGAGACCGGAGGTGAATATTCTCAGGAGCATCATCATCGCCGTTCCCATCATCACGGTTCTCTACGTCTCCATGAATCTCGTCTACATGTCTGCCCTGTCCATTCCCGAAATGATAGCAGCACCAGCTGTGGCTGTCACCTGGGCTGAAAGAGTTCTCCCCGGATGGCTGGCAGTGACAATTCCCCTTGGAGTCGCCATCTCCACCTTCGGCTGTGCCCTCAGTCTGCAGTTCAGCGTCTCCAGATTGTGCTATGTGGCCGGACGCGAAGGACACTTCCCCAGGGTCTTCAGTTTCGTCCACGTCAGCAAGATGACGCCTGCTGCTGCTGTTGTTTTTCAGGGATTCTTCACTGTTGCTTGTGTTCTTGCTGGAGATATCACCACTCTCATTGAATTCGCTACTTTTCTCATATGGATTTTTTATGGACTCGCCATGGGGGCTCTTCTCATCATGAGGAGGACCAAACCCCAGGCCAACAGACCCTACAAAGTGCCCACTGTCATCGTTTGGTTGGTTCTGCTGCTCGCTGTCTTCCTCGCTGTTGTACCTATTGTTGCCGAACCTTCGTGGAAGTATCTCTTTGCACTGCTGTTCATTTTCTTAGGAGTTGCGGTATATCATGCTTATGTTTTTAAGAAGAGGAGCAGTAGGATTATACGTAAGAGTATTTCCTGGATTTTTTTTACTTTCTGGCATTGGTGAATGAAGGAAAATTGAATGATTTTTTTTTCCAGGTAAATTTACATACATCACCCAGATTCTGTGCCTCATCGTAGCTCCAGAATCGGTAAACGAAGACTGACGATAATTTTAATGATAGGAAGATATCATGTAGAACTAAAAATAAGTTAAAATATTTTTTTATAAAAATTTCTCAACACCTTGTTTACAACGATAACGAAGATATGTATCAGATATAATTTTTTGTATATATACGTGAATGGGAGTGCCGTTTGTCAGCTCGAAGAAAACATTGTAACATTTGTAAAAAATATAATTGAGTCTTTTCTAGATAATAGCAATGTCTTTTTCTCTTTAAAAAAAGATACCCTTCAATCGAGGTTGTCCAAGGCACCACATTTTGAGCACTGCTGCTTTTCACTGTAGGTGAGAATTGAAAAAATTATTTAACCATTTAAAAATGACTCAAGTGTAAATATTGGGGACTCACCTTATTATTCGCCGAGCTCTAGTTCTAAGTTCATTTGAAATAGTTCGTTCAGCTGCCAACTCGGCATCCCTCTCCCTCAGTTGCTGCCTCAAGTGATAGATTGTATCCTCTAAAGCTTCAAATATTGCCTAGGGGATCAATAATTTTAATTTTTTTATCGGTGATAGGCCCTTATTGTACTTTTAAATTCAATAAAATCTTACGCGTGCTTCTTCAGCAGTGTCAGACAACGCTGGTGGCTCATCGAGACAGAAAAACTCTCGAACACTCTTGTTACTGATTAGCACTGCATTCCCAAGAAGATTATTGACAAACACCTGGAGTCCTCGAATTCTCTCCTCGAGGAAAGTCGGGGCAAAGTTATCTCCAATCCATTTCTTTCGCGGTAAAGATAAATAGGCTATTTGAAGCTTCTGCCTTCGTAACTGGGATAATAATCGCACAAAGTCCGTGTATCTGCGGAAGACGAACCAGCAATCACCGTTTTTCAACTCGACTCGCAGTTTGTACACCTGAAATATTAGTATTACGTAACGTGACATTTTTACTGAACCTAAAATTGAATGAACAATATTATACATTCTTTCGCTGTAATCCCACACCTTATCCAAGTAAATAAGTAATAAAATGTGCTTTTAGTCGAGAAACGAAGGTTTTAATGGGCAATTATGAAGAGCCCTTTTTTGCAGCCCATAAAATCCTCTTAAAGAAAATGTTGTGATACTTTGATCCAAATGAACTCACTATCCCACGAGAGCGTAAAAATCTCGTAAATTTTATAATGGGTTGCTGCTACGTACCGTAAATCTAGCTCGTTCCTCCATGACTTCGTACCCAACGATGGGTATTCTCAGGTCATCGGAGGTGATAGGAGTAGAGGCACCATCGGGAAGGCCAATATTATGATTCGGGGATCCATTATCCGTGTAATCATAGCTCTGAACGGTGAAGGATTGAGATCTCCCAGATTCATCAGAGTCAGGACTATCCAGTATCCTTCTGGCACCTGCCTGATTATGAGAACCCCTTGCTTTACTAATAGCCAGTGTAACCTCACTGATGCAACCCTCACCAGTGTCAGAGTTCGACATTTTTCATCAACAAACAACAATCAAACAATCATGCGTCAGACTAAACAAAAAAATGAATGGAGTAAATCATGGCGAATGAGTGACAGGTGGACAATCGAATCGGCAATCCAATGATGATCAACAATACGTACATTTTATTGCACCTCAATTGTTCGGTTGGTGAATGGACCATTAATGAAGATATTTTCATTCCAATTATTCACTTGAAGACGACAGAATGAACACTGAGTGAAAAATTACGCTTTGACCGTGTTAATTGGGCCTTATTAAATGAAGAAAAAAAGAGAAACTGAGACCACTACGCTGTTGACTTTAGGCTCACTGAATGGATCACGTGGTTCGTTGAGGTTAGAGAGAGGGGAGGAGGTTATGTCGACAACTTCAAGTCTTTCTTCGCCTTTCGTCGCTATAATTTTTGTATGAATGCAGCCCATTCAGATATGGATAAATAAAGAGACAGGAAGATTATTAATAACGCAAATATTCCCTACATATTTTTTTAATTGAATTGATCGCTGGTTTCTCATTGGAGGTGCTTTATCCCTTCGCAAATAAAGAATAAAAAACGTTTGTCAATTTTGGGGTCGTTCGAATATTTCCCGAAATATCTCCCCTCTCAAGAAACAATAAAAATTGTCTAAATAAAAAATTATCTTACCCGTTTGTACAAATATTCCCCCTGACTCATTTGAACTGAAATTCCTTGGCGCCCTCTGACGTCACGGGCGCAGCCAACTTCACTCCTCAATGTCGCCTGAAGGCCGGCCCAAACGGGAATGAGGAAGCGAGAGGGAGGAAAAACATGGCAGTATTGACTATCGATACTCCTTTTTTTTTCTCCATCACAAAACGACAATATAAATACCCCTAAACAGTACTCTCCGAGTTCTTCAAGCCCCCGCAGTAATCCCGAGACTCATCGAAACCTGTCCGAACAAGTCCAAACTCAAGTGTTGAACACTCAGAGGTAAACTAACGGTCATATGACAATTAACGCCATTCACACTGGGCCCGAAAAATCGAGATAAAAAGGAGATGCGTTGTGTAATGGTGTGCGTCAGTTCCAAGCATTCCCTGAATTACATTGTCGTGTATTGAGTGTTGTTGTCCAGTCCCTGGGGTCGACACGATCCATAAAAAAGTCATCAACGCCAGTTCGACTGTATCCCGTCCGTAAACAGGGCCTCATTGAACGCCAATGAACGCTGGATGAATAAAAATGTGTCAGATACACAGACTATGTGTAAATGATTTGTTTTGTTTGAGACTTGCTGGCTCGAGTGTGTGGATTGTTGTCAAATTATTAAAATCACCCAGTAATTAATTAATTATTAATTGAACAATATCATTAGGTGTGAATTGTTCTCCAGATTTTTTTTCTGCATCGTAAGGACTGAATACTGTATTTAATTTTCGCAAGTCTTCTTCGGTCGTGATAAGTACATGTGTTGTTGTCAGGGAGTAATTCAATAAGAGAAGAATGTGTACGTATGTGTTGTGGATAATATTCACTCGATAACATGCAATCGTTAATTCATTTTCGTGATATGTGTGAAGATGGGATGCCCCTTTTATCAGTGTTTACGGCGGTGAAAAAGTGAATTTGTGCGAATCGAGGGAGAATTATTAATTAACGAAACGTAAGACTGATTACACGATTTTGGAGCTCACCTTCTGGACGCCCAGCTCCTCGCGAGAGTTTTATTAATTTATTTATTGGGGTTTAGTTGAATTAGTTGGGGTTAAAAATTCTGAGGGGTTTTTATTGGTTTGTGAAGACAAGATTTGGGATACTCGCAGGATGGTTATTCGGTGAGTATTTGATCAGGGATTTGTGTGGGAGGTGATGAGGTTTTTACGTGGATTTTACGCTTCATAGATCTGACGGTGATGGTACTGAAAGTCCAATCCTTGTGGAACAATCAGCGGATACCGTTGATCAGCCCCACAGTCCGACTACGAAACATAATCACAGTCGTCCTTATGTCAATACATCTCATGGGAGCAATAGCCATCATAATCATGAAAAGTCCAAGAGTCTTACAAAGTATGGGGAGCTCGTTATTCTAGGGTGAGATTTTTTTATGATAATGATCTATTCGGATTTATCCTCGCGTTAATGATAAATGCACTCTTTGTTGATGAATCTCATCATTTATTTTTCATTTGATTTTATTCTAGATACAATGGATTTCTTCCACCTGGTGATCGAGGTCGTCGTAGAAGTAAATTCGTATTATACAAAAGACCAACTCCAAACGGGGTAAAGAGGAGTAAACATTATGTCGTTAAAACTCCACACAATTCCCAAGCTGTTTTGAATGCAAAACAGCACTCAATATCGTATACATTATCGAGAACACAGGCTGTCATTGTTGAATATACTGAGGATGACACTACTGATATGTTTCAAGTGAGTCAATCACCTTCGGTGATTTTAACGATTAATTTTTATCTTGTTTAATGTTTTTACAATATGTTTACAAGTCTCATTGTTATACATTTTTTATTGGCTGTTTGTTGTAGATTGGCCGGTCATCGGAGCCGCCAATTGATTTTGTCGTCATGGACACTTATCCAGCGACTGAGAATGGCCCTGGTAATGAGAGCCGCATGGCTCAAAGTACAATAAGTAGATTTGCTTGTCGTATATTGACTGATAGACATAATCCGAAGATTACGAGAATTTATGCTGCTGGTTTTGACAGCTCCAGAAATATTTTTTTAGGGGTGAGTCATTGGAATTTTATCATTGAGTAATATGTGATAAGGGACTGCCGGACAATTTTTGGAATGGCGTGATGAATTTATTCTCTATTTCAATGAGTTTTCTATTTTAAAAATTGCATAATTGTTGGAAAAACGTCGACTCCAAAACTATAAGTGCTGCAAAAGAATTTTATCACTGTAAAATCCGAGATTGGCTTGAAATATTGTTCAGGGTCAGCCATTGAAGCTAATTGCAAATATTATTGAATATTATTACGTGACAAAAAATGGACAGTCTCTTGAAGATTTATAACTGATGAACGTGGTGACAAATCGAACGCAGTCTAGCCTCATTAGGAAGAGGAAGTGCATTTTTTATTTGAAGAATAATGTCACTACAATCAGCAATTCAGAGAGCTCCATAAAAAGATGATTAACGCTCAAGATACTTGCATAATCGACAGTCAAACCTCAATTGTGATCATTGTCTTCCAAAAATGGAATTTCCATTTGATAAGCATTGATTTATAAATTATTTTAAGTTCGCCATGTTCTTGTGTGATAGGAGAAAGCAACAAAATGGCAAGAGAATAGAGAAATTGACGGTCTAACCACAAACGGCATTTTGATAATGCACCCACGAGGTCAGTTCTGCGGGGGTGAGGCCCAGTGTGGCTCCTGGCGTGAAATAAGCGTTGGTGGAGGAGTGTTTTCTCTCAGAGAGAGTCGAAGTGCACAGCAGAAAGGTAACGTCGTCGAAGATGAGGATAATGTATTGCAGGATGGCACATTGATCGACTTGTGTGGAGCTACTCTCCTCTGGCGATCTGCTGAAGGTCTAGCCAAATCTCCAGTGAGTCTGCAAACCGTTGAGACTGTCTTCCCCATCCCAGTACTTGAAAAAAACTTAATTCTGATTTATTCCTCTCCAGACGAAACACGATTTAGAGGAATTGGTAGACGCAATAAATGCAGGACGCCCTCAGTGTCCGGTGGGCCTGAACACCCTGGTTATACCGAGAAAACCAGTGTCAGACTCTGCCCAACAACAGCCATACGTTTATCTCAAATGTGGACATGTTCAAGGGTATCATGATTGGGGACAGGAAAAGGACAAGGCAACGAGACGATGCCCAATGTGTTTGGTAGCTGGACCAATTGTCAAGCTGTGTATGGGGATTGAGCCGGCATTTTACGTGGATCGAGGCCCTCCGACGTATGCCTTCAACCCTTGCGGTCACATGGCAACAGAAAAAACTGTCAAGTATGTATTAGCATTATTTATTTAATGAATTTTTCATTCTTTATTAAAGAAATTTTCCTAATAAAACAACATTACGTCAGTCATATCACAATTTATTTGTAAGACACGGGTATTTGAAGATTTATTTATGTAAAAATCGGTGCGAATGATATGAGGCCAAATAAGTACATATGAATTTTGTGATGCCCTCGGTAAAACAAAAATTGAAATGGTTTTAATAAGAGATGTTAAAATATCCTCAAAAGAAGGATTATGCTACAAAAAGTCACGTATTTTTTTTAATCCACTAGTTTCAGGTATATTTACAAACAAATCTGTGTGGGAATTTGGTTTGATTTACCATCAGTTCGCCGCACAATTAAATTCACTAATTATCTTTCATGTCTCGCCTTTCAGATATTGGGAAAAAGTTGCAATTCCTCATGGTACAAACGGCTACATAGCAATCTGCCCCTTCTGCGCAGTACCCCTCGAGGGAACTCCAGGCTACGTGAGACTAATATTCCAAGACAACGTAGACTAATAAGTTATAAATTTTTTCAAAATTTATCACTACCAGACTGCTGATAAGAAAAAAAAAGAAGCGATATAAACAAAACCTGTATTGTAAACAATTTCTCACTCATTGTAATTTTTTTATACACTCCAGTGCGTATTGATCCCGAATAAACCGAGAAAATATGTAATACTTTTCAACTAATGAAAAGACCAGACAAGAGGAAAGAAATAGAAAAGTAATCTCAAGTTAAAAAACATGGCGGTTCAGTTGAATTTGATTAAATATCACCTAGATATATCAAATTTTTTGTCTTTGGGATGTCGATTGCATTTTCTTAAGTTTCTTAAGAGCACATTTAGCTGCAGTACATTTGGCTATCCTGTAGTTTCTCCCGATGCCTTTGAATGATCCTTTTCCAAAAACATCAACAGTGACTCTCACTCTCCGTCCATCAACGAGCTTCTCAGGCTTACCAAATTTAGCAGTCTCTGGTTCAAGTTCCAGAAGCTCACGAATCGGTGATTTTGGTACATTAGTGCTGAACTGTTCAATCTCAGTCTTCATAATTCTATAGTAGACACTCCAGACAGCGTCCAGGGACATACCACTGTCAAGGTAAATAGCACCAGCCAATGATTCGAAGACATCGCCAAGAGCCTTGGGAACCTCGACATCCTCAGCCTCTTCAGCCTCCTCATCCCCAATCAAGTAGTACTCCTCACTGATCGAATGCCCATTCTCCTCCTGAATCCTTACAAATCTGTCTATAACGACGTTGAGACCTGGTGAGAGATGCCTGAAGTACCTGTGGAAGCCGCACCTCACAGCGAGTGATGCAAATATTGTGTTGTTCACCAGGGCAGATCGCAGATCTGTCAGTGCTCCTGGTGAGTGCTGTCTCGCGTCTTCGTAGAGGTGTCTGGTGATCAGGTAGTCCAGTACAGCGTCCCCGAGGAATTCCAGGCGTTGATAACAATCAGTCAGTCTATTCGGTTGATAAGAAGCGTGGGTGAACGCCTGAAGGAGGTAGCTGGCGTCCTTGAACTTGTAGTGAATACTCTCTTCAAGTTTCTCGTAACCATCGAGCATCAGAGAGAGCTCTGTCTCCGGATCCGCCACGTGCCTGAGAAGAGGATTCCTGGGCTCCTCGAGCTTCCCGTACCGAGTCTGACACCATGTTGTCCTTCCAGAGGGGTCCATACCTTTGACGTAGGGCGTGCTACCTGGATGATGATCCAGTGGTTCATTCTCCTGGACTAGAGTGACTTGGAGGGTTGGGAGCACGTGTATTCCCAGCCAGGCCATGAACAGCAGAGCTCCTCTGGGTCCACAAGCTATCAGGTAAGCTCCTATCAGGGCCTCCACACAATCAGCTATGCTTTTATCTGGGATACTGTGCTGGGTGATCAGGTTGTAGGGGATCGAGCAGTGTTGGGACTCTGGAATTGACACATCGTCAACCATACGATTGTCGTTTTTATCCAGTTCCATTCTCATTATTCCTAGTTTGTATTCAGTGTCTCGAATTAGTTGGGTTATTTCGCTGATGTCGAGGGTCGGCTGGAGGGTGTGGAGATCTTGGGCCTGATTCCAGAGGCTCGAGGGCACTCCGGACGCTATGAACACCTGCTCGAGCTCACGGGGGACGTAGTAGCAAGGCGGTAGCCAGTTGTCGTGTGGCTCGAATTTTGTCGCTATCATACTCTCACCCAGCATTTTTCGACGACCCAGGCGGTACAGGTTCAAATTGCTTACCTGAATGATAAGGATAATTTATGTTCAACTGTTCAACTTCTTCTTCTATAATGATTGCGAATCTTTGCACTTTGGTTCAAGTTCTTTTTCGATTCATTGGAAAAAAAAAATACAAAACAAGAAAACAAAAAACACCAGGAAGTAAAACCTGATCATAAAATGATTAATGAAGAGAGAAACGAAAAAAAATTCTTACCTGTTTTGACCGCAAATGACTGAGCTTGCCCTCATGAATCACTGGATACGTACAGTACAAGTACGTAGTAATGGCGTATTTAAGGAATGAATCCCCAATGGTCTCAAGTCTCTCCAGATTGATACCATCATTGGCGTTGGACATGGTAAGAGCTTGAAGAATAAGACTAGGACTGGGGCCGGGATGTCCCTCGAGTACTGGCTGATAATCAAAACTAAAGTTCACTTCCGCTGGCTCATACAACCTAGGTGTTGGAATGTTGTTGCTATTACCCTGACTCTTGGAATAAAAATAATCACTCGACAATTTCTCCTTCTCAATCTCTCTCGTAATCTCTTGAGCAACACTCCTGATATATTCGCAATGCTCAAACGTCGAACAATCCCCTAGATCACTTGTAACTGGCTTCAAGGCCTTCTGACCATGATTGAATACTATTTCTTTATCCTTTCTGATGAATAAAAAATCGATGATCTCACTTTCACGTTTCTTAGCATAATCAAAGTGCAGCCTCTTGTGCTGAGCAAGAAGAGACTCATCACAGCTCTCATTCTCCCCATATGTGAACAGAAATTTCGAGTTGTGGAGCTTTCTCTCGGAGTCATTGAACAGAGTCATGATTTTCTTATTGATATTGATCTTCTTGAGCTTGGATTCGTCCTCAACAGCTTCAGCAGTGTTCTCCCCAGTATACGATATCCTGATCCCCCGATTCCTCTCTTCTTCGCTCTCGTCATTAGAATCGACGAATCCATCATCGGTGTACGAGTCATCAGAGCAGTACCCATAAGTGTCTGAATGATCGTACGTGGGAGAGCCCCCTTTGATGCCATTCTCATGGCTGTTATACCCAAACTGGGGTGGAAGAACTGTTACATTGTTAGACATTGCTTCATAATCCATGCAAATGGATTCCATAGCCATGTCATTGGACCAGGTGCCAATCTCCAGTGTATCAGAGTCACCATCTTCGTCACCAATGAGATCTGTCACATCCTCGATGATCATCCCCAAGTGCTCTGTCTCCATCATCTCGGGACTTGGGGATTTCGGAGGGGATCTGGGCTCCTCAAGTTCAATTTTCTTCATCTCCTTGGACTTTTTCAAGACCTCAGCAAGACTCCAACCGAAATTCAGGGCTGGCCACTCGAAATCCTCGGAGAGATGCTGCAGCCCCAGGTTCATCATCTGCGCCACTTGACACCTTATTTGATTCGCCAATAGTAGAGCGTTTATTCTGTACAGTATACAAGGTAAACAAACAGCCTGTCTCCACAAGGAAGCTGGGAAAGGATGGACTGCGCACAGCTCAGCCACCAGGATCTGCTTCTGCTCGAGATTCTCTCGTTTGGCTTTTTTGGTCTCCTCACTACTCGTTGGCAGAGCCACTCCCTTTCTATTGACATACCTGGGGGTAAGGAAATTCAATCTAGCTGATGTGTGGTCCACGTCGAGAAGCGGTTGATCCCGGTTCTGAATTTTGATTCCATATTTTTTTAAGTAGTACTCCTCAAACGTGCTGTAACCATCCCCAGGGAACAACGATTTTGGACTCAAATTCCTGCAGATCTCAGCAACGTATAGGTACTGCGGTTGATCCTGGTTCCTGTACCAGGGCATTATCACAGCGTCGTTGTACTTGGCAGCATCGAACTGAAAATTCTCCCTCTCATTCTCCGAAACTTCACTAGGAATGGTGTTCCGGTTGTCATAGATCAGCTGGAGGAAATCCCAATCGACATCTATGTCCTCCACTCCCTTCGTCTCAGTCTTCATAACCGGAACTATGAGGTAGGAATTTTCGGAGGCGTTTGGATCGAAGATCATGAGGTACTTCTGCAGCTTGAGGACATTCGTGAAGGTGTAGTTGAGGAACGTCGAGACCCTTTCAATCTTGATGGAATCCAAGACAACAGTATTCTTACTGAGCTTCAGCTCCACCTGTACCTCCCCAGACCGAGTGTAAATCGGAAATGGACTGAGCTTTGGGATCTTCTTCAGGGTGAGAATGCCAAAACCAATGTGTGACTCCTCCGGTGGGTATATTCTTCTGCCTCTCGTGTTCTGCTCCTGAGGGAGAGGGCAACTCAGGATCATCTTGATATGGTAGAGATACGATGGAACTCCAACTGTCGGCCTGCAGTCAGTTAGAGCCTCAGCAGTCTTCTTGTAGTAGTACTGACGACGTTTTGTCGTACCAGGTCTAGCCTCCGAGTACTCAGACCTGATTTCATCAGGCAATGCTGGCACCTCCACGTCCTCGGGTCTAGCTTTGAAGTTCTCTTTTCCAATTGGCAACAAATTGTCGTCAATTTCGTTTTCTTTGTGGAGGTTTATGCACATCTGCAGTGCTGCCAACCTCCTGGCCATCGCTTTATTGGGCATCGGGTGAGAAGATATCACGTATTTCAGGGGAGAATTTATGGGAAGCCTCAGGGAGCACGAGTACAAAGTTTGCTCGTTGCATTTTAATGTCTTTACCGACCACTCGGGTGTCAGTCTCGTAAACGTATCACTGGGCAGTTTAGCGCAGTATCTGTTCACCAGGGATATCGCTGAATTGAAGGAGACCAGAGGGCCATTCTCAGTCTTTAGCGGCTGATAACTTGGTATTATCGAGGAGTACCTGTCAGCCTCTGTCTCGTCGTCCTCCCTGGGCTCCTCGCTAGTGCACTTCTCGAGCAGAACTTTCTCGATGTAGTGATACTGCGCTAGCTGCCAAATGGCTTCCTTAGCACCTGTGCTGGATATGAGCAGTATGTGGACGGCATCATTCGCCCTGGCTCTGCTCTTGCACTGGACGTACGATCGATACGTCTTGGGGAAGTCGTATCTCATCACAAAATTGCATTTTGGAATCTCTATTCCCTCTTCCAGAATTGCTGTTGCCACCAACAAATTACACTCGTGAATCCGGAAGGATTTTAGCACCTCCTCCTGCTTCTTGTGTTCAGCCTCGGGGTCTCGGGAGTAACTCGAATCGTCGGAGGTCTTTTCGATGGTGTACAGGGGCGACAGGAAGTGCAGATCCTCGTCGTGCTTGGAGACTTCGTTCAGGAGGTAAAATAGAATTTTTGCTGTGAAACTCTTGTCCACGAATATCACACCACAGAGGAGGTCTGGGTCTGTCATTCCTCTGAATGCCCTGTGGTATCTTCCGCGTTTGTTGGGGACAGTGGCCTCCCCAGGAGGCTGGCTGGACTGGGACTGATTGTGCTTCATGTTGTTCTGAAGCCAATGCCTGCGTGGATATATTCTCTCGGGACTCTCCAAGGCTTTCTTGTACAGAGGTGCGTACGTCTTCAAGGCTTCCAGTAGGCGGTGGACCTTTGGCGTTGAGTAGTCGTAGACTCTGACCTTCTCCGGTATCGAGGAGAACTCGTGGTCACAGAGGGCTCGTATCTTTATCATCACTGAGCCGACGAGATTAAGGAGGAGATAGTGACGCTCGTAGGGAGTTTTTATTTTCAACTTCTCAGAGAGGGTGAGCAGGGAAAGGGCTGCACGATCCGCACACCAGGGTCCTAAGGTCTCCAGGATTGTCAGAAAGTCTTGGAGCATCTCTCGGGGCTTCTCCGTTGGGTCTGGAATTTTCTGAATGTCCTCGAGGAACTCGTCTTGGTAGATCTCGGTGGGGTCATGTCTGTGATCGTTCAGGAAGGACATTGCGTCCAAGGCAATTGCTTCCAGAGTAGATTGGAAGGCCCCTGTGGGAGACTTCTCGAATTCTATTATGTATTCTTTTGGTCTCGGGCTGTATCTTAAAATTGATAAAATATCACTAGTCGTTTCTACATCACATTCAAAAGTTCTCTCTAAACGATTAATCTCCAAGCTCAGTCTTCCAGGCTCCTCTGTGAGATCCAACAGAGGAATCGCTAATCCAATCACCCTCAATCTCTCACCGCCTGGCGACCCTCGCAGAGTCGCCAATGAATCCGTAACCTCCTCATTTTTAATTAACAACTGGCACTGATCGAATATCAATAAACTGATCTGCTCTGCAGAGATCGCTCTCGTCTTGACCAATTCATGAAAAATTTGGCTTGTCGTGAGGAGCACGTGGGCCGTGGAAAGATTGTGCGTAAGTTCATTATTACTATTTGGAGAATTGATGACTAATACTTTCAAGTCTGTCAGTTGTTCAATGTAATCGGATTTTAGAGAACAAGATTCTTCGTTATCTAACAAATAAACAATTCGCTGGGAGGAGGGGACAGGACATCGATTTCCTGTCGCATATTCCTGAATTAATTTCGTTACGATGAATGTTTGCTCGGTGTATTTTCCTAGACATATTATGATATTTCTCTGCTTTGCGGTGTACAGTAGTTCCACCTGAATAGCAAAAAAAAACGTCACATGTTTTTTTGTCACTTCAATGAGGTTATTTATTGTAGTGATGAAGGAAATGGAAATTTTATCATAAAAATGGGTATTTCACCAGATTTTTTACCTGATATTCTCTTGGAGTGAAAGACTTCGTGTAAACTTGATCGTTGAAGAAAAAGGCCATCTCACTATCCTGGATTTATTATAATTCACTCCACTGTTGAAAGCATGAATGGGAATCACAACACTTGTTAACAATAGAGGTTATAAATATCATTATTAAATTAATAGCACTGCTACAATTGATCTATTATTGCACTCGTTGTACGACTAGTTCAGAGGGAATATTTGTTCTGCAATCGTGTTTGCTTAATAGCAAATCGTGGGGAGGGAGAGTTTTTGGGAATGTACCCCGGATAAACAACGGTATCATTGGGTTTTTGGAGGTTAAAAAATCTCTGACACTACTACACTAGCCGAGATCATCGGGGAGCAGTGAGTGTGAGGCACGTTGAGCTTCAACAAATCGACAACAGATGGCGCTGCGAACGCCCAAGTGATTTCTAACCTAACTACTCTCGGAGGGACAGCGAATGACCCCATCACTAGTCTTCTCTCAAAAGGATATCATTGGTGGAATTTCAAGGGTAGGTCATCCAGGGCAGGGAGAAAAAATGGCCGACATTTAAACCAAACTAAAGCCCACGTAATTCAATTGCCATCAATGCTCAACTGAATTGTTTTTATTTACATCAACGTGTTGGGCGTTTATTTCAGATTTTCCTCTTCAAAGATGAGGTTATGGCTTCACCAATTGAAAAAATCCTGACTCATTCTGGAGAGGATGTGGTTAATACCGCGGGAGAATAAAGGTAAGACCAAGAAATGTATTCACCGATTTATTTCACAGCCCTTTTGAACCCGGAGAAACAGAAATGAAGGGGGGGAATTAAATAATAAGACGAAAGGGATGAATTATGATTACAAAATGCTGGAATAATTGGTGTGACAGGAATCCAGGATTAATTCCGCTTCTTGAGCTTCTTGGAAGACTCGTCCATGGATTCCATCCACAACTTGAGGTCGGGGTTTAATTCGGGTCGTTGAACTCCCGGCTCGACCTTGGCAATGATCTCGGAAACTGGGACCTCGAGGCCGGTGACGGTCTGTTTGCTCAATGCAACCGCACGGATGAAGTTATCGGTGAGACTGATGAACTCGTGCTCAAGGTAAAAATGTTTGTCTTCCCAGTAGATGAGCTGTAGTAGTGTGAGGGAAATTAATGTATATTATGTCGAATAATTTCTTCGTACATTGAGGATGCACTGGAAGAAATCCTTGAATGGAATGGCCTTTTTCCTTGATGCTACAATTACAGTTTTACATTTGCACATTGAATGCATTATTTTATCATAATTCGAAATAATGAGCTTGTTAAATGCATCAATTTCTCGTTAGTTCGCATCAGAAACAGAAATATTGGTCAATTAAATTCATAAGAATTCGTTTCAGTGATTATTATTCGTCGATTCGCGATATTTCTGAATCTCGTTATATTCGAGTCTAATAGGTTGATGTATGGCATATTCGTCTAATGGAAAAATTTGCGATTTAAAAACTGGGAGCGAAAATTGCTTTGCAATTTTCTCAAACAAAAATTTAAATCTTTCAGAGGGTTCTAGAAAATTTAATGTCCTTTTGTCAAGAATATCAGTTCTGCCAGTAGATTTATGTCCCAGTAAAAGCTAAAATTGCCGAAGATTTCCGGGAAATTTCCCCAGAAATGTGGGGAAAAATTCGGCCTTCTACCGTGAAATTTTCCGCGCTTCCACTAAAATTTTTTACTAAACATCATTTTGCCCTAGATGTTTTCTAAAAAATAATTCTTCGCGCGATCATATGTAATTACCTTAGTGGTGACCTTGTATGGAGTTAAAATACCCAGAGCTCGGCGATATCGTGTGGAAGAGGCGCCCTGAACGGCGCCACCTCCTCGCCGCATGACTTCCCCATAGATCCCGGATCGATCGTAGTAATGGAATCGAGCAAAGTCAAGTTCTCTCAAGTACCGGGCATTATTCATGTGCCTCAGGACTAGGTCGATATCCTGAGTGGTGCAGATCCCTGGGGGGAATGACCCATATAATCGCTCCTCAGTGAAAAAATCAGGAAACGAATGATAGAATGCGAATGAAAAATCCTAGATACCGTAAATACACGTGGAATCGAAGATCTTCGTCTTCTTCTGGAAGAGCCTTCCCCATCCCACTGTCAGCAATATTCTCAGGAAGTAGTTGACGTCGAAGAAAATGTAGAGGACGAGGAGAATTGCGATCCAACAAACCATTTTCGCTGGTTGAAGCGGTACTTTTTATCAATTTTATTTTACAAGTTGACGCAACCGTCACCAGTCGCGTACTGATACGCTAGGATTCAACGCTTCTTTAGGTCGGCCAATTTCCCCCACTGTCAGACACGTTCTGTCTTCGTTCCACAATCGGCGAGCTACAGAAACTGGTTTCGATGTTCGCGTTCCATTCAAAATTGACATTCTGTTAAATAACTTTTCTAGTTGATTTCTCAATATTTATAATTCCGAAATACATCTAACTGAGTTGACATTCCATTTTGCAATCGATACGCGGCGACTTTTGACAGATGGAAAATTCATTACGAATACTCATTAAGGACAATTTGTTTGACTTTCTTCGGGAGAACTTATTCCTCGAATTTCACTAATGGGTTTCAGTTAACTAAATTAACGAAATACTCTCACTGAAGATGTAATTGAATGATAAAATTTTGAAGCGAAGAAAGACGCGATTTTTCATGGCGCTTTCACTGGAATTTTTATTTTCCTGATTTTATTTGGGAACACTGACAACTTCAATAGACTTTTTACTGGTTAACCGAAACAAGTAGACGAGCTTTTCCCCCGTCAGCTTTTACCGGGACAGAGGGTCTCATTTCCCGCAAAAGTCTCCCCCACGACTCGCTTTTATTCAAATGACATCGTAAAACCGACGTTTTTCGTTCACGAAAAATCGATGTCTGGCCTCCCTGAATTAGACCGGTTCATTTCCTGGGGGAACTACTGGACGATTAGCAATTCAAGTAATTGTGTCGTCATTTCTAGGGTCGCGAACTAAATTCATCAAGTATTTATTTGATTTCGTAGCAGAAAAATAATCGCGTTTTCTACCTCTTCGTCAGGACGAATAATGAAATAAAAAACGTTAGAAATTCGTTGACATTCACTCACAGCGCTCATCCACTTTAATAATACTTTAATAATACCTCACAATAATTAATATGTACACATTAGTTACCACCGATTATGAAAATAATCCATCGACTTCCGTATCACTCCCAAAAAGTGCACAATCACTCGAAATAATTCACCTAACTCATCACACCTCGTGTAGACATGGGTGGAAAATAGTTCATTCCCCCGGTGAATAAAAAACGTCTACAAAATAATATAATACAATTGTCGCAAAAATACATTTGCAAGAGATCCTGAGCTGAGAGAGTAGGTCATATCTGCACCGATGCAGTTATGATGAACCCCTGACGACGATTATTTTCAAAAATTCGTCGTCACCACTGGAACATTGTCGGTTGCCCTGAGAGTGGCCGATGATATTTCGTTGCTCTCAAGCCATCGAGCGACTTCCGGTGGTATCTGCGGTCGCACGTGCGTCACCTGTGGAGTCACAACCCCCTTAATTAATTACCTGAAAGCCTCTGAGCATTTTCATTCGTCATTTAAATACAGCAGTAATTTTACTAACAAATTTACGAGTTATTTCGTAAGATTTATTAATGAAATTATTGTCATTAGTCCAGCAGATGATTAAAAACCAACGGGATTCCGTGATTTTATTAGTCTTTAGTCTACCTGTGTTACGCCTACGTCATTAGTTCCATTATTCTTGACTCCTCGTTCAAGTAGTGCAGCCATGACTGTCTCAGCATTGCAATCCAATAATCGCTGACGGCAGATTGCGATCGCCCGTACAAAATCATCACGTGGAGTGATAAACTTGTGCTCCATGAAAATGGACTTGTCATCCCAGTAAATAATCTGCAATTGTTTGAAGATAAAAAAAAGAAAATTTATTAGTGGAATTCTGCTGATTCCAGGGAATTCCATAGTATCGACTGACTCGCGTTTGTAAATGAGAAAAAAAAATGCATAAATCGCACAATTTCAAATGCTCAGGGTTAATTAAACGTACGCGCTGTATTTGATGGAAAACACCTGCTCCAAGGACTTGTAATACGTCTTTAGGAATTATTTAAAACAAAAATTGCAAATGCATTTGTGTGCGTTGATCCTAGTTGAATGATAATGACCGATTCATGTTAATCAATTGCCCGTTGAACACTGCTTTGTTGCCTTGAAACGTTGTCATGCGTTTTACGAGTTAAATAAAATAACGAGAAAGATGACAAATTGAGTTTTACAAGGGGAGAAGGGGGGCGGCAATACTCACGTCATTTTAACGGGAATATAAATACTCCAGTGGTTCGAAAAAGATAAAGGATTAACAAACACTTTTGAGTATTTCCGGACAAACTTTGCGAAACTGATGAGACCAGCGAGTCATTATTGACGTGATGTTCAACAAAAAGTTGCACCAGTGGAAGATAATCGATCACTTCATGGATATGTATTTTATTTTTTTCGAGTCCATTACTTTTTTCTGGAGTGTGATGGGTAAATGTGATTATTCGCTTGAAGATATTAAATTTTTACGTCGCCTTATTTCGTTACTTTGGGGAGGAAATTATTAAATAATTAAATTTGCTAGTTGGAGGGGCTTTTAGCTGACAGTTGTCACCTTTGACTTGACCATGTAGATGGAGAATGGCTTGAGGTATCTTCTGTATCTAATTGTTGCAGCTCCCTGAACGACTCCCTTCCCCTGGGAACATATCTCACGGTAGAGGCTCGTTCTCTCGTAAAAATCCGCCCTGGCGAAGTCCAGCTCGCGGAGGTATCTCGCATTGTTCATGTGGTACAGGAGTGTGTCGACATCCGTCGTTGTGCACAATCCTGAAATTAATTATCCTAATTATGCTGGGTTAGATAGATTGGATAGATTATATTTTTTATAGAAAAATTATAACTTCGTTTTTCATCAAATCGTTCAGAAATAAATATTGTTCTCTCGAATTGAGATTAATCATCAATTCCTCTGGGGAAAATCGTAATTAATGATTCCACTGATGAGTCAATATTGGCACGTGGGAGTGACGTATTGAAAAGGAATTGAAATTCCTTTTAAGCCATTTAATTGGTCTTTTTTGTGTTGGAGTTTTTGCTCAACGTGACAATTTTCAAATCATTCTTCTTAAAATCGTCTCACGATCCCAGAATTTATTATCTCAACACCGTAATTTTCCGATCTCATTAACATCATTATTCTCATTCACTTGGAATAAAACAAGAACAAAAAAAATCCAAGAAAATGTCTTCATCGGCGAAGATTTCGTGGCAAATCTAATTAACCCGAACACTGAAAGGTACGACTGGAGTATCGATCCCCGTTGATATTTCCAGTATCCAGACAAACACACACACACACACATACACACACACACGGGTCAAGGCCTCCCTCCAGTGTGTCAACTCCCGCAGCAATAAGGATTCAAGATTTGCCGGAGGTGTACTTTATCGCTGCAGTCGTCCGAAAATAGCCCCCACTGAAAGGGGGATGATGATGATATTTACCGTAGATAGTGGTCTCGTCGAGAATGTGCACTGGCTTTTTGCAAAAACGGGCCAGTAGAACAGTGACAAACATTCTCAGGAAGTAGTGGACCTCGACAAGTGCATACAAAAGCACCACTGCACCCAGGGCGCCGGCCAGTAACCAGCACGCCAGCATAATTTCTTCTTAATCTTCTCGTTCCTCTTTATTTACACACTCGTGGGAAGTGTGTTATGAACACCCCTGGGGTAATGCTCCAGATGAGGGGTACGTATCGATTCACTTGTACCACAAGCACATACACATGCTGCTTCAGTCTCTCGTGGACCACCTGGAGATGCCGGCATCGTCGTCAGCCCTCTACACTAAAGAAAAAAAAATGAAGTTTTTTTTAGAAGAGTTAATTCATATACCACTCCAATCACTCAATTAATTAACTGGATTAATTAATTAAGATCCAGGTGCAGACGTACTTCTCAGGAGAATTTGATTTTATCAGTGTGATGATCGCAGTCCCTTGTTCCCCACTGGCTTCTTCCTGGCGCTTGTCCTCTCGGGCATCGGCGTCAACTGATTGGCGACTTGGTAAACAATCGAGTGCGCAAATTGCATCAACAATTTTTACGGTAACTGGGTAATTCAGTGGAGGGCAATTGAAAGCTGTCCTGGCAGCGATTCCTTGAATGAAGGTGAAAGTGATCGGACAACAAATTCACGAGGGAGTATGTACCAAGACGCATTGCGTAGAGGTGAACTAGTGTCAAACCGCTTTTGTTTATCCGGATATTTTTTTAAAAAATCATTCGCCGCTGGTGATGATCCACAAGGCCAATCAACACACTCAGCCGGTTATCAACTGACTGGGGAATTTTTATGTGGTATCACAACTGGAAAACACTTCAAAGGGACAACGACATTCTCAGGGTCTAGCACTGGGTCACCTTTGGAGGGTCGATGGTCCCTCCAGAATTTTTTTTTAACCGGAGACTCGCGGCTCTTGGGGAAGGGTTGACGGGGGATATCACTGGGACTGAGGGTAACTTGGGGAGATTGTTGGGGAATCACTGGGGCCGATCGACACTGTCATCTGATCCAGCCACTTGGCCGACGTTCAGTGGACTGAGTGCGCGCTCAGTTGCGGACCTCCGAGGAGGAAATCTACCTCTCGACGTCGCTGGGCGTCGCGACGGAGATAAGCACGGTGTCCTCGGACCTGCGCGCCGCGGCAGGGTTCAATAGCAGAACAATCGGACACAGGTGATTGGGGGTGGGGGAGGAGGAGGAGGAGGTGGTGGTGGACTCTTGTTAGGGGAATTCCAGAAGATTTTTTGTTTCGGAGAATGGAATTAATGTCTTATTTGGATTGAGTTGATAGGCTTTTTTGTGAGGTTTTATGTTATTCATTTGAATGAGAATTTTCGAAATTTACAACCCGGGGTTTTGTTATATAATTGAAGAGTTATTAGACAATGTGGCGATGACAAATAGAGTTCTCAAATTTATCTCAATGGTAAATAAAGTTTCATTGACTTAAACTCTGTTAAAACGTTGATTTTTTTTTATTTCTATTGTACATAACAAATTTCGGAAATTTCCTTCTTGAAATAAATATTTTCTTCATTATTTTGCAAAGAAAAATAATATCGAAACGAACGGAATAATTTTGAATGAATATTTATTCATTTTTTCGCTTGTATGAGGTTTTTTTTCTCTGAGCTTGTTTGTGTTTTGGTGGTGGGTAGAGTTATGCAGCTTGCGCCATCGATTACTTCCGGATTTTTTGTTTTTCTTATCGTCCGCTGTTTGCGGACGTTTTAGCTACAGAGTTGATAAAAAAACGTGGCTGACGTACGGGATTTTTCGAGAATTAGTCAGAAAATCGAAAGTGAAGATTACTTATGGGGACGAGGGGCGAGGGAGGGTGGGTGGGAGCAATTCCCAGAAGGCGTATGTTAATTCATGGGATTTGATTTCTATCGATCGTTAGCTTAATGAGGTCAGAGAAATTTTGAAGGAACTTTCGTATGCCGTTCACTCGAAATATCTATGTGAGGGCCTTTGAAGGCTCGAATACCGGGGGAATCGTGAGACATTGTGTGGCCCAATGGGTGGAATTGATTCTCATCAGTCATCCTGGCTGACGGTGACAATCGATAAAGTGTGCTTTTCATTTTTGATTCAATCGAAATATGGTCGACCTCTCATAGGTGAAAATAGTGGAGGTAATTTTTGGAAGGTTATTCCACTTTCAACTCACACGAAATTTCCGACGTATTATTTTCGAAATTTTCTAAAATATTTCTTTTATTTTTTACTGTTGCAAATTTTTTCTTGATCAGATATTAAAAATATTTGTCATTGACCTTTAGCATGACCGACCACATAACAAGGAAATTGATAAGTGAATGAGAAAAAAACGTAGCAGCGGTAATCGATAAGAGTTATTACAATGTAGTTAAATGAGGAAACAAATGGAAAAATGAAATTTAAAAAAGGAGTGTCTTATTAAGATGTTTGGGTAGATTAGCTAGGTAGCTTTGTAATTTTTTAATAATTTACTCAAGACAATGAGCCTTCTCGTAGCTATTGATTCGTCGGAGTTAATACACAGATTGAAAAAAATTGTGAGGATTCTTCGAAAATCAATCGATTCATAATTTGCCACGCGCAAGATATCGAGAGGACAAAAACATCGGTTATTGTGACGACTCTATAATTGTTTGTCGTACATTATGGGCATTTACTTATCGGCAGTTTGAAGGCAAGACATGCGCTATTGCATTGTGTATGATTTTCCCATTGTTTCCGGGATTTTAAAAGACACTTCTATATTATATCGAGGAAATTCCCGGGTTTCATTCAGAACCGATGGTTTGTGGAAAGCGAGTGTGGGATGGTATTGAAATAAAAGTGAAATTCAAGTCACTGTTTCTAAAATACTCATTTTTTTATTCAACAGAAAATTATGAAAAATATTTCAGAGTGATGATGATTTAGCACTGATTGTTATCTCAGTTTTAATGAGGAGATACTCAGGAATGAAGAGATGTCTTCTTTATGGTAATCACCAGCGAGAAGCGATGTTGCACGCGTCTTTACTTTTTATTCGCTTGAGTGACTAGATGTCCGGGGACATAATCGATGTGCCGAGGACAGCACTCAGTCTTTGAAGAAGTCGCATGTGAATATCGCGTCTTTGGGGCCATATGGTGTCAGGGGGACATCATAGGGGAGGGGAAATGGAGGGGTGCCGGTTTCATCAGGCTCTTGAATGGGGAATGTCGTTGAATTTGTCTGAAATAAAAATATTCTCAGCTATACATAACTTTGAGGACAAGAAAAAATTCGAAAAAAGTCGAGCTTGTTATAAATAAGTACCAGAAATTTTGGAAAGAAGACAACTCCAGCCTCATAACTGAGAATCGTGTTAGTAGCCTTCCGTCCCCATCCCCAGGCCGCTTTGCTCATGTTAGCGCTGGTGATAAGAATCCAGGGGATCTTCTTGAAATCCGGGGAAATTCTCGTGTAAGATTTGACATGTGGCATCGCTTGAGTCCTGTTATTATTACATGACTTCCACTGGCTGGAAAAAAGGCAAAAGAATATGATAATACTTATTTGCTAATGTAAAATTCAATTTTCCCACCTATTACACTTGCTTTCACTCTCCATCCCCACAAAAACGACAAATGCAAATGAACTGAATAATGAACCGCTTCTTCACGGACTCTTAATTGATCTCGACATAAACAAATACCATCAGACCCCCTGGAGAAGGTGCTGACAGCTGATGATAAATAATTCAAGATAACTCACTAGCAGTAGTTGCTGATCCACTTCTGCTTGGCATGCAGTTGACCCCCATAAGGTAGACAGCAGCTGCCAACTTGCATATCGAAGGATCGTTTATAGTTCTCAGTAGTGGGGTAAATAAATTGGAAATTTGGAAGGGATCTGAGCCCCTTCCTGGTGTCACTGGAGAGCGTAGTAACGAGCTCATCTCCTACCCAGGACTGAAAATTGTGCCCAAGGCTTCCGATACTCGAACTTTGAGCAACCACTGGCCACTTGGCCCCATCAGCAGGCATTTCTGCATGGGAGGACAGCAGATTTGCCAGCCTCCTCAGCCCCCAGCGGTCCCTGTTTTCCTCTTTATGAGTTCCGGGAACAGAAGCCAGGAAGAAGACGTCGATCGACGAGAAATCAGTCTTCTCGAGGACGTCTAACCAGTGCTGAACTCTGTTGGGCCCATAATTTTGAAGATAACTGAGGAAATCCCTCTTGAATCCAGTCTTCGATTCACCCTCGGTCTCCCGGGCGCCTTCTGGGAGCTCCGGAAGGTGAGGGGAGATCCAAAGCGCTTGTGTTCGGTTCTGCCAATCGTCCTCATATAAATTGGCGGTCGAAACAATTATTCTAACGCCATTCGTGTACCTCAGGACTGAAATTTTCGAATGGTGAGTTCCGTACTTCGACGGGGGCTCGATTTTTACGACTTTAATGCTCTCTGGGAGGGGGACAGTGTCACACCTCTGCCCCAGGAGGATTAACATCTTCGAAGGTTGGCAGGCGAATAAGTACTGCAAACACAACCTGCGTCGATTCATATGTCATTATAATTTACGTAGTTGATTATTGAAAATTGCAAAATTGAAATTAAAATCCTGAATTGACTGCTCTACCCACCATCCAACGTCCACCATAAAATTAATATGAAGGCTCTCCTCAATGTCTCCGAGACTAGTGTCGAGGATCTCTGGGAAGGTGATGGAGTAGGGTTGTGTCCAGGTCTCCGGTGATGCCTGAACTGCTGGCAGGAAGACGAAGTAGGGTGAGGATAGTGCGTACTTCATGTCGAAGTCTCCTTTAGATCCCAGGTAGGGGATCTGTTGTTTCTGCTTCATCATCTGCTGCATTGCTGTTTTTCTGAATTCTTCCCTAGACTTCTGGGTAGAGCAGGCGTTGTATTTCTCGAATATGGAGAGGCCAGAGGTGGCAGAACCCTGGGGGGCAGGGGAAGGGCTCTGCGAGGGTGTGGGGGGAGACTGGGATTGAGGAAATTCCTTGTGCTTTTTTGACTGTGTGGAGTCCGGAGAATCCCGTTCTCGTTTTTGCGAAGGGACTGGGGAGTTCATGAGCTTTGAGGTTAGAGCGAAGGGGGTGGGTTGCTTCGTGGAGGACATTGTGGAACCTTGGGAGTGGGATAGACGTGGAGCTGGGGAGTTCTTGATCTGGGGGAATGAAAGAGATCCAATGGGGGACTGTGAGCTCGTGGGCTGCGAGCAGGACAGTCTACCATTTGCGAGAATTCTCTTTTCCTTGAGCAGGACCATCTGGACGATCCTCAACTGGTCCAGGAGGACGGATCTGTCTGTGCATTTGAAGGTCAAAGAGTCTGGCAGCTGTACTGGGCCTTCCAGTTGATCCTCCACTAGGTCCTCCACTGGAAATTAATTTCGAGGCTTTGAATGCAGGGAAATCCCAGGGGTTTTAGCTTTCTACTTACAGTGAGGATGAGACATCTCACTGAAGTGCACAGGGTTTTTCCTGTAGCATTTGTATCCGAAGGGGCATGTCTGCCTCACTGGTCGGCTACTGGTTCTACCTGAGAGTGTCGAATTAGCGAATTGTTATTTGAATTCTTTTCGTGGAATGTGGAAGAACAGACTGAGGTTATTTTGAGCTAGTCGATTACCTGGAGAATCCATTTTCAAAGGTGATAGGATGAAGTTGCTGTTTTCGGATTCTCGGGGTCCTTTGTCATCGGTTGTAGTGCTTTCTACAAATGCTGGAATTTTTATGGATGGGTTGTTTTGATTGAAGACCAACTTCAAGCCAAAACTTATCACTCGTGTGACGCTAAGACACGACGGAGGGTGATAAAGGGGTTTTTGTTCTTATCGACTACCGGTGAGTAAGGGAGCGTGACTATCGGTAATTTATCTGTAGAGCACAATGTTTATTCGAATTTGAAGAAGGGACCAACTTCCTATTTTCGGATGCATTAATTATTTATCGAGTTATTGATGAATGAGATAATCTTTTCTTCGTAAGGAGCAACTGCGATTGATTTGCAAATTTATTTCTCACTTTAGTAATTTTTCTGAACCACCTGATTTTTTTTTTTCATTGCAAAAAAATGTTAAATGACGTCTAGAATATTCTCAAGGGTTTTTCCCACGTAATACCGAAAGTCTGGAAGGCAAAACTGTGGTAGATCAGACCCTGTCAAGAACTTATTCCATAACACGTAAATCCCCAGCCGTCAGACACACCTCGGTTCTTGGTTAAAACCACCCATCACCTGAGAATCTCACCGGGAAGTCTCCAGAGGTGAGCATCAGACAATGCTATTGTCTCTCGTCACCCCCCCAGGGGCACAATTAAACCGAGTTCCTAAGTATAATTACCACGCGTCTCAATTCCACCGGGCAAGTGTATCCGCGCAATTAGGGGAGACTGGGGCAGAACAGGGTGGCTCTAATCCTTAGTAATTCGCGATTGATGAAGAGGAGTTCAACAAACCTTGAACTACTTTCCGCGGAGAAGGAAAAATCCCAGTATCTGCGGACAGCCGGGTGATCTTTGGGAATTCTTTCGCTTTTAGAAAAATTGCAGGTTTCATTATTAAAAAAAATTTAATTACGAACAGGAATTTTTCATTTTTAAAAATTACTAGTTCTCTCTGTGGGTTTGTGGTTTTTTTGGGGATTCTACGTCGGAGAATCTCTAATGAAATATTTACAAAGATGTAAAACACACCATAAATCACTCCCTCTTTTGAATTTGCTGGGACAACAGTCTCGCTTGCATCTAGTTTAATTCTGGAAAAAAATTCCCCCCGTGTCGTTCCCATCGCTCAACAAATGTATCTCAGCAATTCAAAAAGATCCATTTCTCACCCTCTGCTGTTATCATTCTGAAAGCTAACCGCGATCTCGCGAAAGTACACGAGCAAAAAGTATCATTATTTCAGCTCTCTCACCGGAATCTACGTGATCCCCAGTATAACATCGCCTTATTTTTACAACTCCTCCTCAAATTCTTACCAACCGGAAGACGAATAGTTCCCAGATAGTCTTGAATATTTCATTAATCAGAAAAAAAAAATCCGTTCTCCCGAATTTCTCTCGTTCTTTCAACTTCCGTACGTTAATTCCACGAAGATTTCCTCTGACTGCCTCCAGTTTAATTCCTCCGATAAAAATCCTTCTTGTGTAGCTCGAAATGTACCTCAGTGATTCCGAAAAAAGCTCTCACCCCCCGCTGTTATCACTCCACAAGCGGATCGCGCCCTCGCAAAAATTCCGAAAAAAAAAACAATTTCATTATTTGAGTCATCTCAACGTACTCCACATGATCTGGAGTAACTCATCCCCCGTTTTACGACTCCTCTGTCTCTCGTCAGTGCGATCACCGATTTTTAGGGCGAACCCAGTCCGATAAAAGGAATTCCTCACCTCAAAGAATAATTTCAATCTCAAATTTTTATGCTTCCTCTCGTCCCCCTTTTTTTTCTCGGAAGTTCTCCGCGTTCAAAGGGGATTGATGAGGGCACCCGGTGGGTGCTGGAGGTTCACGGGAGTAAATCCTGGAGTCACAGTCGTATAAGATGGAAACGGCAGGCATAACCCGATGAAGCACCGATACCACCGAAAAGGAAAGAGTAAAAATGAGGGTGGGAGGGCCGCTGAGCGTCGCGACGCCTCGGCTCACTCAGTCTCCGCCCAACCGGCGTCGAGTACGCTGTCTCGTACTACTTCCCGGTGATGTAATACAAGTGACGAAGGTTACTGTCTTCGCGATAAAAAAAAAATTTCCCGCCGTTTCGAATAATTTTCAGCGAATGTTGAAAAAAATTTACCCCAATTTTTCAATTTCTCCGAAGTGCTCTGTACACGGAATTAATTCAAATTGTGAAGAGTTTCTGGGGTTTGTGGAGTTTCATTTATTTTTCATTTGTCACAAGTTCTGACTAATGGAGGGGGTGGGGCTGCCGTGGTCCGGTGACTTGTGAGTGCTATTCCAAGTTGTTGTCAAAGTGGTGGGTTGAAGATTGGAGGAAGATTACAGGGTGGTATCGGTTTCTCTGGAGGCATTAAGAAGACAGTCGAGATCAATCGCATCAAAGCGATGTCGTCAACTCAAGGTATTACATAGCACTATCAATAAATACGTATAATAATAATATCGGCATTGATGTAATAATTCGTTGATAACGAAGGGTTGAGGAGAAGTTTGGGGGATTATTTTTTTCGACGCGCGAAAATAATTGGGCGCGAGTCAAAGAGCTTTGCAAATTGGTGAGAGATATTTCGATGGCTGTTATTTACACAAGACGGGGAGGGGGAATTTTTTTTAGATATCTATATGTTTTCCAATGGCCAGATGCTCACTGCCATTTCGGATTATCCACACGAGTGAAGTGTATTGGGGTCGATCCGGCCAATATCACCTGAGCCACATTTGGAATAGGAGAAGCACTATTTCGAGGGTTTAATGAACTTTTGAGAAAACTTTTGAATATTCCGGGAAAGACCCTTGGGTTTCTGAAAACCGGGAAACTGGGGAGGGATTATTCAAAGGTACCCGGAATTGGTGGGACTGGTGTAGGGGGTGATGGAGCGATTTTACTGTAGGGGAATTTTATTTGAAATTGATGAAAACAAGGATATGTTTAGCGGCAGTTATTTATGGACGAATGGGGATTTTATTTATCATATGAAGAGTTTTCCATTGAGGGGAAATGGCTGAGAGAATTTTGAGAGGTCCCATTGAGAAGCATTTGATTATCATTTTAATCAGTCCAATTATTGCATTAGAGGATTTGATTAAACTTATTGATGATTCAGAGTTTGGGAAATTGATAAAATAGTGGAACAGTCTGGTTCTTATTTGGGAGCAGAGAAATAATATGATAGTTGAGATAATTATTTATTAATATTTAGTATTGTTGGATATATGTCAGCCAAAATAAATGATAGTTTCAGCGAATATTTTTAAAAGCGGCCATATCCTAATCACCCCTCGTCTTGATGTGTCCCATCGTCCCCACATATCTCCCCTGGATTTATCTGAGAAATCGATAGCATTCGGAAATGTTGTATTATGACAACAATACCCTGGGTAATACAATGGCAAAATACGAGTAGGAAAATACAAGGGACTACTGAGCACCAGTGGAACACTACTGCAATCAGTTTCGCCAGCCATTTTCGATATTCCCATGAAATGGGTTGATATTCACCCCGCCTGTTATACACACTCGCTCCTCATCCCCTGCCTGTCATCCACTGCAATGCGACTCGAATTTATATCACTTCATTGTTTTATATTCATCAAGTTTTCGGTTGTTTTAGTCCGGGTCGTTATCAATTTTAGAGAGTTCTATTATATTATAATACACTGGGATTAACAGCACGTTGCGATCATGTGGAAATTAATTGTTAATGAGATATGATGAATTTCGAAGTCGTTCGGAGATTTATTTCACTATGAAATGGCGGTTTTAATGCGAGAAATGGTTTTATTGCGAGGAAATTCACTCGCTATGAATTTTCAATGGGATTTTCAATTGTTCATGAGGCAGTGGAAGGTACGGGACGAGAAACCAGTCTCGGGGATTTTTTTTTTAAACACATATTGTTAAGTTTATTTTTTTTCCTCACTGTTTACAATAAACTAATTAATTCCTCTGAATATCTCCAAATTGAATGAAAATAAGGAGTTCACTTTGCTGATAAATCTCGTTCTCTTTTATCCGAATGATTGACTCCAAATTAATCGTTTAAATTCAATCAAAATAATTTCGATGCAATTGTTTATTGCATCACGTGCAATCAACTCCACATACCCATAATAAACTCCTAAACTAATTTCATTTGACGCCTCTCAAATTGCTTCCATCTCTCCGCAAAATCTCCTAAATATTCATTTCCCGGAAAACAGAATTTTCCAATAAACTCCGGTATCTCAGAAAATCCACAACAAAACTGATAAGGCAACTTGACGACCGTAATACACACGGGAGGAGTGAAACTTTACGAGTTGGATAGCATCTGGAAGGCGTTTGTCCAAATGCCGTGAACAAAAGGGCCCCGAGAAACTTTGGTAAAAGGGAGTCAAGCAGCTCTTGCGAGACACTCGTACTCATACATAGCTCGTATCACTCGTATTTGCATGAATCGAACGAGGTCGAAATTTGGTTCAAGCCTCAGCCACTGTAATGCCGAATAGCCGCAAATTTCCGGTATCGCTCGAACCCAATGCACATTGAACACAACTCGATATATCCGAGAATTTACGTATGGATCCTGATGAAACCCTCGAGTGTGAACTAGAACACATGAGCATTTGTGATCCATATGGGGGAGCATTGTAATTTGGGAGACAGACTGGAGCTGTTTGTTTGATCGTTCTGTGGCTTCGACAAATAATCGAATTAACCATTCGATGTAAATCCGCTGATAAATACGAATTTCCGGATAGTGAATAATCTAATCAACGTTCGTAGCAGAATTGCGGAAAAATTGATGATGAGCTCAATTGATTGTGTTTATTGCTCTATTTTATTTACGATTAACTCGGGTAATTAATTCAGTTCATTTGGAAATTTCCAGACTGCACAATTTTTTTATGTCTATTTTTTATGGGAGAAAAATTATTTAATACAAAAACGTTTAACGATTTCCTAAAAAATTCATAGGAAATTATTTCTGTAAAATTATTGCGGTGAATCATAATATTTTTCCTCATGAACGAGACCATCCGTAATTAGATAACATCCTGAACGATGAAAGGAAGGACTCTTTCAATGGAAATTAATAATTCAAACAACCTCTCCAATTAATTCTCAAAACAACTCGTTAAGAGCTTTTATCACTGCGCATTTTCACCCCGAAGTAAGAGCAGTATTTTTCATTCCAATAAAACCACCATAAACACCGGTAATTCGGATGCTGTGGAATTAATCATGGGGTCAGTTTTCAACAATGATTTATCCATTGTTAGCCCCGGGGTGTTGTCTCCTCAAACTCGAGAAACGACTTTGCCGTAAATTGCTTTTCATCGAGACCTCGAAAAGTCGTTCAATTAAACTTTGACACGAGGCAACTTCGAAGCTGAATATTTCATTGAATTTTCATTCAGCCGGCTTTCGGGGGATTGGGGGCTGGACTTGGGGGTGAAAAAAAAATAAAAACATGGGATACATGCCCGTCAAATCGCCGCTGACCAACGATCCACTCGGCGCTTTAAAGCTCCAACGTATTATCCAATATTCCTCGGTGCTGTGAGCTCTCGCCACAAATAGCCAATCACTTTGCTACTATCTCGGAAATTACTATAGGTCCTCATAGTAACGTGCCTCGTATCGTTGCATCTTATATTGAATGAACAGTTACCCCGATACCTGTCGGCTCGGGGAAGTTTTACCGATGAATTTGCGGGGAATTTTGGGGCTTTGGGACCGCGTTACCTAAACCTTCGTGAGCATCTGTGATCATCACCTTTTTATTGTTCTCCCTTGAGAGGATATGCTGGTGGAAATGTCTCGGGAGGGCACTTGGGGAGGGAAAAGTGAATGGTGGAAGTTTGGGGAGAGAACTCTTCAAATATTCACACCCCCGGAGAATTCAGTGCATTAGTTCATTGCAATTGAAACTGATAAAATATTATTCTTCAAGTTGTGAGTGAAAAAGCACTCGAGTTCCCAAGAAAATTTACAAAAAAGCTCTGAAAAAAAATATATACAAAGAATATTTTATAAAATATAATAATGGATCGACTATTGTTTCAATAAAAATTCCATAACTTCAATTCATTTCGGGTTTTCAATCACATGGGACGTTCGGGGTTGAATAACAATTGTTTTTATTAATGTTGAACGGTAGGAAGGGATCAGTTTATTACTAGAAGGGATATTTACAGTCATGTTTAATGTTTCCTGATTTTTTTTTCCTCACTGGACATTTTATGGTAGGGTACTTTCGCTTTTTCAAATCTATTCAATGTTCTCCCAATTTCGGAGTCTTCATTGCTCCATGAACAATGATAGCACAATGTCCATTGATTTCGCTCGTCATCAACAACTTTTCCAGGGACGAGAATCCTTTGAACTTTCATATAAAGCGACTTCCATTGAAACCCCGCCATTCCTTGTCAACTCAGCGCTTCTCCGGCCTTTGATCGTGAGCTTCCGCCACAAAAACTAATGATCACAACTGTCATCACTCCCCCCATCGTCCATCAGAATCCTCCATTCAACGTCGAGTGATGCTTAATCATCAAATTAATATCTGTAGAAAATGTGGGTGATCCCAAAACAAGTGGGAAAATACCTTCGGCCTCATCAATATATTTTTCCTGATAAATTGGTCACTTGATGTCAAATGGAATTGTTGCGGCAGGAAAATTCAGAGAAAATCCTTACGCATTTGAAAATTATCTAAATTATCTAATAGTTGAGTAAAATTAATTCTGATAAAAATCACCAGAACCCAATGTTTTTCGCTCCCACGTGTCCGGAAAAGCGCAGTAAATTCTCAAAAAAAAAATTGAAGCACTAAAATTGCCTCATCCAGGTTGTTAACGATGCTGGGAGTGCCTCCTGGTGCCGTCAAAGGCCGGGCAAGTGCCAAGTGGCCGTTCGATGAGAAGAAATTGATCCGAAAAACTGCTAAGACACACCGGCAAAAAGTAAATCGTGAGGAGCCAAAGAGAGGAGCGTTGAGGCGATGAAGCTGATACCCCAGGTCGAGTTGAATCGAGCGATGCCACGACGTTGGGGGCTTTTCGACTCAGCCCCACACCGACGTTGCTCGATCGAGCGCAAGCTGGGGTTGCATTAATTTTTGACCTCGATTCTTCTCACTCCATTCTACCCCATTCCCTCCCCCGCAGCCCCTTCTGGTGCACTAGGTACAACATCGACTAGTCTATTTCAAGAGGTTTTACCTCCGATAGCAGATTGTACGGGCCGTCTGTGTAAGACCTACACCTGGATAACGCAGACGGCACCGTCAAAGCAACTTGTCTGGCAAATAGAGACGTCTCATTTGTGCATTTGCTGTCTATGAATAACATCCCGGAGAAATCAACACACGTCTGTATGTCAAGTCAGATTCGCATCGGGTTTTCTATTTTTCGCTTTTTCTTTTTTTTGGGGGGGAAGTTCCTTTCAACTTGCGGAGACTATCAAGCGCTTGTTTATGCAATAAATCATAATAATTTGATTGTTTTGGTATCGGAAAAACACACTGGGTAAAAATAATTTCGGAAGCGCGGTCTGCGGTTCCCTGGAGTTGTTGTGGTTTTCTTTACTGCGATGTGCTCTCGCCCGGTTGAATAATAAATTGTAGATCCACAGGTTTTTTTATTTGTGGAGTTCTAATTTGTGGTAGCAATGGCACTGGGAGGAGTCCAGGTCTGTTGAGCTCGGCAGAAGCTTGGTGCTTTGTAAAAAAAAAATTATACGAGGGCTTCATAATTTTTACAGATGATCTAATTAAATATTACGGCATCCCTTGAAGGGGTTGAGACCCTGTGAGAATGCGATCTCATTAATCATCGAAGAGCACGTTATTTTGATCTAATGTACAATTTTCAAGTCTGTAATTCACGGTATCCAATAATCACATCAATATCTCTCAATCAAATTCCAAATTGGAAAATTCGATCAGTTAATCTCTTTTTCGGGATCGCTACAATTGCCGAATTAATCTAATTTGACTGGTACATGCCGTCGATTTCCCTCAATTGCCGTCAAGAGCGTTGGTCAGGTGATATTCATCACTTTTATCGGCGCTCCCTGGTGCAAGCTCTCCGACCTCCCGGTGTCAAAGCTCCGCACTCACCGCGTGACACTGCGGCTCGTACTCCACATTAATATTTCAAATCTCATGTACGTTGGGGTATAGTTAATGCCCCATAATTTTCACCCCCATGAACCAACTACTGAAAGCTTTCCGTCGATTACATTTAACGTTATCAGTTCCGACATTTTCCTCCGCCCGTCACCAAACGAATTACAAAATCTGCATAAATATTCAGGAGAGAATGCATCTGCATACATCAACCCCTTCTTACATTTTCATAAACAAATTATGCGGGGGAAAGGAAGAAATATTCTCGTCCTGTCTTTTGGGATATTTTTCCTCTCGATTTGTATTTTCGTGGGGTATTTCTTGGCGTCGGGGAGACTATTCCCCGTGTGTCTCTCCATCTCCGATTAATTCAATCATCAGCGGCTCCGGGCCACTCCAATTTCCCCCCTGGACGTCCGATATCCATCGGAGATGGTGTAAAGGGTGCGGGAAAGTCGCAGGGGAAATTTTGCAGTAAAAAAAAGCGCAATATTTGAATTTTTAGGGCGAGGAAAAAGCTCTTTCCAGTTCGGGTTTCAGGGAAATTGTATTCACGTGACTTTCTAGTCACTTATAGAACTTTATAAAGAGCAATTTTCTGGAAAATTCCAGGATGAGTATTGGAAAAATCACAATCCCTCGGTTATAAAAAAAAACTAATAGTCTTACGGATCAATAGGTTATTGGTAGTGAACGATTGGAGTCAATTTTTTGCGTTAAAAAAATTCAGTGTTTAGCTGTGTTTTTTGAAGATTAACGGGATTTGTCGTAAATAGTTGATTATTTTTTAGTGTAAAGTACTTGAATATTATTAACCTGTATGTACAAACGCAATGCATGCGAAAAGACTGACACCCCGGAGCGTCGCCATCCCCATTGATTCTGAATTTCCAAGGGTCTAGGAGTAGCTGTTATATGACGCTACGATGGGCTTTCATAAGCTTTCCGTTCCATGTACATGTGTAATCCTGACATAGAGAGAAGCTTGGAGTTTAGTTGGAGGTCAAATCTGACACGGGGTTTCTCGGTAATAATGTAACGAGAAATATGGGGGTGCGGTGGGAGTTGTTGAGTGCACAGGGGGATTGAGTTGTATTGAGAAAATTTTTCAAATCACAGGGACAGAAATTTCCCGGAAAAGACCTCGTGTTCCCCCCGGAAAAGTGAGGTAAAGTTGTGGCGAGAACCGAGAAATTTTCATTTTTTTCGAGTACTTTGCTTTTCCGTTACCTCAAATTTTTACCGAATATTCAATTATTGAAAAAATCTTCCTGAACACTATGGACACACTCCTAAATTTGTAAAGTCGTTGGGTCAATCTTCTCCACCAACTCCGCAACAGGAGATCATACGAAATGATTTTACATCGCTGGCAGATACGTTGGAATGCGATTCTAGGAGCCATAAAAATCGAAAGAGGTCGTGAAATTTCCACTTTCGATTTGGAGGTCATCACACTAAATTTTCAACGAATAGAGAGTTCGATGAATGGCGATAAAATGTGTCTTTGGGTATAAAATTCCGAAATACGATTCAACGAGTCCGTTTTTTTCTCTTCTCTAATCACACTCAGAGTACAATAACTCAACATTAATTTCTAATTACCCCTAAGTCAATTATAAAATGCTCGAAGCACATGTTTTCGACAGAAATAAAATATATTTTGGTTGAACTAACCCCACCCCCCATCCCTCCTCCCCAACCCCATAGACCTGCTGGCTCTGCATCACCGCAATTGACTCGCCCGTAAACCGTGTAATTGCTTCGCATTGCAGGAAGTCGTAGAATTTCACGCTCATACCCCCCTCCCCCTCCCCGCCCTCTCATCCAATACGAATAACTTTATATTTCGTCTATTAGAGCATTCAAAGCCCCACCAACACATGAGAAAAAGTCTCACGAGAATTGGGGAGCAAGAAATTGATTACAATTGTTTATTTTTAGACCGTCCAGTTTTCTCAGTGTATTGAGGAAAAATACTTCCGCCACGTGTGCACCCCCTTAACCCTTGCAATCCCCGCCGGTCCATTTCTGCTGGACCTTGGATTTCCGGGATTTATATTTCCCCCATTTGAAATGTACTCGTGTCTCATCGACATTTTATTTCCACTCAGCAAAGGCTTTCATTTCAATCTCGAGGGACTCGAAATTCACGAAATATATCCTTCGAGTGGAGAGAATTTTGATTTTATTCTTGAAAGCCCCACCGGAGGAGAAAAATTGTTCACGAGGACAACAGAGTGGAGAAATTATTTTTGTAGCCGGGGAGTGGGTGAGAGGGAGGGGGGCGGGCAGTTATGTCTCTCGGAAAATTCAGGAGAATTCAAATTAAATAAAGAGGGTGTTCGGGGGAAAAGTTTTTCCGGAATTGTTTCCATTTGAAAGGCCAGCGTTCTCGTTTCAGAATTCAAAACGGTTCGCTGGTTGTGAGTGGTGTGATCGCCAAGACGGAAATTTCAGTTTGAATTCAAAGGATCTCTTACAGTTGGGTTAATAAAACTTGTTAGCGAATTCAGAATATTGTTCTTGTCTGGTCATAGTGCTGGTGATGTTGGTGGAACTGGTGGTGACATTATCAGTGTAGTTACGGAGTTCAAATTTTCCTCGTCGGACTATTATTTTTCGAAACTCCAAAGTCTGATATATTAAATGAAATACAAGCGAAATTTTGTTTGAATTAAATTTTTTTTTCACAATATTATTGTGGGGGAAATTCTCCCTCACGAAATCTCGAATGAAACCTTTCCTGTTTGGACAGCCCCCTGGTTCCTCAGAATAAAATTTCCGGAATAACGAAATCAGCTCTGTTGGTTTCCATAAATTACCGAAGGTCAACTGAAACCATCTCCTAACAAAATAAAATGCAAATTGCGCTGTTCCGTCTTCTTTAAAAAAAATGAAAATAGAATGAACTGATGGAAAGTCCCAGTACGTTGCACCCCGTCTCTGCACTAGCAATAATCCCCCGCTCGCCGTTTTATTTCAATTTTCCCGGGAAGTGAGAAAAAGTGAGAGAAATATTTTGTTTGTTTTTGCAGACAATGGGGAGACACGAATTGTTTCCCTCGCCCTTGTAAACCACAAGATGTCATTAAAGCGTCGTAAGAGTTGTCGGATCGATTCTGTCTGAGCTACATATTCCTATTGTTCACCTCTTCCCACATCAATACCGTAACAATCTATCTGCAATATCATTTGATTTCGCGTAGATGAGAAGTGGGATAAAATAAACGAGACTCGAGTTACACTCGTTATCGATCCTCTCCTCATCACCCCTTTTGCTGGAGAAATGCTGAACTTTTACCGGAAAATAATTGTCGCCGTTAAAGTGTTTTGATGGAGCGCCAGAACGTAATCAGGGGATTACTACTGTTTCGTTCAATGTTTATAGCAAACGAGGGACTATCTATTTTGTTAACAAATGGCTGGGAATTATCTCGTCATTGCTGTCTTCCTCGACGTTTTAAGGATTGACGGTTGGATTATCACCCTCGCAAGAAAACATCAATCTTCCATCCGTAAATTTCCCTCCCCAAAGGTATTGCCCTCCCCCAAAAAATCCGATACTTCTCCCCGACTGTTTCCTGAATAATAAACTGACAATCGTACGATATGATTTTTATTTAATTTCCGGTGCGATTATTCAACTCCAACTGTTGCTCGAATGACAAAAATTATGACAGTATTCAAACACAAAATGCTGACCCCAAAAGGGGGTAACTTTGCTCTATAAATTCAGGCGATGGATTTTAGAGCGGGTGAATTCTAAAAATAAAATTCTTGTTCAGTTTATTTTTGCCGAAATAGAAGAGAAAATAATGAAAACTTCTCCCTCTTCATTGTTGGTTTACGACACCATCACAATCGAGAGTACTCACGTGAGATTAATTTCCCCTAAACGTCAGTAAAAACAAAATACGAAAAAAATTGTGGAACGAGAATTTTATTGTTTTTTTTTATGTCCCTCCAACTACGAGAACTTTCCGATTTCAGAAATTTTATCTTCAGAAAATATACTTTTTTATACTTTCGTTATTCATTTTTGCTTTTCATTCAAATAGAGATATAACGGCTGTCATATTGCCAATAATATTTCATCCCATAAAATTAATTTCACAGGAAAGCACCAAAGAACGATAAATAATTAAATTAAGAAATAGTTTTCACTCCGTCGGAAATTAATCGTTAAAAATTCTCAATTTCTCCTGTCATTATGTTAACGTGCAAATGCACCATTCAATCAACTTGTATATATTGCAAATATCGGGTGTATCGGCTCATTGTAGTCTCCACTGGTTCGTTATGAGCTTTTTCCCGCTGTCACGACCTTGCCATTATATCCAGGCGAGTCGAAGAGCCGACGGGCGTTATAATTAGGCCACAATTAAACGCACAACGGGCGGCACCAATTTCCCCGTCTTCAGCTCTCTAATGTCTTCAATGTTTTCAAGTAATCGCTCCAACTTCCCGGGGGTGGCTACAGTAATCTATCGGATCTGTCGGTTCAATACAATTCTAATGGACTGGCTTTTCACGAAGTTTGGATGCACAGAGTGTCTGTTATTTCGAGCTGTCACTCCCGGTTATGAAGTTGTTTGATGCTTCAAATTGAATCAGGTATTGAACGGGTGAAGGGGGAGGAGGGGAGGAAAATGTGAAAGTGCCTGGACGCCGGGTCGTCCAAATATTTGTGTGAGAAATGAAAAATATTTTTTGAAGCGAAAAAAAAAGGAATTGGATTCCCAAATTAAAATTTTTCTACTTAAATTTTTCATCTGTGTTTATTTTTAATGAATGGCGGTAATTTTTGGGTTTACGGCACTTGAATCGTAAAGTATAGAGCCATAGAATTATTAAACATGAATTTTGAGATGGTTAGACTGAATATTTTATGGGATTATTGAAGAAAAATTGCTCTCATGAATATAAAAATGACAGATTACGTCCAATTGAATTGACCTTTCCACTCGCCTGCGCGTGATTTCCATAAACTTCGAAAGCACAAATCACTGTAAATTCATCATTCCATTGGCTGCTCAATTTATTCAATATTGGGGTATAGATACACCGATTTGTCGGATGGATCAGCACATTCTTAAATGATGATGAATATCCTAGTGCCTGAGATTTTAATAATCATTCAATTTGCGATTGTGTGAGGTGTTGCGAACAGTTACAGAAAACGATCGTTTCCCCAGTTCCTCAAAAATATGTAATTTTAGATATTTTTGACTTGTCAGAAGCTAAAGCTCTTCGTCTCCTGACTTCATGTGACTTTTAGATATAACTGAATACTAATTGAGTAATTATTTAAACGAAAATTAGTGGAGAAATGTAATGCTAATTAGTCGTTGTTAAAAAATAAGAAAAATATCTTTCAATGGCAGAGATGGTACCCTTATTTGACGTATCTCAGTGTTTTTCTATTTCAAAGGATAAAACATGCGGATGATTTGTGCAGCCGAGGTTCATCCCGTGTTCAATTTGTCTCTGGGCTTGTTCGCCTGGAATTTATATACCCCTAGGCAGTGCAGTACAAGCTATATACGACTTACACAACATCCCCCTGATATCCATAAAGTGGAGTCTAACGGCCAGATAATTGAACCTCTTTTCAAACAATTTTCATTGGTTTTTATCTCAAAAAACTTTTGGAAATTATTCCGGCGCTGTTTGGGGAGGGCTATGGAAGTTTATTGGGTCATCGTACAGGGAAAAAAAATTAACTCACCCCTTGTGCTACGACCGGGTGGCCCGCGGCGATGAATTCTCCATTTTTCTTCCGGGGCTGGGAGAACTCAAAGTTTTGCTTGACACCGATGGCATGGCCTCACCTCCTTCTGTAGAGTGCAAACCGAGTCGAGGGGTTGACTTTCCAAAACTAACTGAGATTCCTTGGAAGTGTCTCTTCTTTTCAAAAACCTGAAATGTTTTTTCGGCTTTTGGGTTTTATTGAGTTACAAACGGTCTGTCAGAAGTTGGGGGCATCATCTCCGAGGGCGATACAATTAAAAAAAAAACAAGAGCATCTTAAGAGTTGTTTAAATAATTTTTAAATGCCGCAAGAAAAAAAATGCTTTATTCAGGTTTTTAAAAATAAAAATTGCACTCTTTGTGGTATAAATTATTCATAAAATGGTCTCATAATATTCTAATATTATTATATTGTTATGTAATGGCGCCATAGTAGTCGTGTGAGTGAATAAATATTCGCTTTACAAATAGTAGCTTTATGGAATTCGTTTACAAGCGATGACTGGGACATTATTGCACTCCAGTTCCTCAAGTTTTTCTTTTACAATGGAAATAAAGGCCTATTTACCTTCAATCGTATGAGGTGCACTGAAAATTCATTTCGCTCATGTGCCCCGGGTCACCCTATATTTCCCCCGAATAAAGGTACTCCGAGGGAGGGCACGGAAATTGGGGTGGATAAATATTTATTGGAGTTAAAGAAAACAAGGTGGATAAAACTTTCCAGACCTGAAAACAATTCTTTGGAACATTTTGACTTCTGCTGTTGGACTTTGTCGACTGAAAAGACAGAAGGAACTCAATTAAAAAATTCCCTAGGCCCAAAAAATTAAATAAACCCCATATTTACAATAATAAATAAATAAATACATTTCTGTTTCTAGTTCTGTGGTGGAGGGTATCATGACAGGAACATACCGGATATCGGTGAGTACAGGTAGAGTAACCAAAGCCATTTAATCTTCTTCTCTCAAATTTTCCTCAAAAAAATTCTCCTTAAATGCACGAATGCAGTGTATGGGCGTGTGGAGTGAAAATTGATGCTCTCAAGCATACATTTACTTGAGCTATTTACCGAGTTGTATATACTGAACCGGTGAACTCAGTGGTAGCAATTCTCAGATGCCCTAAACTCCCATTGAAACTCCACCCTCTGTTCGTTGGGTAGAAAACCACAGCGGAGAATATAGTACTGTTTAGCCTCCGGGGGTTTACCGACATTCAATGGGAGATAAAAAGATTCTGCTCTCTCAATACTCCATCGATATCCTCTCATCCCGTGTGTATTCCACCTCCGACTTGACACTTTTTTAATGGAAAGTTTTTCCTCGAATGGACCTGATGAGGTACGGGAAATGAGGATGGATAATGGGAAAAAGAGCTGGAGAAAATTAGAAGCTCGTTCGGTGGTGGAGGGTTTAATGACAAACATTCGGTGATTTTGTTTTGCTTATCACGTACGTGGGGGAGCCCAGGGCCATATTTAATCCTGGGGAGCTCAAGTGAAATACCGGAATTGCATGTGTAATGGAATCTCTACATTTCTGGGATATGTCGTAATCTGGGGAATTATCTCACTGATAATTTTATCTTCGTAGGTACAAACGAGATATTATTCCCCCTTAAATGAGGTTTTTCAAGTTGGTGAATTTTTTTTTAGTTATAAACATATTGCGGAGTCCATTTTGCTACTGAAAACTGTAATTCATGGATTATTTAGGATCTGAGGTTTTGATGTGTTATATAATAGCCTCTTCAAGTTCCTGGAGTACATCGTAATCTCGGAAATTATCTCGCTGATAATTTTATCTTCTTGGTTACAACCGAGAAATTTTTCCCCTCAAATTAAGTTTTTTAATTCAGTCAATAAATTTTTTTGAAATCGAAATTACATTGAGAGATCCATATCGTTAGAAAAAAATTATTTCGCGAATTATTTACTCATCTTAATGTCAATCAATGCAGTGTGTGAAGTTTTGCTTTAGTCAAGAAGCGAAAGTGCATTTATATTAGCTCCTTTAAATTCCTGGGTACCTCGTAATCTTGTGAAATCGCTGATAATTTTATATCCTCGAGTATAAGCAAACTTTTTTATTCATTAAATTAAGCTTATCGCCTCGATGAAAAAAGTCGAAGGGCTGCCAGACCCCAAGATGGAACATCATCTAGTAGAAGGTACTCTCCGATTTTATTTACTCCAGAAAAATGGGCGTGAAAAAGAAAATATTTCCTCAACGGTCTGCACCGGAGTGCTACACCGCGGAATTTCTAGTTTTTCCGATAGCTATCAAGAAACATCCGGGCCACTCTCTCTTGTTCCCCCGATAAAAACCCGCCCGATTTCAGTGCACAAGTAACCTAGTGAAAAAAAAATAAAATCCCCGGATTTTTTTGCTCTCCACATTACAAAACGATCCAGCACCGGATATCCAATGCTGGAGGTTTGCGTCAAAGAGGCCTTGATGTACTAAAATACACTTTACCCCACTCTTCACGTGACCGGAAAAATTCCATAGAAATTCCCAGAGACTAAAAAAATGAAGAATTCGAAATTTACCCGATTTCCGGAAGTTAGTGCTTGATTTTACCCCACCGAAATCTGGAAATTTACACGATTAATTTTCCAGTGGTCATGTTAACGAGAACGTTACAGAGCTTGCAATCAAATGTCACGAGGTCACTTGATAGCAAACTATAGCCGTAAGATTACCCTCAACTATCCACTTACAGGCAGATTGCATTGACAATAAAAATTATAACGCGACGAGTATAACGGTCTTTAGCATAACCCCAATGCTCGGGGAGGGGAACACATTCGTTGGGACTAATGTTGTTACCCCAAGTGAGTGGGTGAAGCTTTTTTTTTTTTTACCGAGTAACAGAGATTTTACGATGGCTTTTTTTACACTGTTCTACTCTTCTCTCCTCGAGCTTTTTCATTGCTCGGGGAAATACGATAATACTTTTCTCCTATCTCCATCCTCATTGCCTATGCATGGCGCAGCTTTCCACTTGACGCCATCTCGAGGCAACCCCCACCTCCCCCAGCCTGCTGCAGGATTTTTCCAATTTTTCCAAACTGACCTTTCTTTTACCGCCCCCAAGATATCATAGAAGTGCACAAGACCGTCGATGAAATGCTGAAAGTGTTTTCTCGGTTGCGACCTCACATTTCCGGGTTTATCCAATTTTTTTACGAGACGATACTCCGAGTGAATGTTGAACAACATTTTCAAAAATTAATTTGCCTTATTTATTCGATTTACTCCGACAAAGTGCCAGAATGGAGCCAACCAGGTGAATTCTTTAAATTGAATTCACCCCGAAAAATACTATTCACGTTTCCCCAAAATATCAACGATTTTCTGACCGAGTTTTCTCACTTCACCTGAAGTTTCTCGAATCGACATTCGAAGAGCATTTCGATGAGATTGAAGGATAGCCCGGTCTATCGTTTCGCTGAAGTATTTTACGATTCAACGATCGGGTTAATCGACTCGAACGCACCGGCGCCCTCGAGGAAACTTACGAAGATTACGGTTTTCTTTATCGCCTGGCCGGGGGTAGTGTCATCAGGAAGTGGGAGAGTAGCAGATAACAAATTGACTCCAAAGATTGATCAAACTGCCAGGAGAGTCCCTCGAAACCCAGTGCCATTTTCATCCTCTTTGTTGAACAAATATGAAACTGTAATGGTATTTTCCACGAGCCATCTATTCATCAATTTCTATTTTTTATTTATTACTAAATCCTCCAGCGAACCCTCCCTCAAGAACATTACAAACCAAAATCATTAATTCACATTTTAAAAAATGCGTCCGACAAATATTTTTTTTTACATAAATTGGGACAATTCAGATCATTTTTCAACATCAGTATATTTTTTTTATATAATTTTTTTCACGTGTGGTAGGAGTAAATATATTGAAGAATGAAAACCATCTTCACTGGCGAGTATGATGCATCGGGAAATTGTGGCAACTGCGAAATAATTGATGCACCCTCTCAATTTTACTCCCCGCCTTCCACTTTATTTTCATCCCTCCCTCTCCCCTCTATTTTTACCCTTTTCTATTTATTCTCCACTCTCCACTTTCACCGTTATTTACGGTAATTTTAAACTGCGAGTGACGGCGCAGAGAGCTCGGACAAAGCCCTGAAACATTTAATAACTCGACAAAAATTGTATTAAAGAGGTGCAAGAGTGTAATTACGTTACGGCGTCTGTTCTGGAAAAAGTGACTCCAAGTTTTCGCCACTTTTTCGCCTCTGGGTTCTCGGTAAATGGCTCATTGTAGAGAACTCAGGGAGACGCTCAATGAACTCGTTTCACTGGGATTTTCAAGGGGTGGCGTCTTTACGGTGAGGGAAAAAAAATCTGACGGGCTTTCTCAAGCTAATGGCTTGTCTACTCTCCAGTTTTCGTTGAAAAATTCACTCGGAATGGGCAATTATGATTTTAAAAAATTTAAGACTCCTGAATAATGAAAAGTTCAAGGGAACAAAAAAAATATGAAAAGGATTTTTCTGGAATTTATTCCTAGTTAAAAAATAATATTAAAGCAATTGTTCATCTCTGGGAAATTATTCGTAGGACTCAGATTTTGCGAAAAATTAAACCAGAAATTTTAGTGTTCGATTATTCTCGATAAATTGTGCTTTATTTCCAAATGCTTGAATCACGAAGCTCGGAGAGTCACTCGACACTGGAGAGACGGGTATAACCTCCCCCGATCTCTAGACTTTCCTCCAACGATCCAGAAACTTTATTCTTACCCCAGAAATCAATTCCTGAGGAATCCCTCGAGGTGTGTGACTCCATTGTCAGGGTGGAGACAATTTTCCGGGTATTTTATTCCCTTGTGCAGCAATCGAACCCAATTAACTATTGTACTAAGAGCTGATGGGGCTCTGTTAACAGTGAGTAATTGGATTCTCCCCTAAGACCTCAATTATTAATTAATTCAACGGAGTAATGTCTAAAAAACCGCAGGAAAAAAATTTGTCCGACTAAATTAAAACTTTTCTCCTTAATCCCTCAAAAAAACTATCAATAAATACGTTGGAACGAATATAAAAAATATTCCACGCACATGTGGTCGTACTGTACTGTCATTTGGACTTCCCCTGTCGAAGAAATTAATTAACAGAACTCGGCATTTCGTACCCCTTTCCATAAACCTCTATTTCCCTCCATTAAACGAATTAGGTCCCCCCAAGTATGATCGTGAATGGGGTTTCAGGGAATAAAATCGCATCAGCTCCAGCTCATAACCAGCGGAAATACGTGGTCTTCCGTTGCTCCGTTATATATTTTTTACCCTGATTTTTTCGTCTCACTCAGTACAGCTTCTTCGCCCCGATAACCGCAGCACTTTCCCCCTCGGGCGCCCCATCGCCGCAGAATCTCTCTACCTTCACACTGAATCAGTGCAACGAATACCCTGTGACGGTATAATTTTCAAAAGCACTATTACCCGCTCCGAAAATTGTATTATGACGTAAACCTATTTGCGAGCATCTGCGGAGAATTCCGATTCGTCCAACAGTACTTTCCTTTTTCTACTTATTTGACCGATAATTATGCTGACAAAAATTCTGGGGTGCTTGGGAGGAATTTTGGGTGGGAAAATTGTCAATGGAAAAATTATCCCCCTCCCTCCCTTTTGTCTCTCTAACTGAACACAACTATGTACATCGATTTGAGGTCATTCCCAGGGAAAATTAGATTCCGAGTCATGAGTAAAAATCGGGATCGGCCTCCAAACATCAGTAATTTGTTTTGTCACTTGGGGGTTGATTTTTTCATTTCTCGTCGATTAAACAGGAGAGGGAAAGACAGTGGCTGTTAATGAGCATCCGTAGGGGATTGAAATGCCGGTGGTTTCCTCATGAAAACATCGAGAAGAGGTGGACAGAGAGGAAGCGGGTGGGAAGAGGGAGAATAAATATTGTTGTCTCTTTGGATTTTTTTTGAAACTGGGAATTCACAGTTGGCCTGGCATTCCAGTTACTGAAGCCGACTCTCGTTAAAAGTTGACGGCGAGAAAAGCTCCAGCGACTTATCTCCCTGCTCCTCCCTTTCGGCCCCAACCCCCGTCTCTCATCGTTCACATTCCCGACGGAGCATTGTACTTACACCAGTTCATCTTTGGATCGGGGGAGGGGGATTTAAATTGTGGACTGGGAGGGATATTTTGCGACATCTACGTGACTGGAATGTATCTCGGGGAGCTTTAGGGTGCGGAGAAATCGATCGGAGAAGGGAAAACGGTCATTTGCTGGGTTTTATTGGTTATCAGGGTGAGCTGGAGTGCATGCACTGATGGCAAAGGTGGAGGGGCTTTGTTGGCGTTAACGAGAGCTTTTAATTATCACTCCAAGTACACTGGGAAGAACAACGCTTGTTGACAGACACGGATTTATTTATTTTGAAAAATATTGGCTGGAAAATTTTCAAGAGAAAATTGTTGGAAAGAAAGCTTTTATTCGAAAGCACAAAAATGTTATAATTTATTATATTAATATTCTATTTTATGCTGTCAACATGTGGGGAAAGTACTCAGCTTTCTCGTATTGAAAAGCTCCCTTTTGCGTTCGCATAAACAAGTTTATTTAGATTTCTCAACTGAAAATGAACATTTTTGAATTTTTCCCATGAATTTTTCGTGGAATTTTCAGCGAAAAGAGTTTCCACTTGTCCTCGCACTCGAGTCACTTCACCGAGAAATAATTATACTTGAAGTCCATTCGTAACTCTGGCTTTCGGTCTAAAAAAAGTTTTCCAAGTTTCGTTCAATAATCGAATGATTCGTTACCGGGCTGAATTAGTAATTAGAGAGCTAAGTCACGATCGCAGGAATGCAAATAGTTTACCAAATGGAGGAAAAGATATCCACTATAATTTATGGCAAGTGGAGAGTTTTTCATACAACAAAAAATCTTCCGCACCCCATTAATTTGTTTTTAGACCGCGTGATGCTTATATGACCCATAATTTTCGTAAAACCAAAGCCTCCACACGTCGGTTCTCTAACACCGTGTGACCTCGAGGTTCCGACACGGTGTTTGGATCTCCGGCATCTGGTGATGATTTACGCTTGTGCGGCTTTTCCCGGTTGAAAGCCGAGAACGCGAAAAACGCTGGAGAGAAAAATCGCGGTGTGAAAGGGGGACGAGGAAAAGGGTGTCTGTGCACATTATTCTCGTTGAAATCTTTTCACGGGTCTTTCCTGGCCAGTGGGAGCCCAGCGAGAGGAAAATTTTGATACGTGACTGAGTAATACCGCCGGTCTGATCGATGACGGCATTATCCACTGATAGACGCGCCGGAAAAATCGTTAATACTCCACTTTCGGGGGCATTAACTGGTAATGGCTGAGGGGGTGATACTAAGGGAAGTTCGAAGAAGCCTCGCTCGGAGAGAAATGTAAAACAGGAGATTATTTTTTATAATGAGACAAAACAATTACGAATTCTTTTCACATTTTGTGAAGTACAATTCTAGTCTTCGGACACCTCGATTGTACTGGTAGTTCTGGTTTTCCCTTGTCGGGCATATTACGAGTTTTCACGTACCTGGAAAGATCGGTAAAGCTGATACCTGTGGATTGAAAAAGTTCAGTGAAAAAGAACAATTAACAATTTTGAGGAATAAACGGTACGAGAGCGTCAGCTGAACTGGGTCACATTTTATTCAGCTTGGTGAGAGAAAAACTTTTCAGTGAAAAGCATTTTTCGGAAGCCGGATTTGCATGGATTAATTCTGACATGGAAAAAATAACTCCATATCTTCGGGGGGGAGAGCCGGATAGTCAGGGTGATAATTTATAGAATAAATTAGTCGAATCCTCTCTCAGGTTTCAGGAAACGAGAGTTAAATGGAGAAGGTGGATATTTTACGAAAAAGTGGACTTCTCGAGCATATGAATACAAAATTAGCTAGTTGGTCATTAAAAATAATTTTCCACTAATATCTTCTCATACTAAAACACTTTTTTAGTTCCTTCATTTTATTGGGGGCAAAATTGTCGTAATGAATTAATGATAAAAAATAATAATTAATTACTCGACAATTTTTCGTGAAAATAAATTGAAGTGAATCTGTTCGGTCAGTAAAAATTCCATTCCCCAGGGCTCACCATCACCCCAGTTAATTATTCCATCCCAATCATCCCCTCGGTATGAAAGTCACGTTATCACGTTCCTAATGAAGAGACTCAGGAGATGGTCCGAGTGCACCCAGCAAACCGCGGAAGCCAATCGGTTCATTTCGTGTACCACACAGGCACGTCAAGTTAATTCACGTTGTCGCTCAATCGCCCCTGTTCTCCCGCCCCCGGTTAGCGTGTTTCACACCCCCGTGACTCGTCAATAAGCCGAACAGTCCGATACACTTTGCAATAAAATGGTACTTCAGTCCGATTAACAACGAAGACAGCCGTCAGAATAGCACATTCGTGCAACAGGTGTTCAGGTAAAATACCAGGGGATACCTGGAGGGGGTCAACAAACTCTCGAGTCTCATTTGCCTGATATATTTACGAAGGGCTGTGGCTTTAATACCGAGGGTGGTATATCCCCGACAGATGCCTCGAGTAAAGCTTTGTACCGTGTCACTGTGTGCACCCAGTGAATTATCTATCGTGCTCATGCTGCTTTATCACTTATTGATCGTAATTGATATCGCATCGTGTGCAGGGTAAATAATCGACGAAGCTATTTTTGTCAGGAATTTTATTGTTAATATTTGACGAATGTTTTGACTCAGCGATATGTACAAAAATTAATTTATCCCGCCCAGGACGAAAGCCAGAAGCCCAAAGGTCCTTCGTGGCTATTTTTTAGAAACTGGAAAACGTTTAAATGAAGTGTAAAAATTGTTAGAATAAATTTCGATTTTCCCGGACGATTTTCAACGTCGAAAAAATGTTTTAAAAAATCTATATGGAATATAACAAATACCTCGTCGCATCAATCCCTCCAAAAATGTCCCTTGACCTCTGTTACCCATATTCCCCTCGATGTTACGCAGAATAAAAATAAATATGTTGAACGCCCCTCATAAATATTCACCCACAAATTTTCGGTACATGTAAAATGCATGCGTGTTGAGATTGAATTTGAAACGAGGATAAAATGAATTTAAATATCATGCCAGACTGACGGTTGACGTGAATCCCTTCATTTTGAGGTGCCCCGTGCGACAAGAACTGGATTTAAAAATTTTATTCCACCGGTGCATGATTTCTTCCACCGCTATTTTTATAGGAACCCTCGATTTTTAAAGTTAAAGACTCTAAACAAATCCAGTAAGTAGGTGTTGCACTTATCGATCGTAACGGCGGTTCATTTTCCCGGTTGCGGGTCAGACATGCAACGCGACTTTGGCACAATGACCCCATATGAATAGGTCGTTGCAGTCAACTTTAACCATCGATCCTCGATCCATATATTTTTTTTTTTCCACCCCTTCCCTTCCTCGTGGATAACCGCATGCGCCCAGTATTGTACCTAAACCAGTTACACGTACCAACGTGGTGGAAGGTAAGAAGAGGGTCGTCCGGGGCTCGTTCGAGAAGGCAGCGCGTGATCGCGTGCTTGCGGGAGACAATCGGTGGGGAGTGTTCTCGTCGATCCATCAACCCTGGGAAACGAGACCGGATGGAGGTCTTACTCGAGATGTCCTGGTGGCAGGGTAGGGGCCTTTCCGATTCACTGCACACGAGAAACTTCTTTGATCGACATTTATTGCACTGAATAGGCACTTGCGCGTAATATATTTCATTGTAAAACAGATAATTTATTGTTTAATAGATGCATGGGGTGAATGAGAATGAATGGTAGCAGAAATGACAGGGGAAGATGGATGGAGGTTAAATTGTCAGGATTTTAGGGTTGAAAATATTTTTGATAACTCGAGGAATTTATCCTGGGACTTCTGCACGATTGGAACTCCCTTAAAACTAATTAGCTCTTCCCTGTCCTCGGGTTTAATAATTTTTCAACAATAACTTAACGAAAACCCATTCCACTGTGTCTATCAACCCCAAATTTGCAGAAATATCAGCAAGAAGGAAAGAGATAAATTCTGGGAAGTTATCACTGACATTGAGTAATCAAAGTAATAAAAGTAAACGTTCACTGCGCCATTCCTCCAGCTTCGGAAGATCCAATCGCGCCCATTCATTCGTTTGCGAGGAAATTAAATGTCAAACGCAGGCAGATCGCTCAGCCCTCAATTCCCATTCACTTTTCATTCCAACGGTTTTTTTTATTTATGTATTTTTGCAGAGAGCGCGGGTGAAGATGAGGAGAGTCTCGCGGGTGAAGGTGTCGTCACGCATCTCACCATGACAACGAGGGTATCGGGGATGGGTAGTCCAGCGCCCGGTGGTTATCACCGTGGCATAGCCGGTGGCCACCACAATAATCAGCATGTGACATTTGATCCTGAAGCGCAACCAACCATGCTATATCCAACCACCAGTCTTCTGGAGAGACCTGATATTATTGATAAAAAAGTCAAGGTCAGTATTTCACGTGCTTAATGCAAAAAAATTATTTATTTAATTCCATAAACTCATGAACAATACTGTAGGTTTTATAATAATTTCAAGTGGGAATTTTATTTCATTTTCTGAAAGTCCTTTTCAACATTTTCCCGATTTTTTCCATAATTGATAAACCCCGAGCCTTTTGTCACCGAATAAAATTATATCCACGATAAATCCTCTGATTATTCTGCGTTGAGCAGATCCTCAGAACTGTCCAGTACCTCATAAATGTCCGGGAACGGGTTCAGTGATAAACGAAATAAATGAGAAAAGTTCAATTGCATTGAAGTGCACGTGATGAGCTTATTTTCACATTATATTGCGAATAAAGTGGAATGTGATTTATTCTCCACGTCTCGTGTAAACGAGAAAAACTCCACTCCATCCGTAATAACCCTGGCATTGTACATCGTTAATAAAATCCCCTGAATTTCCCGGAAAATGATTTTAAATGTGATTTAAGGGAAAAAGGTCAATGGCATTTCAAACATCACTGAAAATTGAATGAAAAAATTTGGTGGCCCTGAGGAAGGCGTTAAATTCGCAATTAAACTGAATCGTCCAATCAAATAATAGATAAATTAAATATATTATCTTCAACAATAAATAAAATATATTGAAGGC